>NW_028327185.1:10655095-10965651 GCF_987537825.1 Furipterus horrens
TTTTTACAAAACTAGCATTTAAAACAAAAATGAGGTGTGCTCTTACCTTAGAACAGCGGTTCTCAACCTGTGGGTCACGACCCCTTTGGGGGTCGAATGACCCTTTCACCCTTTCACAAGGGTTGCCTAAGACCATCAGAAAACACATCTATAATTACATGTTCTTTTTGTGATTAATCACTATGCTTTAGTTATGGTTGGGGGTCACCACAACATGAGGAACTGTATTAAAGGGTCATGGCATTAGGAAGGTTGAGAACCACTGCCTTAGAAGCTTTTTTCTCCTATCATAGTTTTCTAGAGAAAACAGAACTCTAAGATAACTTTTTACCCAGATTCACTAACTGTTTATGGCTTATTCCATTTGACTTAACATTTGACCTCTCTCTGTGTATATATAATCCTTTTCTCTTATACTCTTTATCCGTAAACACTCGTTTGTATTTCCTAAGAACAAGGATATATATATATCAGCAGCCGTCCATCTTGAGAGATGATGGTGTAGCTTCTTAAGAGTCTATCTGCACTGCCGAGAATGGTTGTGCAGTCCGACTCGGGAGTGACACGGTATCTGTCTCCTCCCGTGTTGAATCGACATCTTGCGATGACGCTGGAGTGTCCTCTCCAGTGAAGCTGAAGCTACAGAGCCTGGGCAGGGTGATATAGAGGGTCTGCTGTTGCCCATGCAGCAGACCCCCCCTCTCTTCGCAGCTGAAGGGTCCAAGGGAAAGACGGAGTCAATACAGCTTGGCTTCAGGTGCGCCGCAGGAGTTGCCGGTGTTGACTACAACGTTGAACCGCCTTAGGGACTCCGGCTCCGGATTTTCTGTCGGGGTTTACTCCCTTAGCCTTTCCCCTGAAGAGGTATGCCGCAAGGCAGCGGAGGTTTTTTGGAGTCAGAGTTTTCCTTCTCTGATGTGCCCTGACTGGAAGATCGAACCAGCGACACTTAGCTCGCAGGCCGACGCTCAATCCACTGAGCCAAACCAGCCAGGGGTAAGAAGAACAAGGATATTCTCTTACATAAGAATAGTGCGATTATCACACTCAGGAAACTTAAAACATTGATATAATAACATTTTCTAACAGTCTATATTCAAATTTCACTAACTGACCCAATGATGTCCTTCACGTTGCTATTTTCCCCTTGAATACATTTGTATGTCATGTCTTCAGATTCTTTTATTCTGGAGCACTTTTGTAGTCTTTCTTGATCTTGATATTTGTGTGCAGTACCCCTCAGTGTGGGCTTGTCTGTGTCCTTGTGATCACACCAAGGTTACAGAGTGTGGGCAGGAACCCTGTGACAGTGGTGCTGGCTTCGTCGCAGTGCATCATGATAAGGAGGCCCCTGATGTTGATCTGTACCCTTCCTGTGATGTTATCTTTGATCACTTGACTAATAGTTAAGTGTCTGCCAGATTTCCCCACAGTAAAAGATTTCCCCCTTAGTAATTAATAAGTACTTGTGAAGAGATATTTTCAGACTCTATATTTTGCTCTTCATCAAACCTTTATCCACTACTTTTAGCATCTATTGATGATTCTTGCCTTTGCCAATTTTTACTATAATGGTTGACAAATGGTGTCTTTCTCCTTCTTATCATTCTTTCTACATTTATTTGTGGGTATTTTACTTTAAGAACTTTTCCTTAAAAATTAGTTAATTAGTATTAGTAGACTCCTGGATCTTATGCTGAAGCTCAAAATTTCCCAGATTTGGCCAGCGGAGACCCTGTCAGGCTGGTTGCTTTTGATATATCCCCATAATCTGAGGGGCACATTTTACTTCCCTGGCACAATAAGATGGTCCAGGCTCATCTTCTACGTTCTCTGCCCTAGCTCCGAAATCAGTCTCTCTCCCAAGGAGCCCTGCTTCCTTTTACTGGAGAGCAGTGTTTAGAGACCGAGATTTGGGTGGGACGAGTGTTCAGTGTATCAGGGCGTCATTACTCTAGGCTCTCAGCACACACCCACGCTCCCTTATACCCACAGCATAAAATGAAAATAAACCATGAACTCATACCGATCCTTCTTATTCTAATCTAACGCCACAGGGTTCATTCTCATCTTCCCCTTCTTCAACAGGGAGAGACCTGGCTCCCATTACTCTCAATGTACTTACTGAATCACTTGCTCAATCCTAGAATACACACGGTTTCAGAATTGCTAATCCTTTACCACTCTGACAGAAACCATACCAACTGGAGTTCAATATTTGTTTAAAGTTTGGTTTACCTTTAGACTAAGGGTATACAGTCAAAATACTATGTTGAAGTTATTTGGATCTGTTTTGCCCCTTCGGTGTGTTTATGCTATTTCTCTGAAATACAGTTAGGCCCATGTGTTTGTGCTCCATTTCAGAGTTCATTTGTTGGGGAAACAAACACTTGGAGAAATGTCACTCTTCCTCATTTCCCCGTCTCCCCCCACCTCCGATTCTCAAATTATAACAGTTTCTGGTTTTTCCTTCCTGTGTTTGTTTTTGAAAAACTAAGCAGATGTATGTATACTTTATTTCTGCTTACCCCAAAGGTAGCAATACTATATATACTTTTATGTACTTTCCTTTTTTCATTTAATATATCCTGGAGCACTTCATTATCAGTAAATAGAGAGCTTCCTGGTTCGTTCTGATAGCAGCACAGGACTCCACTGTGTGGAGGCACTAGACGTTAGTTAGCCAACACCCTGTGTCTGGGCATTTAGGTTTTATACAATATTTTGCAATTACCAGTAATGCTGTAATGAGTAGTCTTGTCCTCTAACACTTTCGAAAAAAAATTTTAATTGAAGTATACATCAATACATAACAGTTCACAAATTATAAAGTGTATGGGTTAAATTATCACAAATCAAACATGCCTGAGAAATCAGCATCTAGATTAAGAAAGAGAACACACCAGCCCCTCAGAGGCCCTCCTGATGCCATCTTTCGGTGTAACACTCTAAGGGTAACAACCATCCTGGCTTCTAGCATCATAGATTAGCTTTTGCTGGCTTTTGAGCTTTACATAAATGAAATAATCCATTATATATATCCTTTTGAGTCTGACTTTATCTGTTCAACATTATATTTGTGAGTTCATTCATGGTACTGCATGTAGTTGATTTATCCTAATATTTATGGGTATTTGAGAGATTTCTAATTTTTGGCTATAATGCACAGTGATGCTATGAATATTCTAGTGTACAACTTTTGGTAAATACCTGTTCACATATATGTTAGGTTTATACTTAGGAGCATTTCTTAGTCACAGTATTCTGATATACTCTTATTTTAAAATCAGTATTATACTTCCACAAGAGTATTCTGAAAATTAAATCACTTTACTTCATTAGATAATGAGCCTATCACCAAAGGCCTGTATACATAATGAATGATACAAAAGGATTGATGAGCAACCCACTCTGCATGTATCACCACCGCTTTGTCATGTGTCATCTTGATTTGCTAGGTTTGCACCTCTTTTAGAGAGCTGCTAGTCCAGAGGGAGACATGCATTTGTTAGGACAACACATTTTGCTATGTGGGCCTATGATAACTATTAGGAAAATAAAAATAAATGACAATTGATGGCTCGATGAAACTGATACTCAGAATTTAGTTGTAGGTAACCACAACTCATTTCCCTGAGTTCAAGTCTAGAGGACTGACGATAACCACCTATGGCCGATCTTTGGGACTTAACCACAAGGCAGTGTCCTAAAGAGCTAACTGTTTAAGAATCTCATATCACAGATAAAGGTGGTTTACTGGAAACAGAAAACCTCTAAGAATGCAAATGCAGGAGCGTTCTAAACTCATCTCAATCATTTAACTCAAATTTTAGGTGAACCTGTTGAACCACATTCATATATACAATTTTATGTGCATGATAATGATAATTCACAAATAACCCTGTAGTCTATGTGTCTGAAGTTCAATGATCCACAGCTCTAATGTAAAGTTTAAAGGAGGAGGAAACAAAATTGTATACACAGCATAGTCATAACTTAGTGAGAAAAAGCATATATATATATATATATATATATATATATATATATATATACACACACCTAGGGGAAGAAAACCAAAATATAATCTTTGGGGTAGTGGAATTAAGAGTAATTATTTTTCTAAAATTTTCTGGAGTGCTGTATCAGCTGTAATTCAAACAAACAATGAGCTCACTGGAATATACAGCACTGTAAGGAATAAAAATATGAAGAATATGGGTCTGCTAAAGGATTTCATAAAGATATTGGCTTAGTTTGGATTTTCTAAAATGTAAGGGTAACAGTATTAACCTTCAAATAAGAAAGGGTAACGTGCCCCTCAAGGGAAATTCATGCAAATTACCTACCTCATAGCAGAACTGCTGAACTTTATGCAAAACTTTGTTTAAGTCCTTGTTCAGTTGTTCAAGCTCTAGAACAATTGTTGCATATCTCCGCTGAAATTCAATGCCAATGGGCATGGAATATGATTTCTGAGAAGAAAAGAATCAGATTTTGATAAGAGTTTTTTTGAACAGTGCAATTTTGATTATCTAATAAGAGATCTGACTTCTCCAACACCAACTAAAAGTTATTAAAATTGTCAATACTCAATGCCATACTTATTGTGTGTCATAACATTATGTATCATTATTCAGAAGACTGTCCTTGTTCTTAGGTGCAACATGATGTCTGCCACTTACTTTTTAAAATGGAGATCTTACATAGAGAAATTAAATGAAGCAAAATTGCTGACTCTATATAATGTTCCTTATATTAATCTTTCAACTTTCTCATGAGTTTGCCATTTTTCAAAATAAAAAGTTGGTAAAAAATTTATGTATTCATTTGAAGTGCTCTAGTTATTTAAACTCAATTGATTCTACATCTGGAATCAACTCAATATAGCATAATGGTTAAGCAGGGGTGCTAGAATCAGATTATATACGATTATATCTTCCAATCCCAACTCTAGCAGCTACTAGCGGTGTGACCTTAAGCAAGTTCCTTAATCTTTCGCCCTGGCTGGTGTGGCTCAGTGGACTGAGCACCGGTCTGTGAACCAAAAGGTTGCCTATTGATTCCCAGTCAGGGCACATGCCTGGGTCGTGGCCAGGTCTGTGGCTGGGGGCGTGTGAGAGGCAACTGACTGATGTTTCTCTCCCTTTCTTTCTCCCTCTCTCCCCCTCTCTCTGAAAATAAATAAAATCTTTAAAAAAAAGAGCAGGTAACACTAACCAAGCCAAGGCAAGACCAATACTTTAAGGCATGGAACCTGGCCAGTGGGTGAAGTCCTCGCTAGTGATTTGAAAGTGAAATGTATGAAGATGGAAAAGATAATAAAATTAATCAGGGAAAATGTAACTGGGGAGCAAAGAATAAAAAGAAACAGAACTGATGGATAAGAATTAAAGTCCAGTTAAAGTCCATTAGGAAAGAAGCAAACACATGCATTTTAATGTTTAGAATATATAATGTCACTATGTTACAGCTAAATTTTTCAATCTTTGACAGCCTATTCATCTGACAATTTCATAACGTGCCTAAATGAGATAAACAGGGACCACGAAGCCTGTCCTGGCATCTGTACGTAGCAGTATGATGTTAGACTAAAACCTCGTAACATTCTTGGTCTTCAGTTTCCAATTCCATAAAATGATAGATTTGAATTAGGTAATTCAAAGTCATGTTCAGATTTTAAAAATTCTGTAACCCTAAAAGAGGACTGATCGCTCCTCATTCAGTTATGTACCTACCTGCCCAGCTACCCCTAATACAATTCCATACCAGAGAGGACTAATGCTACCCCTGCCTAGTCCTACACTTACACAGACATGGGTAATTAGCTACAACACTCTGACCCCTCGTCCAGTCACTGAGTTCTCCCTTACTGTCACATTTCCACGCAGTCGTTTTCAATCTATCGGAGATGGTACTTGCGATGAAATCTATTCATCATCCTATAAATCCATAAGCAAGTTATGACTTTCAATACAGTTCAACCTGAAACCTATATAATTTTATTAATCAATGTCACCCCAAGAAGTTCAATAAAAGATAAATAAAACAAAACACAATCATCTCAAAAACTTTCTTAGTAAATATTTTCTACATTTAAAAATCCCAATTCGATAAATCTCTCATGAATAAAATGGACTCAATAGCCTAATAAAATAGGACATAAACTGTCAAAATAACCTGAAGGTGCCAACTTATATATTTCCTGATTTATTTATTATGAATCACTTTAACAACATCTGTTAATATGACTCCCTTAGTCAGAGGGACCAATGCTTGGGGTTCTATACTCATACAAACTATCAAAGAACCTAATCTAGCCATTAACCCTATTCAACTATATAGTCAAGGGCAGAATGAGGTGTGGGTTAATGAGCTGTACTAAATTGCTAATCTACTTACCATGTGTTAAATGTAACAAGAGACAGTGATATCAAATGAGGATTTAAAAATGACATTTATCTCAAGGTTTTCTGCCATAAAATATTTTAAAATCCTTAAATATAGAAGTCCTTACCATTTTAAAATTTGACAAGCAAAGATAAAAGAAAAACCTTACCAACTTTTCTGCGTCTGTATTCATTTCCCTTAATTTCTTGATATGTTCCTTTTTAATCATAAGTATTTTTGATAATTTGGTCTATAGAGAAAGAAGAGATGTTTTGGAACAAATACAGGCATTTAAGTATATTAATTAGACATCAAATTTCCAACTTATCACTAAGATAGTTTAGTAGTAGATTTTAGTGTTTCAATACAAATACAGCACAGGCTTTTTATTTTCTAAATCTGATTGGCTAACAAGAAAATATTATTTAAAATCCACTGCAACCAGGACATGTCAAAAGGAATAAAGAGTATACCTGAACAAATGGGACAATTTGTGGACCAATAAGAATAATAACTGCAATGGACTGAAGTACAAATATGTTAAAATCCATGAGTTCATATCGATACTTTAAAAAAATTAACCACTGTTAGAGAATGCTAGTGACTAAAGTCATTATTTTATAAACTGAAAAACAAAGAGAAAGGATAGAGCATTTATCCTGCCTATTCTATACAAACTAAACCATTAGGTAACCAAATAATAGATTAGGGGAAATTTTTCTTTATAGAATTCTTTCAACTAATAATGAAGAAAGTATGATAGAATGAGAATAGCATCATTTTACAATCCTAATAAACGATGGATCTAGGCATTGATTAACAGTGACAGCTAACATAATATTAAAGAAAGAAATAAAACAGTACGTCTTCTACACAACACATAACCACCTATAAAAGTAGTCAAATAAAAACAAGTAAACCAACCAAATAAAAAACCCAAATCTAATCAAAACTCTGTATCCAATGAGCAATTTACATAAAATACAAAAAACAGAAGACCATGTTGAATGATACCAGAAGAATTCAGTCAGCAAAATCCAGAGTATGGGAGACTCTATGAACAAATAATCCAGTTTCTTTAACAAATAAATTGTATAGGGAAACAAAGCATCCAACATTTGAGGGACAAGTGAAAAATTTAAATGCCAAATGGATATCTGATACTACTAAGATATTTTTGTTAACTTTTTAGATGTAACAGTGGTATATTATATATTATAGTTATGTTTCTTTAAAAAATAAGAGTCCTTATCTCTTAGTGATACATAACAAAATATTTACAGATAAATAATACAATGTCTAGTATTTGCTTCCAAACAACACAGAAAAGGAGAAAGTAGGTGGGAGTAAAGGTGAATCAGGACAGGCCAGGAGTCTGTTTGTTAAAATATATTCTTATTGAATTTAGCCAGGAGTTGTTAATAACTGTTATAGCCAGTGCTGGGTATGTAGAAGTGCATAATACAATTCTGTCTGCTTTTATGTACTTTAAATTATTGATACAAAAACTTCTTAAAAATTGGCCTGGTGAGATATGTTACATGCTTGTTCACACAGGCCTTTATTTACTGCTCAGTAGGTCCAGGGCTCTGGACTGGTCTCCCTTCTCTAAGTTGCTGAGCTTCTATGGAAATTTCTGTGATTTTTTTTTTGGAGTTGGAAGCATTAAAAGATGGGAGGAAGGCAAAAGTCTCTCTCCTTTTTTGTTTGTTTTAGTTTTGTGTTGCTTATTTGTTTTTGATAGAAAATCACTGTTTTCTTTTAATTTTTTTCAAAACTGAGTTCTCTATAAGAAAGTGGATCAATCATTTTATATTCTTCCAAATCCCTAACCCCAGGAATAAAGTTCCCTCAAAAAGAAAATTCATTGTAAACTATGAATAATAAAACTTGCAAAAATTTTTAATGTTTATTTTGTTATAAGAAAAAATATTAGAAACAGAAAAATTAAAAACATGTCCATCTACTTCAAAGCTAAAATTTACAAGAGTAAACCTGTGTTTCATAAAACTTTACATGACAAAAGATAAAAGGCCTTTTATTTTTACCTCTCAAATAGCTTAAAATAATCATGAAAGTAGTGTTTTAATTAGGCTTAACATGTGCAGATTATGCACTGAAGAAATTAAGCACTGAAGTCAAACATCTAAGCATCGCTAAAAGTATCAGTGCTTTAGAAGTGGTCCAGTGGTACTCAGTTTCTGGCTCCCTCTGCTGGTGAATCAATCAATCAGCTTTGTTTTCTCTATCACCATTTAAAGAAAGCATGTCTTCAAAAAACAAGTGAACAAGTGTTCTATTTGTGAAAAGCATAACCTTTGGCTCTTTTCATAACTTAAACTTTTCATATAAGAATATTTACCTTTGGAAGCCAAGAGGCATAATTCTATATTGCAAGGAAATTTAACAACATATGATTGAGAAATACAAAATGCTATATACATGTACACAAATGACAAGACTTTTCCTCAAAATAACATCAATTGCAAAAGGTAACACTGATATTTTAATGGATTATGCTATATAACATAACACATATAAGCTTTTTATTTATAAAGATTATCTCAAGCCAAAGTAGTTTTTCTTTTCTTTTTTAGTTTTTCTTTTCAAAAAGAAAAAGAAATTAAATATATAGACTATGATTCAAACTAAATAATTTAACCTAATTTTCAAAATAAATGACTCATTACATTCTTAAGAGTCAGGCTATTTAGGAAAACTGTTCTACATAATACTTCGACACTTGTTTCAGTTTAGGCTTAGATCTCTTAGTGAATAGCTACTTCTAGTCTCAGAAAGACAGTCCTCCTAACCAAGGAGCTAACCAACTCATCGCAACTGTTCAGTTGACTGATAACGGCAAGATGCACTGAGATTGATAAATGAAAGCTTTGTACTTATACAAGTTATTAACAGCTTACCATTTAGTTTCACAGAGCATAGACCAGAATGTGAGAGTCCTTAACATAACAAGATAATAGGAACCAAACCCAGCAAAAGACAACAAAAACCCCCCTCTAACTCTTTTTTGGCTGTAAACTTTTATTTTTAAGCTTTGATGGAAATAGCAAAGTTCTTAAAACCAATGCAATGATAAAAAAATATTTAAATATTTGGTCCTAGGAAAAATTTCAACTTCAATAACACAAAAACACGGTTTTTTAATGGACAGTCAGGAGAGTCAGAAAAGTTCTTACCACTTGAATAAGGAATTCTATTGGAAAACCGCCCAATGTTTCCGTGTCAGAGCCTGAAATCTTACTTCTCCAAGGCGACTGTCCTAACAAAGGGTCATTGTCCTATGGGTACAAAAAGGAATCATTTCATCACTGACTGTTCAAAAGGAAGATTCTTATATTTAGATGAAGAGTAAATTCTACTATAATTACTATTAATTAAAAATCCTACAAAAAAATTTCCAGAGTTGGAGCAACTATTTATTTTATTTAAAATCTGACAACTCAAAATACTAAAGTTGCTATAATAGATATATATTTCATAAAAACATAGTTCACATTCATAATAATCATTTAAATTACTGATGACATTTAAAAAATGTTACCGTGGTTGGTGCCGGGAGAAGAGGAGTATAATGTAACCGTGGTGGAGTCATTAAAAATCGAGAAGGCCGCTGTTTTTGTCCAAAGGCAGCAATTGGCATTGTCTCATGGGGCTCATTACTCTTTGGGAAAAGAGAAAAGTCCACAAGACTTGCAGAACTTTGTAAATCATTATATATTTCTGCATAATATACACCAGCTCATATGCTATGATTTAGTAGAGAATACAGTATCCTACAAAGATCAAAGGGCTAGGCTTAAGTCAGAGTATGAAAATACTATTTTGCTACCGAAAGATTGAACCCTCAAGAGAGAGAGAATTAAGAAAAGAAAAAGACAAAAAGATCAAAACAGTGGATCAAAGATTAATATTGAATATGAAAGTGTTCTATGGCTACCCTTGGTTGTCCATGTGTTAGACTACCTCAATGATACCTACTATAATTAAAGTGAATTATCTGGCCAGAGAGAAATATTTAGGTGATCTCATAAAGGAAATTACATTGATGAAACAGAAAGCAGTCTTCTTTAAAAAAAAAAAAAAAATTGTATTTATTTATTTTAGAGAAAGGGGAAGGGAGGGAGAAAGAAAGAGAGGGAGAGAAACATCTTGCCTCTTGCACGCCCCCAACTGGGGACCGGGCTCGCCGCCCAGGCCTGTGCCCCGAGGAGGCATCGAACCAGCAACCGTTCGTTCAGTTTGCGGACGATGCCCAACTCACTGAGCCACACCAGTCAGGGACAATTTTTCTTTTTTTTTGACAAGTGAGGTTGAAAGATTTCACCCTTTAATGAAAAAACTTAAGGTTGTGTACTTTGATCTATATTTAGTCTAAATTTTCTTTCTATTATTTGTCTTCTCTAAAGATTATGTTTGATAAAGAAACCCTAACAATGAACAGAGTCAGTTTTTGAGAAGTACATCTCAAAGGAAGAGTCTCCTATTTTTGCCTTAAGGAGATAAAGAAATTTTGATTTTTAATTTTAAGTTCATAAACATTAAAAATCAAGTTTATAACAAAGAAATGAAAAAGGGAGGCTAAAGGTGAACAATTTAATTTTTGTAATGCTTAGAGGCAAATAACTTTGTTATAATAAACTCAATATTTACTTTTTAAAAACTTTGTTAGATTGCATAATTTATTAGTTCTTAAAACTATTTTAATTTATTAGAAAGGTGTATAATTTTCATTACTTTGCTAAGTCAATCATGATCATGAAATAATTAATGGCCCAGTAGTTTAATGGACTGTATAAGAAATTCAAAAGATCTGAAGTCTAGTCTAACCCATCCGGAAACCAGCTCTAGAGCCTTCCTGGATTACTTACAGTAATTTGTAATGACTAATGTCTCAGTTTAATCATGCATAAGGTAATTAACACCTATCTTATAGAATTCTGAGGATAAAACAGGAGAGCAAATGTTAAAAGTGCAAGACGTTACTTCATACTTTAAAAATCATTTTGCAAGAGAACTATAATGACACAGCTGGAATAAAAACGTGTAGCTTATTCCCCGAGAATGACCAGGAGTGACTGGTTCTGTCATACTGAGGTGCTATTGGTTAAGGTACAACAGAGAAATGCTCAATTCTCAAAAATGTGGAAGACCTGAGTTAGAAGCCCTAAGGATCTTTTCCTCTGTGACCTGAAATCTTAATTCTATCATACAACACAATCTCTAACAAAATTCTATACACCACATTTAATAGGCATAATATACAAATGTATATGAAGTACTTACAAGAACTTCATAGTCAGGAATAGTATGGGTTCCAAGCCCTGCTCTATCAAAAGTTACTCTATAAGTAGCATTATAAGTATCCACAGCAGCTATTTGTCCAGTGAACAGACCATCATGAACACCACGTAATCGTGCTGAGAAAATAACCAAAAAAGGCATTATGATGTTTAGAAGTTAAAAAGAACTGTCAATTATAAAACATGTAATTTAAAATGTAGAAAGTATAGTACTGTGGTCTATTATAGATTCAAAAAACAGTACGAACTTTATTTTCAGTTTAGAGAAACAAAAATTTTTTGAAAAACAAAACTATAAATGACAATCTTTATTTTGATAAATGAAATCTACTAATCTAAAAAGAAAATATTTTTATATTTTTTAAAATTAATTAATTTTGAGAGAGAGGGGAAGGGAGGGAGAAAAGAGAAAGAAAAACATCAATTTCTGAGAGATACATTAATCGGTTGCCTCTCACGTGCCCCAAACTGGGGACCTGGTCCAAAACCCAGGCATGTGCCCTGCCTGGGAATTCAACTGCCACCCTTCGGTTTGCAGGCCAGCGCTCAATCCACTGAGCCACACCGCAAGAAAATAATTTTACATCATTGCTTTAAATTCTGAATTGCAAAAAAAAAAAAAAGACAAGAACAGAACTTTGGTCATTATGCTAAAGAATGAAATGACAGGTGCAGTTCAACTAAAAAAAAAAAAAAAAAAAGACAAGGATATTGTGAAGAAAACAATGGATATAGTAGGCCTGAGACCGCTATCCTTGGAAAGGCCTGACTCCACGGGCAGCATCTGGGAACAAAGATGGTTTCCTGGGCCTGGACTGTTTGTGGAAATGGTGTGGTTTATGCGGTATACCTGCTGTCCTTCAGGGGCCTGGGATTCCAGTACGTGCTCTGCAAGCGAGCCTATGTGACCAGCCCAATAAAAACCTTGGGTACTGGATCTCTAACAAGTCACTTTGGCAGACAACACCTCCAGTGTTATTACTACTTGTTGCTGTAGGTAACAAGCAAGTCGTGTGTGACACTATGGAAAGGGGATCCTTGGAAGCCTGAGCGAGTTTCCTCTGAACCTTTGCCCTATGCACCTTCTCCCTTTGCTGATTTTGCTTTGTATCCTTCTCTGTAATAAGTCAAGGCCATGAGTGTTGAGCAGTCTTCCCAGTGAATCACCAAACTTGGGGATCCTTCACACAGATGAATTTTTGCGTCACTATTCTTTAAATCCAGTCTGAAATAACCTCAGGAAAATCCAAGCAAATACCCAACATGAGAGAAAAACATAATAATAGGATTAAACTAGACAAAGTGACACATTTTATATGGATAAAAAGTACAATACACCATCTCATTTTAACAGAACACAAATATTCGATGTAAAACTGTTTAAAAGAATCAACTGATTGAAAAAAAAAATTGTAGGAGCCTAAAATATTCTCAGTCTTTGACAGATCAGTTAAGGGAAAAGTAAACAGGTATATAGAAGATACAATAATAAAGTAGAATAAACAAACATAAATATAGAAGAGGACTTCCAGTTATAGCAGCATGAAGAGTTTTTTGATTCTTCTCTGTGAAAGACCAGTATAAACCCGAACAAGATTGTCAAAAGACAGTCATTTCAGGGTACCGGAGATGGATCAAGTGCAGAAAACAGTTTAGAAACGCTAGAGCTTCAGGTCAGGGGAAGTCAGTGGCCTTTTAGCATGAGGCTCTTCACAGCCCTCTATCAATACCCACTCGGCTGGTAAGAATGGTTTTACTAGTGTAAAAGCTGGTCATGAAAACCAGCAGCGCGTTGCCACAGCGGGTAGATTAGATGTGGACCAGTGGGTAAACTCCTATGCCTTTGCCAGTTAAGTGATGAACTCAGTCAGGAAAGAATAAGAAAAACCCACAACTTTTGTAAGCCCACAGAGTAGTCCTGGCTGAGGTGAACAGCAGAATAGCCAAAAATTTAGCAGGGAGATCCTGGAAACTAGAGAGCCATAAAAGGGCTGATGTAAGCTCTCCATAAATCCCTGGCTAACTGAAAAACTATGTGGAAGGGTGGGGAATACCTAAGAGAGTCTGGTAAAAAGTGAAAGCTAAGGCTCCCTTTCCCCCAGAAAACATTCCTGATTAATCCAACCACTTCTCAAATCCTTTCAGTAGAATTACTAATCTACCAATTCACTTAAAACCTTGCTATTGCTATTTCTTGTACCATGTAAGTTGCAATTTTAGTTTACCAAATTCTTGAAGATTAACTTAAACTTGGCTTTGATGGTACTTCCCCTCCATGTTGTAATTGAAGGGAATATACAAAATCACATCTATAAATTGACAAAATTTATACCCTTACAAAGTTTTGAGTCAATTACCTAGTGAATAGTTTAGTTTTACTGAGTCATTAGAAATGGACTATTTCTAGCCCCAAGAATCATAACAATGGTGTTTATGGACTACCCAGAAAAGACTGCTTAGAAAAGAATAAAAACATAGAATAAAATTTTAAAATTTAACAATTCACAGATGAAGAAGCATTAGTCTACAGTATATTACTGTAGTACTACAGTTTAAGCTTTCTAAATGTAAAAGCTATTTCTCTAATAGAAGTTATTTTAGAGAAAAATTACAAGCCACAATATTAATAAGCTTATCTTCACTAACCTGTAACTTTGGTTCCAATAACCAGGGGCAAAGGAATCTCATCTGGGAGATCTTTGAATTGTGAAAGATCTGCAACCTTCTTTTGTTGTAAGAGCCGGATTTTCTGCCGTTTCTGTTTTAATGCTGATCTCTCTTCCTCAAAAAATGCAGAAGAACATCTAGAATTATAAAAATAATACAAAATAACTATCCTGTACAAAAACTTCACATCAGACCATTCATCTCATTGTTCTCTTTCTTCCTCTCATTCTTTCGAGTACTGTATTTAAAAATGAATTTTTAGAAATAATCATTTCCTTCCAAAGTAAGTTACTTTTTACATCTTTTAAAAAATAGGGCCTTGCAAAACTCAGATATATATAAGCAAGTCTAGATTATTCCTTCCTGTAAAGCAGAAGGATTTATTTACATCCTGTGACAAAACTGCAGCTGGATCCCAGGTCAAAGTTCAATTATAATATTCCATTCAGAAAAACATGACATTTTCCCTATCACCCAGTGAGCATACTAATACAGGAATTAAAGATAAAACATGCCACTGTGTAAACTTGTAAATATTCTTCCTGTCTTGAAGTATGAATACTGAATTTACTCTTTAGGGGTTTGTCTTACTTCTATTTTCAAATTCTCTGACAAACCAAAGGTATTTAACATAGGTTTCATACTACAAAGTATATCTCCATCAAACCATCACCAGTCGAGACAATGTAATGTGAAGACATCAATTACTCCTAAAAGTTCCCCTGCGCCACTTTATTTTTCCTACTTTGCGTTCCTGCCACTTCCATACTCCCCCTTCCCAAGCGATCACTGAGTTGCTTTCTGTCATTATCATTTCTATCTTCTGAAATTTTATATAAATGGGTCATCTAGTATGTACTCTTCTGTCAGGCTTCTTTCAGTCAACATAGTTATTCTAAGCCATCCATGCTGTCATGTATCAGTGGTTCGTTCCTTTTTACTGGAAGATAGTATTCTGTTCTATGGATGCATCACAACTGGTTTATCCATTCACCTGTTGCTGCCTCTTTGGGTTGCTTCCAGTTTCGGGTTATTACAAAAATGTTGATATGAACATTTGTGCACTGGTTTTTGTATAAACATATACTTTAATTTCTCTTAAGTGAATACCTAGGAATAAAACGATTGGGTCACATGGCCAGTGTATGTTTAACCTTTTAAGAAACCAAAGAAGCCAAATATCACCAAAGAAGATATAAAAGACAATTAAGCATATGAAAAGGTGTTCCACGTCATATGTCCGGGAGACGCAAATGCAACGAGACATCACTACATACTTATTTGAATGGCCAAAATCTGAAACACTGACAACACCAAATGCTGACAAGGATGTGGAGCAGGGAGAACTCTCATCCATTGCTGGTGGGAATGCAAGCTGGTACAGCCACTCT
This sequence comes from Furipterus horrens, assembly GCF_987537825.1. Lineage (NCBI taxonomy): Eukaryota > Metazoa > Chordata > Mammalia > Chiroptera > Furipteridae > Furipterus > Furipterus horrens. Next base: position 10,670,862 of record NW_028327185.1, read on the forward strand.
GAAAGACAGTTTGGTGGTGTCTTCCAAAACCAGACATACTCTTATCATATGATCTAGCAATCACATTCCTTGGTATCTACATAGGCGAGCTAAGAAGGTATGTCCCCACTAAAATCGGCACGTGGACGTCTACAGCAGCTTCATTCCTAATTGTCGAAACTTGGAAGTGACTGAGATGCCCCTCAGCAGGTGAACGGCACATCTGAATAATGAAATACTATTCGGTGCCGAAAGAACGTGCTATCCAGCCATGAAAAGATACACAGCGACCTTAAATACACCTTTAGGGCAGTGACTGTACTCTGTATGATGTTACAATGGTGGGTATATGCCATTAGATGTTCGTCAAAACCAGCAGAATGCACAACACCAAGGGTGAGCCCTAATGTAAACTATGGACCCTGGGTGATTTTGTACCACGGAGGTGAAGGATGTTGATAACTGAGGAGGCTATGCCCGTGTGAAGGCAAGGGAGTACATGGGAAATCTCTGTACCCTTCCTCTCAATTTTCTTGGGAACCTAAATGTGCTCTAAAAAATTTAAACATTGAAAAATATATATTTTATTTATTTATTTACTTTTAGAGAGAGGGGAAGGGAGAGAGAAGAGAGGGAGAGAAACATTAGTGTGTGGTTGACTCTCACACGCCCCCAACTGGGAACCTGGCCCGCAACCGAGGCATGTGCCCTGACTGGGAATCAAGCCAGTGACCCTTTGGTTCGCAGGCCAGCACTCAATCCACTGAGCCACACCAGCCAGGGCTAAATTTTTTTTTTTAAGGATATTTTGAAAAGTTTATTGTATCAATAATTTGTACTGTACCTAAACTCCCTCAGAGAAAGTAAAAACTACAAATTTCTTTTGAAAATAAAGACTTTAACTGTTGTTAATTAGTCTTGATAAAGTAAAGAACTATAAGATTAAGCAATGTTATGGTAAGATAATTAAGAAAACATTAACAGGAGAAATATGATACTCTTATACAAACTGCAAAATTCTAGCACAACCATAAAATAAAGTGACTGATATCCCATTCTGATGGACAATAATTAGAAATAATGTAGCTCAACTTGCTGAAACATGCAATTCACAGCAAAGCTTCCCAAAATTGCCTAAAGTAATTACCAAGGCCTGTAATTACCAGTATGAAACACACTAACACATCACATATTAATTTTGTTATTGTAAATGAGGGAAATATTAAAAACATCATCAGCAAGATCATCTTTTCTTTTTCATTTAAGGGTCTTTTAAATTTTCATTTTTATTTTTCAAGCAAGATCGTGTTTAAACACAAAGGATAAAAGAAAATTTACCAGTTCAATTAAAATTTATACTTGCATTTCATCAGTATCTCCAGAAATCATTAAAACTAATTTCCATTTCTACTTGTACAAGTAACTATTATTTCTAGGCCTTCCTTGAATTTTCCCACCATTTAAAATAAAAAAATATCTTACACATGCTTTTTAGTAGGCAAGTGGACATAATATGAATACCAATGATCTAATTCTTCTAATATATTTCAAGATTCCACTCAAAAGTAATATATGTTGTGTGGTGTGTTAGAAAACAGGATAACACTGGAAAAGGAAAAGTCATTTCACATGAAAAGTAATTTTCAGAAAGTAACATATTAAGATAGATTCACTTGTATATAAAATAAAAATATGCACTTGTGGGAAGGCTCTTAGAGTGACAGAAAGTTTCACAAAAGATAATAACAATGTACATGTAACCTTATAGCTTCATTAAATACGTTTTGGTGCATTCTGAAATATTTTTTGGAACACAGTGAAGTATAATTACATATAACAAAATTATATTCAAAGCCTGTGATGTGAACAAAACTGAAATTGCACATTTAATTACAGGATGTGTAAGTATAAAAAGCCCTTACTTTAAAGTTGGTTAATAGAATATATTTAACATATAATTAATTATTCTGAAAACTTATATTTTAGTACCAGTCCTCTTGAAGATTAAAAAAAAAATCAATGTAGTAATGACACCACCAACTAATTGATTTTATTTTAAACAAAAAGATTATTACCTCCGTGGTTTTCCCATGAGCCGCCTGATTTTTCCCCATTCTACTCTTGTTAATTTTCTCGTTTTCAAATTAGGAAAAGATTCCTTTAGACATACACAGAAATCATTATCACCTTCAAAGAGTGGTCTATAAAATAAAAATGGTATTTTAATCGTTAATATACAATGAGACATGAAATTTAAAGTATGCATTTCTATTTTCAACATCAAACTAATCACAAAAGGCCAACTTTTCCCTTCTACCCAAAACATACACAATAGGTACACATTCAAAGTGCTAAAGCTAAATTAAATCACTATCTGTGCTTGAGAGGTAGGAGACGCTGATTTTTGTTACGTCTCCTACAGGAGTGCATCCTCCAGGAGTTATCCTGGCACTGGCCCTGTATCTGGTGAGGATAAACAATGCTGGCTGTGAAGTGCCTGTCCCAAAGGGCCATCATCAAGGAGTCCTCATTGAGATTAAAACAGTTTTAGAAAACTGGAGCACTCAAGGGAGTTAGATTAGGAATTCCGGAACTCATATCATACTAGGACACCCTCAGAGCTTGCTCATATACCTACGGAAAATCTGCGGATAAAAATCAAATAATTCTATTTGTGAGTTTGGGTAACCAGGAACCAGCAATAATACACAAAGGTCTTGATGTAAATATGACCGTCCATGAAATTCACAAGCTTCAGAGCAGGCAATTAGTTTGGAAAGCAGAGAAAGGAAATAAAGAAAAGTAGCCCGCAAAGCAAGCACCAAGAACCGGCATGGATTAGATTAGATTAGATTAGATTAGAATGGATGGAAAATTAGAATTTTTCTTCAGTAAATTATGTTGTTGAATAGATTTTATCTAAATCTAATGTTTTTTAATGTTTTATTTAAACATTTACATGTAACTAAAGTACATAAATACTACCACATCAGAAAGACTATCTCCCTAAAAATCTTACTGAATCAACTATTTCTCTACTATTATATAGCACTTAAAATTTCAAGATTTATAAAATAAGTCGTATTTATTGCAAATAATGGTGCTGTGTTTCACAGTCTTTGTAAATTATAATGTAGAAATTATACTTTCATTTTATTTTTCACTAAAATGTATAACTTCTTCCCCAAAAGAAGAAAGGGGGAAGAAAACTATGAGAAATGGAAAGAGATCAAACCAGAATGAGGAATAATGAAAGGAATTTAGGACAAAATAGGATCAAAATAGACCTACAGAAAAGGTTTAGCTTATAACATTTGAAAAAAATTAAGTTTTGGTTCAAGGAATATTCATGATGTAAGCCATGACACATACTTATCTATATTGGAGTAGAACCACTCATATATGCACCACTTATGTGCTTTGGGAAGCTTAAGTAGGTTACGTAATCGAAAACCAATCTTCTGTGAGGCTTTCTTATCTGGTGTTGACATTGTTGCTGTAAATTTCTATACAATAAAAAATAAAAAGAGAGATTAATTATAGTTCCATTAAGTAAAAAGAAGCATCTATAACTTTGAATGCATTTGTAAAAAGGTAGACTGTGGTTAAGTGCTCAAAAATATTCAACAATATTCAACATGAAATTTTTGTTATTATTTAATAAACATTCTGATTAATCCTAACAAAGCTAAAGCTTCAGTTTCATAACATTCTGACAAGGAAGATGAAATATTTGCCCCCATCATGTTTGCGCTGCAGCACAATTTCCATTAAGGTATGCAGGGAGAAGATACTTGTGAGAAATATTCCTAGAGTTCTGGGGCCGGAAGAGAGCAGTAAGAGCTCTGGTCCTCTAGAGAGAGTGAGAGAAAAAACATGCAAGCAAGCAACAGGCCCAGAGGTTTTCCAGTGAATTCTATATCAAACAAGAGCTCCAATGCTATTAAATTGTTTCAACTCACTGAAGAAGAAAAATATGTTCCAAACTACTTCTTTTATAAAGACAACATAACGTAGATAAGAAAATCTGCCCAAGTATAATACAAGAAAATAGCATTCATTTCTATGAATTTTAAAAATGCTTGTAAAGATATTCTGTGTTCATAATACAGAGTGGGACAAAAATAGGTTTACAGTTGTTCATATGGAAAATAATATAATAATTAATAATAACGCAAGAATAAATTGTGTTTTGCATACTCACAACTGGAAACCTACATTTGCCCCACGCTGCATTGTTAAAATGTCCACAGTACCCAAAATAATCTAGAGATTCAATATAATCTCTATAAAGTTCCAAAGGTATTTTCATAGAAATAGAACAAGAAATCCTAAAATTTGTACGGAACCACAAAGACCCCAAATCTCCAAAGCAATCTTGAGAAAGAACAGAGCTGGAGGCTTCATGCTCCCTGATCTCAAACTGTATCACAAAGCTACAGTAATCAAAACAGTATAATATTGACACATGCACACAAACACACAGATACACAGACACACACACACATCAATGGAATGAAACAGAAAGCCCAAATATAAACCCATACATATGATAAATTAATTCAAAGGGGCCAAGAGTATTTAATGGGAAAAGGACAGTCTCTTCTATAAATGGTGTTGGGAAAACTGGAAAAATACATGCGAAAGAATGAAACTGAATTACTATCTTACACCATACACAAAAACTAACTTAATATGCGTTAAAGAACTGAATGTAAAACTTGAAACCCTATAATTCCTAGAAGAAAACATAGGCAGTAAGCTCCTGGGCATTGCTCTTGGTGATTATTTTTTGGACTTGACATCTAAAGCAAAGGCATCGGAAACCAGAATTAACAAGTGGGACTACATCAAACTAAAAAGCTTTTTCACAGCAAAGAAAACCAAAAACAAAATTAAAAGGCAACCTCCCAAGTGGGAGAACATATTTGCAAATTATATATTTGCTAAGAGGTTAATATCCAAAATATATAAAGAATTCATATAGCTCATTAGCAAAAAATAAAAATATTAAAAAAATAAAGAAAAATTTAAAAAATGGGTACAGGATATAAACAGACATTTTTCCAAAGAAGACATACAGATGGCCAACAGGTTTATGAAAAGATGCGCCACATCATTAACCATCAAGGGAACGCAAATCAAAGCATGATGAGATATCACCTTATACCTGTTAGAATGGCTATCATTAAAAAGACAAGAAATAACAAGTGTTGATAAGGATGTGGAGAAAGAGGAACCATTGTGTACTGTTGGTGGGAATGTAAATTGGTACAGCCACTATGGAAAACAGTATGCAGGTTCCTCAAAATATTAAAAACAGAACTACCATATGATCCAGCAATTCCATTGCTGGCTATTTATCAGAAGAAAAAGAAACACCATTTGAAAAGATATATGCCCTCCACCCCACCGTTCACTGTAGCATTATTAACAATAGCCAAGACATGGAAGCAACCTAAGTGTCCATCAGGGATAAGAGAATAAAGAAAATGTGATACACACACACACACACACACACACACACACACACACACACACACACACACACACACACACACACACACACACACACACACACACACACACACACACAGATGCGCGCGCGCGCGCGCGCGCGCGCGCACACACACTCACGCCAGGAAAAAAGAATGAAATCTTGCTATTTGCAACAACATGGATGGACCTGGAGGGTATTATGTTAAGTGAAATAAGTCAACCACAGAAAGACAAGACACCATGTGATCTCATTTACATGTATAATCTAAACCAAACAAAAAACTAACAAAGAGAAAAACAAGTCCCAACAGGCAGATGCAGGGAACCGACTGGTGGCTGCCCCAGGCATGAGGTGTGAGTGGGTCAGACAGGTCAAAAGGCAGAGACTTCCAGTTACAAAGTAAACAAGTTATGGGGTGCAATACAAAGGATGATGACTATGGTCAATACTGTGTTGCAAATTTAAAAGTTAAGAGAAATTTTAAAAGTTCTCATAAGAAAAAAATCTGTAACTGTGGTGACAAATGTTACCTAGACTTATTGATCATTCTGAATATATACAAATATCAAATCATTATATTGCACACCTGAAAGTAATATAATGTTTTATGTCATTATATCTCAATTTTTAAAAAGCTTTAAAAAATGCTACCAGCTAAACACCATCAGAACAGCAAAAGAATACAACACAACCAACCGAAATTTATGTCAAAAATCCAAGGATAATAAACAAAGAAAAAAATGCAAAAATAATCCAGTATTAAAAAAACGTTAATATAACTTGCCATTATTAATAAATCAAACCAACAAAAATCATATGATCACCTCCACTGATACTAAAGATATCTGAAAAATTTAAATATTTATTAAAACAACTTAAAAAATATTTTATTTTATTTTTAGAGAGAGGGAAAGGGAGGGAGAAAGAAAGAGAGGGAGGGAGGCCCTGGCTGCTATGGCTCAGTGGATTGAGCGTCAGCCTGCGAACCAAGTGTTGCTGGTTCGATTCCCAGTCAGGGCACATGCCTGGGTTGCACGCCAGGTCCCCAGTTGGGGGCGCGTGAGAGGCAACCACACATTGATGTTTCTCTCCCTCTCTTTCTCCTTTCCCATCTCTCTAAAAAAAAAAAACAAACATAAACAACAGACAAATAAAATAAAAAAAAAGAAAGAGAGGGAGGGAAACATCAATGTGCAAGAGATACATCAATCGGTTGCCTCTTGCACGCCCCCAACTGGGGACCTGGCCTGCAACCCAGGCATGTGCCCTGACTGGGAATCAAACCTGTAACCTTCTGGTTCACAGGCCTGTGCTCAATCCACTGAATTACACCAGCCAGGGCAAAAAAACTCTTAATAGAATAAAAATAGAGGAAACTACTGAAAAAATACAATTTTCCAAAAGTTAAATAATATAGCTAAAAGTAATTCCTGGAGGAATTATAGAGTAAATGCCTCTATTAAAAATGATGTGCCCTTGCTGGTGTGGCTCAGTGGGTTGAGTGCCAGCCTTCAAACCAAAAGGTCACTGGTTGGTTTCCCAGTTGGGGCACATGCCTGGGTTGCATGCCAGTTCCCAGGTTGGGGGCATGAGAGAGGCAACCAATCGATGTTTCTCTTCCTCTTTTTCTCCCTTCCTTCCCCTCTCTCTGAAAATAATTAATAAATTTTTAAAATGTAAGAAACAAAACTACCATTATTTGTGTGTGATATGACTGCCTCATAAAACACAAGAAAATCATCTATAACCATTAAAATAATAAGATAATTTAATAATGTGGGTGAATACAAAACTGAAATACAAAAATCAGTATCTTAAAACGTCACTATCTTTTCTATATATAAATGAGAAATGGTTAGATAATAAAACAGAAGAAATATCTTGTTTATGATAGCAAAAACGACAAGAACAGAAGCTTTAACTACCTAGGAATACACTTAAGAAATGTGCAACCCCATGTGGGAAGGCCACCCTCCCCTCCACACCCCCACTCTTATTAGGGATTCCTAGACCCAAGGGTAGGTCGGACAATGACCACGTCCAGCTTGAAGCAGCTAGAGGGGCACGAGACCTGCGCCCATTGTCCTTTAAAAGATTATAAAGGGTCTTAAGTCTGAGAGGGAGAAATTGTTACAGAGTGGGAGTTCTCCCAAATAATAAACAAAGAAAGAAAAAATAAAGAAACGTTCAAGACTGACATGGTTAAACATTTTTAAGTCTACTGAGGAACAGTAAGGCTTGACTAGATGGAACTACAACCAGTTTGTGGGCTGGTAGTCTCAATGAAACATATGTCAAATGCCATAAATTAATTTAAAATATTAGTACAATACTAACAAAACTTCCATCAAGATTTATTTTTCCTAGTCAGGTTGAATCTAAAGTTTATATGGAAAAGAAAATGTGCAAGAATTCTTAGGAAAATCTAAAAAAACCCAATAAAGAAACAAAAAAGGAATACTGTTTTACCAGACATTAAAACAAAATACAAAGCAATATTAAAAATATTTGAGCCCTGGCTGGTGTGGCTCAGTGGATTGAGTGCCAGCCTGTGAACCAAAGGGTTGCTGGTTTGATTCCCAGTCTGGGTTTGTGGGCCAGGTCCCTGGTGGGGAGGTGCGCAAGAGGCAACCACACATTGATGTTTTTCTCCCTTTCTTTCTCCCTCCCCTTCTCTAAAAATAAATAAATAAAATACTTAAGAAAAAAAAACCCGACACTAGCACATAGAGACATACCAGACATAAAGAGAGTCCAGAAATAATCCCAAGTATTTACAGGAATTTACCTTGTGATGCAGACAGTATATTAAATCAATGTGTAAATGATGGATTACTCAGTAAATGTTACCAGGACAACTAAGTAGTCCTCTGGAAAAAAATTAGGTGGCAGTCTTACCTCATTCCTACTCCAAAATAAATTCCAGATGGATTGAAGATGTAAACATTAAAAAAATAAAATGAATTAAGAAATATGAGAGAATTCTAAAACTTATGTTTTAGACTAGAGAAGGTCTTTCTGAGCATAAACTCAAGAAGTCATAGAAAGAAAAGATAGTTATATTTGACTCTTAAAATTGTTCTCAATCCTGCATGGTGAAAAATATAGAAACAAAGTCAAAAGACAAACTACAAACTGAAAAAAGTACAGCCAATATAAACAGCCCAAAGGCTGATCTTAATATACATAAAATTCTTAAAAACTAATAAGAAAATAATCAACAATATAATAGAAAAAGATAGTTTACAGGAAAGAAATAGTTTCTAAACATATATGAAAGTTACTTACAGATAAAAAGTAAAAAAAAAACAGTGAGATGCTATTATCAGATTAGCAAAAATCTGGATGCTTGGTTATACATTACGTTGGCAAGCATTTGGAAAAACAGGCTCTATGATACATTGTTGGAAGAAAGTATTCCCCAGTACTCTTTCTTTGGAGAAGTTTGGCACTAAAAAATGTTTAAACGTGCATAACCTGTGACTCAAAAGCCCACATTGTAGGTCTCTGCCCTAGAAAAAGACACTTGCGAATTTATGAAGACATGCTTGGGATGTTCACTACAGCAGTGTTTGTAATAGTAGAAACCTAGAAATCACTTAAATGCCCATAAATATGAGAATTTATAAATAAATTATGGTATCATAAGACTGAATACTGTGTAACAGTAAAAAAAAGAAAAAGAAAAAAGAAAGAAATATTAAGGCCTGCTTATCATTCCATCCATCCATCCATCTAAAACAGCATGCCAGATTTCAAAAACAGACTTCTCAGTGAAAAAAAATAAATTACAGAATGATATATGATATAGTATCATGAAATTGAAACTATCAATGTAATTTTAAAACTACATATATTAATACTAGATATTTTCTGTGAATATATAAAGTTTTAGAAGTATTGAAAAGGACAAAAAGAATAATTAAGCTAATTACAGTGGTTACCAGTAGATAAGGGATTAGATCTGGAGGGTAGGTGGAGGTCAAAATTAACTTTTTTATTATAAACTTTTTATTTTGGAAAAATTGTAGATATATAGAAAAGCTATAAAGATAGTACAGAGTTCTCATATGGCCTTCACCTAACTTTCCCTTATGTTGACATCTTACCTAACCAAGGTCTGTCAAAACTGAGAAATTAACATTGATATAATACCATTAATTAATCTACAGACTTCATCTGGATTTCTCCAGTTTTTCTACTAATGTCCTTTTTCCGTCCCAGAATCCAAGATACCATACTGTACTTAAAAATTAACTTCTTAATGCAAAAAATTTTCTGTATGTCAAGAGTTGTTATACGTAAGTAATAACCAAATCACTGTAAAATATTATTATCAGAAAAAAGTGCTACTTTTCTTTCCTTTCAGTTATTGACCCAGATTTTTAAATGAGGTATTGATGGCTCAATGGATATAAAATGTATTAAAGATCACTTGTTGGGTATGGAGAAATATATTCAAACTATTAATGGAAATATAAATTAATACAACTTTTACAAATAGATTTTTTTGGCAGTATCTTCTAAAGTTTAAATGTTAATATCCCTGTAGCAATTATACTTCTAAGAGTTTACTCAACACATGGAAAATGGAAAGTGACTATACTTGCGTACAGGGTTTCTTTGGGGTGATGAATATGTTCTAAAATTGGTTGTGATGGTTGCTCAACTCTGTGCCTCTATTAAAATCATTGAACTTTGCACCTTAAATAGATAAATTGCATGATATGTGAATTATATCTCAATAAAGCTGTTAAAACAACCACCACCAAAAAGAAGGGCTCTGGAGACAGGATGCTTGCCATATTTTAGAATCAGCCTTCACTTCCTAGCTTACGATCCTGAGCAAGATACTCCTGTGTCTGTTTTCTCATCTCAAAAATGGGAAATAATGTAATAGCAACCTATCTCATCGGAATTGCTGAAGAGTAAATCCAAGTAATACAAAAGAAGTGCTTAGAACAAGATCTGCTACATACTAAGAACTCAATAGAAGTTGGCTTTTATAATTTTTCAGCTTTGGACAGTGCTCTTTAAGGAAATAGACAGACAGCCCTGGCCGGGGTGGCTCAGTCGGTTGGAGCACTGTCCCACACCATCCCGTAATCCAAGGGCTGCGGGTTCCATTTCCAGTCAGGGCACATTCCTAGGCTGCAGGTTGACCCTCATCTGCACACAGATAGGAGGCGACCAATCAATGTTCCTCTCTCACTTTGATTTTTTTCTCTCTCCCTTCCTTTCTCCCTTCCCTCTCTAAAAGTGATGAAAAATGTTCTCAGGTGAGGATAAAATAAAAAAGAAAATACAGACAGAATACAAGAATTTACAGCATGTGATTAGGAGGGTAAGGGACAAGCCACATCATGTAAATAAAGACTGAAAGAACGAGGCATGTTACAGCTGGAAACGAGGAAACTCAGAAGTCTCGTCATGCTCAGAAGCAGAAAGGACTTTGTAAAACAGTCCTAGAAGGAATGCTGTACCTGGAGAGAAAGGCAGCGGATGGAGCTGGGGCAGGATGGTTTTACAGTCATAAAGACTAGAGTTGTCTGTACACTTGGACATTTTCCTAATAAATAGCTGGAGGGAAAAAAAGAACTTAAAAAAAAAATCCACATTTAGAAATTTTTAAAAACTAAGGGTGGTTAAGTCATTCAAATTATCCTAATAACACAGCTCTCCTAAAGTTAATATAAGACAGTTATTTAACTATTCCTTATATTCATGTAACTTTGTATTCAACACCTACTCTGTCAAACAATGCACATTGTGTATTAGTTTCATTTTTTTAATTGAATTTTTGATGCTTACGTACATTTGTCCTTGATATTTAAAAAAGCTCAAAATACATTTTTGTTCATTTTACAGAACATGAACATATTTACTATTTGATATTATCATATGATAAATGTCTGTAATATATTTTAGGGTTTTAATTTTTTAATTTTTTTGGTAGGTCAATTGCTGGTCATACCTTAAATTGCTTTGATGCCCAATCCTTGGTTGAGAAAAATCACCTTTACTGTGGCCCATCCTACTGGAAAATCTTATAACACTTTTGGGGGATAAATAACAGGGAAGTAGGAAATAACTATACCCAAAATTATAAATTTGATAGGAGAAAAATTACACTGTTCTTGAAGTTAATACTTCCTTATCCAATTTTCATTCATTCCTTTGATTCTTACATGTCCACAATACGTTTTTAAAAGAGGCCAAAAATGAAAAAGGAGATGCAATTTTTTGCCATATATTTTCTCCACGCCAAACTCTAAATTGATTGCACACTGTCGAATCCATTTGCTTAATGTCCGCTGTCCCCATGCTTAAAAGAAAAGTGTGTATTTGTAAGACTGAGGACTGGCATCCTACTCTGGTTTCAAGTCCATCAATAAAACAATGGTCTTAAAGGAGCTGAGCTTGAGCACTGATTTGAGGAAAAGAACTTGTTACTCAAAATGTAACAGAATTAACTTAATCACACGGAGCTCACTTCCTATCATGTGAAACAAAATTTTGGTGCACACCTACCTGTGGGACCATTGCAACCCTCTGGTTTCTTTTAGGTGATCTTGTATTTATTTGCCTGTCATCTTCATCAGAAAAGAGTCGACTTCGTTTTGAATTTCTGAAAGGCTATGACAGAAAATTTTTTAAATTTCATGAAAAGACTGAATACTTCCCTTTTTTGTTCCAAAATATAATTCTATACTTGGAAAATACAGCTAACTCGGAATTATCACCAAGCGGTACAGAAGGATGAAGTATGGGTAATACAAAGTACACAAAGTCAAATACAAATGATCTCAGATTTAAAGAGTAGCAAGATAAATATTTATGCAATTGGTTTACAAATAAAACACCTATCTGATCATTAAAACTAGAATCCAAATCTCCTTAGTACACTGGCAGCATGGAAAGAAGATAGGAAAGTAAATTCTGGAAATTCCAGTTCTTGTTATGTTGGTGTTTGGATTAACATCAGTGGGGTGTATCACATAATATGTCTGTTGCATAGGGCTGATCTGGGGCAAAGTTTCTAGATCACTCTACAGGGTAAATCTAAATGTCTATAATATCGTATCAGATCTGCTGTCAAAAATTGTTAACTGAATTTCCATTTCATAAATAAAAATACAAGATACATATAACAGATTCTTGATAAATGCCTGTAGAACTAAAAAAAAATTTAAGTACCCAAAGTACATTATACACTTAAAGAGTCTATAATATGAATAATTTTATAGTCCATTCTAGGTTCAGAGGTCTCATCGATAAAGAAGAAGGACAGAAATAATATCCCAATAGTACCTGCATCCTTTTTCAAATCGTTCTTCCACTATTCAAGACAGAACTTCATGCCTAGTTGGAAGGAAGGCAGGTACAGAGGACTAGCAACATATGGGCAGCATCCAATTGGGTCAAGGCTAGAGGTATGGATTCTTGAAATTAAACCAACAGAGAAGTCTCAACAGTCCTGACAGGAAGTTTCTTCTCCCCTGCTCCTCCCTTCCCTGAGAGGACCAGGAGATTGATGGTGACAGAAGTGGTAAGAGTGTAGGAAGGCCTGTGCCCAGGCTACTGTGACCGCTGCTGTCTACCCCAGCTCCAGGCCTGTTTCATGACTGATGCCTAAGGCCTACCTAACTGGTCAGGGAAGGAGCAGAGGTCCCCCAAATCATTCATCATGCCAACTATATGTTTATCTCTACTTCCCACCCCTAAATGCACTTACCCTTGACCTACCAAGATTTTAATATCTTACCACTTATTTATATATATATATATTTTGTAGGAACTAGAACCATGTAAAATTTATACTACCTAATAATAGTATGATTTTGGGTTGTTGTTGTCTTTCTGTTTTTGCCTATTTAAAAAAAAAAAAACAAACCCAACTACAAATGCTTAATGATGGCCAAATTATCACAGACTACAGATTATTTATCTATATAGGATCATATACTGCTCAATGACACTTAAAGACTCAAATGCTTGCCCTGGCTGGGAAGCTTAATTGGTTAGAGCACCATCCTGATACGCTAAGGCTGCAGGTTTGATCCCTGGTCAGGGCACATAAAAGAAGCAACCAATGAATGCATAAATAAGTGGAACAACAAACTGATGTTTCTCTCTCTTTCTCAAATCACTAAAAAAGAAAGATTTAAATGCCTGAAGTTGGGGAAAAACCTTGAACTATGTTTACTGTGCTATAAAAACCTACACATGCCCTGGCTGCTGTGGCTCAGAGGACTGAACACCAGACTGCAAACCAAAGAGTAGCTGGTTCGATTCCCAGTCAGGGCACATGCCTGGGTTGCGGGCCAGGTCCCCAGTTGGGGGCGAGCAAGAGGCAACCACACACTGATCTATCTCTCCCTTTCTTTCTCTCTCCCTTCCCCTCTCCCTAAAAATAAATAAAATATTTTTTAAAAAAGAAGAAATGTTTAAAAAAACCCAAAAACCTACACATGAAATATACAGACAATTTAGCTACCATATTCTAAAGTGTGAAAAAAACTAATTCCTTACCATTTCCACAGCAGAGCCTGTATTCCTGCCTTTCCAAACAGGTGTTTTTTGTAAAGAACTGAACTTTTCATTCCATGTGTTAGATAAGCTTCCCTCTGTAATAAATAATTATTACTAATAAGATTTAAGTTTAGTTCAAAGGATTTCATACTATGAACATTGCCTTTTTAATAACAGCAATATATCTGAAATATTTACCAATATAAAAAATACACTGACCATTAATCATTTTAGTTTATTACAAATGAAAACTCTTTGTATTTTTTTTTTTAAACTCTAATTTGGCAAGGTAATGCATCTTGAAAATATTAAATTTTCTTATTAAAACATGTATGGCTTCTTTCTTTTTGGTTTTTAATAATTCCTTTATTTTAATTTTCCAAGAATTATCTCATAAGTACAATCTAAGTGAAAGCAGGGTAATGAAAAAAGCTTCTTCTAACCTTAAATTTAAAGCATATTTCTAAATGTTTTTTGCTTCAATACATAAAACCTTTGATGTCCAAAAATGAAATGTGTGGCATTTCTATTTTCCTTAATTCAAAGAAATGTCTTGAGTTGTATGCAACCAGAAAAGATTCAGTCAAGTGACTAGACATATTATGGAAATGAAGATGTTTTAATTTTTACAAAAAGGATATATTTATACAGAGAAGAGACACAGAAAAGAAGGATAAATATTCCAAACAGTTAGTTTCATTTCCTTCTAACTGCACATCAGTGTTTTCTAATTTTTTCTATTAGAAATTTATATCACTTAAATTTTTTTTAAAGAAAAATGATTTTAATATTGAAGAAAAAAATAATGAAATGTTTTTTCAAACGTTTATTTTAATAAGTACAAAAGTAAAGTGGTGGGAAGGGGTTGACCTTGATAAGCAAATAAATTACGGTAACTGGAAGACAAGTGTTTTCAAGCCAGAAGGATTTAATCCAGTAAATCACCAATTCAAAGCACAACAGAGTTGTGTTGAAAAGCACTAATGAACCCCAGAATATCTAGCTTGGTTCCAAATGTACTTACCGAGTAGAATCTTGTTCAAGAGGTAAAATTTTTAAGTGAACTATATGAACAGGGTTTGGTCTAATACTACTTATATAAAGAAATAGCAAGACTAAGGAACATATCTTTTTTCTCTTAAAAAGAAAATTACTATCATCCTTTTATTTTCAAGAGACTTGCATTTTTACATAAGAGGCAAGATTCTTAAAAAATAAACTTTTATGTAAAAATACGGCTTAGAACAACTGTTTAAGAACTGTTTTTTAAAAAAGAAATGTTTTATTAAGAAAGTTCTTTAATCAATAATTCTAGGGAAAAAATTTCTTAGTAATTTTTAACAACCAAGGACCAATTTTCATGTAATAGCATATGAATTTAAAGTTATCAGCAGTGAAAACCAATAATTAAAAGCTATAATAAATCCTAACAGAAAGAGACATACTATATCCAAATTAATTTAATGAATTAAATTTCTAGCTCATGCCATACCTAAAGAATCACACTATGAATCTTACCTTTTAAACTGACAAGGGCTTTTGCTGAAGAGCCTGCAATTAAAACAAATCAATATTATTTCATAATCAAAGAGAAAAAGAACTTGGTTGGGGGTAAAAATGACCCATTTAGTTTTAGCAATGTTGACTTTGAAGTGGTAGTGGGATGTGCAATTAGAGGTAACTAGCAGACAAGTCAAGCTATAGACCATGACTCAGATAAGGTAAGGAAGAGCTGGAGAGAGACAGCTGGAAGCCTTGCTGAAGTTGTGAGAAGTAGAGACCTTTCCTAGGGAGAAAAATGTAGGAAGAGAGGAAAGAGGAAGATGAAGGACAGAAGCAATTTTGGATCTTCATCCAGAAGTGTGCTGGTGTTGGAGAAGGAAAAGAGAAAGGGAACCAGTATTTACTGAGGCAAAAATCAGAAGTGGATTGAAACGGAGCGGAGGAAACAGAAACGACCCAGGCAGTGCGCGTCCCTTGGATGTCTAGAATGCAGGTATGCGCAACAGTTAAAGGTCCAAGCTGCCAAAGGAGTTCAGAACAGGAAAGAGGGACTCGCAAAAGTTGGAGGGGTTCACTGACTAAAAAAACTCTAGCGTACATTAGAATAACCAGGAAGCCCCTCAAACACCAAGAATACGTGTGATTAGTAAAGGTCCGCAGGGGATTCTGTTGCAGAAGACCCTCAGGCTCACACGGGGCCACTGGTGTGAATGAAGGATAGGACCAATGGATGAGGGGAAGTAGGAGAATCAATAGAAGTTTTCATGAAAAAAAGAGACCTCTAAATTGAGTATCTCTGGATTGCATATGTGAATTGCAAAAAAGCCCAAGTCATTCTGAAAATAATAAAGGGTGATCTCTGTCACTTACATGCAGCATCTAAAACAAACAAACTCAGAGAGATACAGAGGACAGACTGGTGGCTGCCAGGGTTGGGGAGATAGATGAAAAGGTACAAACTTCCAGTTTTAAGACAAATACATCCTGGGGATATAATGTACAGCATGGTGATCTGAAAGTTGCTAAAACAGAAAATCTTAAAAGTTCTCATCACAAGAAAAAAATTGTAATGATGTGTGGTAATGGGTGTTAGCTAGACTTATTGCGGTAATAATTTTTGCTATATGTACATACACCAAATCATTATGTTGTATACCTAAAACAATACAATGTTTTATGTTAGTTTTATCTCAATTTTAAAGAGAAGTAAACAGAAAAAAACCTTTCTATGCTACAAAATAAAAGTTATTCACAGAATTATAGATGAGCAAATCTTTTATATTTAAAAAGCTGTTTAGCCTTGGTGGGACAGCTCAGTTAGTTAGAGCATTATCCTGACACACCATGGTTGTGGGGTCATTCAATCCCTGGTCAGGGAACATACAAGACACAACCAGTGAATGCATCAATAAGTGGAACAACACATCAGTGTCTCTCCTTTCCCTTCCCTTCCCCCTCTTTCTCAACTCAATAAATAAAAATTTTTTTTTAAATGTTAAGAACACCTTTTGTTTCCCTTTTACTATAGTCAAATTATCATTTCTTGCTTTCAAATTTGTTTTATTTTATAACCAACAACTTTTTAAGATTTTATTTTTTTAGAGAAAGGGAAAGGGATGGAGAAAAGGAGAGAACTATCAATCACTTGCCTCTCACATGCCCCAAACCAGGGACTTGGCCTGCAACCCAGGCATGTGCCCTGACTGGGAACTGAACTGGCGACCTTTGGTTCTAAGGCCGGTGCTCAATCCACTGAGCCACACCAGCCAGGGCTATAACCAGCCAGGGCTGTAACCAGCTACATTTCATCTTGGTTACTGTGACATCTATTTATGGTTGAAAGACTATAATCTAAGATCAGGCAGTAGTGAAGTTATTTGAGATGTGGTCAGTTACTTGCATTGAGAAAAGACTAAACTTTAAATGGCATGTTCAAAATGTGTGCAAACATCTTTAAGGAGCCAGTCGGTTATGACACCACACATGTAAAAATCAATAAATAAAGGATGACCTCAGGGGATAAGGAAAGAAGAACATGAACTTATACATAAATCAGTAAAGAAAGATTAATTCTCCTTGGTGTTTAACAAAAGCAGCAATGAGTTACGACTCATAAACTACCAAAGACCTCAAATGAGAAGCAACAGAGAAAGCGCTGCAGTTCTGGCTACAAAACATTTTTATGCATTTCAGATCCTTACACCTCAGCTGACCTTCCTCCACAGGGCAGTCTGAGAGGCTTATAGAATGGACGGCCCAGCAACATCCAAGGCACTGGGGCTTTCACGCTACGCTCTCGCCTACATATGGAGAACGGTTAACAGGACAGCTCGAGGGCTTCTGTGTGGCAAACTGAAGATTAAGGATGGAAGGCAGTAAAGTCAAGGAGAAATGCTGTAGTCTTGCTAAAAAACCTCAAATAACACAACACAACTGCGAAGCAGCAGTAGCAGACAACACACGTCCATGTAGCTACCGTGAGAAATACAGTTCATCTGAGAAAGAAGAGTGACTGTGCTCTCGTCGGTGAGTATGTACAGACCGCCGGCTGCGTCCCGGGCCCTGCTATAGGTACCTGGGATAAGACAGCATGCAGAATAGCTGACGCCCCAGCTCTCATGGAATTGACAGTCTAGTGAGGGGAGACAAACAAATACTACCTGAAAAAAATAACGCAGGATACTAAAAGCCCAGAATGCAGGGCGGAGTTGGGGAGGGAGGACTATTTTTCTGACAAGTGCTCATGATTAGGTTCTCTGAAAAGTGATGTCTGAGCAGAGATCTGTGAGCGGCAAGGATCTCCATTCCTGCCCCATGAAGACAGGAACTGTATCTGGCGCATGAGGACCTACCACTTTTAACCTTTTTCCTTTTGAGAGAGTATTGCACAGTGAGTGGTTGAGGGCACAGATTGAACTAGCTGTATCTGAATCCAGGCTCTGCCACATTCTTGCTTTGTTACTTTAAGGAAGTTACTTAACTTCTCTGTACTGCTGATTTGTCATTTGTAAAACGGGAATTAAGTGAGTTAACAGATGCTTAGAGAACAGTGCATATAGCACATGGCTAATTTTTATATTATGCTATTAGAATTACTTTGATCAATTAAAAAACTATTAGATTAAGAACATGGATTTTACAGGCATGTGAAATTCAGTTAGAATCCTGCCCTAACTGGGTACATTCATTCATTCAACAGATACTGAGTGCCTGACACAGAACTATTCTAAGACCCGAGTCAAAAGAGAAGATAAAGCCTCTGCTGTCAGGGAGCTTAAACTCTAGTGGGAAGGGACACACAATAAGTAAGTGATCTCAGTGCGGGAAGTTACTTACACAGGGTAGTCAGGGAAGGCTTCTCTGAGGAGGGAACATTTGAAAGGGACCAGCCATGAGAGAGCAGGAGGTCAAACCAGTGAGTCTGGACAAAGAAGTAGGTAAAAAAGCCCTGAGGTAAAGTTTAGCATACCCAACCCTGGCTAGTGTGGCTCAGTGGACTGAGTGCAGGTCTGAGAACCAAAAGGTCACCAGTTTGATTCCCAGTCACGGCACATGCCTGGGCACATGCCTGGGTCATGGGCTGGGGGCATGCGAGAGGCAACCCAACCCATTGATGTATCTCTTGCACATCGCACATCGATGTTTCTCTCCCTCTCTTTTCTCTCCCTTCCTCTATCTAAAAATGAATAAATTAAATATTTAAAAAAAAAAAAGTTTAAAAAAAAAGAAAGTTTAGCATATTCAAGGAAGGAAGGTAGGAAGGGAGGAAAGGACCGAGGAAGGAAGGGACGGAGGAAGGAAGGGAGGGAGAGAAGGAGGGAAGAGGCCACTGAGCTTGGGGACTAGCTAGCAATGGACAAATGGTATGAAAAAGGGTCAGAGAAGCAAGCCAGATGTTACACAGGGGCCTGGAATGCAGACATGAAGAACAGTCATGTACCTTCTCCAGGGCAGCTTCTGACCAAGTTAACCCACCATGGTAACAAGTGCAAAGCTGCAACTGTGAGAGCTGCCACTAAGAAGTGACAGAGTGGCATGAAAAGATTTAAGAAGATGTAATCTTTGTCAGGGAGGACAGAAAATAGCTCTCCGAAGATACTTGAAATGGGATCTAAAGGATAAGCAGAAGTTAACCAGAAGTGAGGGGAAGGAAGAACATTCCAAGCAGAGAGAAGGAAGAGCATGTGCAAAGGCCCTGCAAAAATAAATAAATGAGTGCATACATACATACATAAATACATAACTGAAAGAAAGAGGAAGGCCTGGTGAGTATAGGGAATGAAAAAAGATCCGATTTAGCTCAAAGGGACAGAATGAGAGGAAGAGTGGTATAAAATGAACTGGGGAGGCGGGGCGTAGCCAGACCATGAAGGGTCTTATAGCTACTAAAGTGTTCTAAGCAGCAGGATGACATCATATGTGAGTTTGAATATACACATGAGTATATATATTATATATATTTTTATATACACATTTTTAAATATACACATATTTTTTAAAGAACCACTCTGTGCCTAGCCTGAGGAGGGATGGTAGGGGTGAGTTGGTGGATTAGGAAGCTGAAGTGATTAGTTCAGGAAGAGATGCTGACAGCTTGGGCTAAGCTGATGGTGAGAAGTAGGCAGAATTGTTTTTGTTTTTGAAGGTAAAAGTTACAAGACTTAGTAAAGACTTAAATATGGGAAGTAAAAAAGGGGGAAGTTCCAAATATAACCTCTAGGTTTCAGCTGAATGCACAGTGAAGCCATTCATTAAGACGGGAACCACTGGAAGTATCTCTGTCCTGGGGTGGAATTAGGAGGCAGATCTTGAATCGTGAAGTTTGAGGGGCCTCAGGCATCTAAGAGGAGACGTGAAATAGGCAAGAGACATCAAGAACGGGAGTGCAGAGGAACGATCTGGGCTGAAGGTAGCCTCAGTTCCCTCATATTTGTAAAATTAAACTAGTAAGAGTACTTACCTCGACTGAAATAAGGATTAAATGAGCAAATGCACATAATACATTTTGTACAGCAGCTGGTTTATACTAAGTACTCAATAAATGGTAGCTTTTAACATTGATAATGTTATCCTGGCTATTGGCTAATTTATTAACTATTCCCCTTGACTAAAACTGGCAAAGAAACATATTGCTACTCCCTGTATCCCTTTTCAAGACTCAGCTACAGCTGCATTAATAATGTCTCTTACCCTCTGCTCAATTCCATATAAATCACGTATTTATGTATCTCTGATTTGTGACACTATGTGACAAACCAGGTAGGCAATCGCTGCTTTCAACAAGCTGCGGTCCAGCTAAAGGAGATACACACCACAGCCCCAGCTGGTGTGGCTCAGTCGACTGAGCGCCGGCCTGCGAACCAAAGGGTTGCCAGTTCGATTCCCAGTCAGGGCACATGCCTGGCTTCCGGGCCAGGTCCCCAGTTGGGGGTGCACAAGAGGCAACCACACATTGATGTTTCTCTCCCTCTCTTCCCCCTTTCCCCTCTCTCTAAAATAAAATCTCTAAAAGAAAAAAATATATACACCACACATGCAGGCTCCCCACCAATGCACCAGAGATGCCACAAAGTAATATAAGTGATGTTATATAGTTTGAGTGTCCATGGAATTTGAACCCTACTAAGAGTCCCGCATCTCTACAGAGACCCATAGTAAGTCCTCAATAAACGTTTAACCATGAGCAAATGTTCCAAATGACAGCTGTAAGAAAACCACTTAAAACACCTCTCATTTTAGCAAATGACTACAGTAACCAAAATAACAGCTCTAGTGGCTGTGACTCCTAAGAGGTGATAAAACATCTTTACCATAATGAGGGCAAACATTTTCAGATGGCAAACACATCGTGCTTGGGAGCATCCTAAATCACAGTCGGCTGTATTCTCAAAAGAAACAATAACGTTCCTGGATGCTCTAGGGTTGTGCCCTACCCAATACAGCAGCCACTAGCCACAGGCGACTACTTAAATCCAAATGAATGAACATTACATAAAATGGAAATTCAGTTCCTCAGTCACTAAAGCCAGCGGCCTGTGGCAAGTCGCCCTGTCCAAGGTGGCAAAACAGAACCTTTTCATCGCTGTGATAAGTCCCCTCGCAACGGAGCGCTGGCCTAGAGCAAATTTAAAATGCAAACTCTTTGGACCCAACTTTTCACCCATCCGGTCAGCGGTGAAAGTTATTTTAACTTTATAACACATTAAGAGTCTATCACAAAGGAAACAGAATGGGCTTTCACTCTGAAAGGGTCTATGTGCCTCTGGCACAGATAAAACTTAATCGGGGTTGAGCCTTTTGTTTTTGTTACCCTAAAACGCTCAGAAACGATATAAACACAGAAACTGGAGGGAGGAGTGTGGATCAGGTCCTCCTTGTCATTAACTACAGTACTTGCCTTTTTATACACTGTATACAACCTCGTAAGTTACAGTAACATTAAGTTCCATAGCGCTCCAGCTAGGGAGTTAGTACTGCCACTCGGCACACACAGGTGAGCGGCCAGGTGCGCGACCGCGGGCCGAGGACGCGCGGCGGGCGAGGCAGCGCACGGGGGTGGCGGTCCGGAAGGGCACGGGTGCGCGCCGCACGGGTCACGCCCGTGGGGAAGGGTGTCCCCGCGAGGCTGAAGTCACACTCGCACAGAAGGAAGTCGGTGGGATGGGGACCACCCGCACCCCTGTGTACCCAGTCTGGATGATCACGGGAAGGGTCCCCGGCCACCTGTGGTCCCCGGGGAAGGGGCCAGCCCTCTGACACGGAAACACTTCCAGGGGTGGACACACGGGGGGGGGGGCGGAGATCACAGCGCCTGTCTCAGAGGCAGGAACTGTGACAGGACAAGATTAGAGGCTGAGGCAAGAAGAAGCGGCGGTGACCACCCCTCCCCAGCCCGAGCCCCTCCCGGCCCCGGGACAGCAGAGTTACATAACCTGCCAGGCGGCTCTCCGCGCTTGGCGAGCGGTGCCGGCGGCGAGGACAGTTCCCGCGGCCGGGGGCCCCTCTTCCCCCACCTCGGCCCGGGGCCCGAGTCGCGCCAGGGGAGCAGCCACCGCCTCCGCCCCGCACAGCCTGGGCCCCCGGGCTTTCAGTTTCCGGCCCTGGCGCTCCCACAACCCCAGAAACCAACCCACAGACACCATAACAAAGGCGGCGACGCGGCGGCAACACCGGGGTGGGAAGGCTAGGGGACCACGGTGGGGCTGGCAGTCAGCCCACTTGCCGGGCGGAGGGCACGGCCGTCCGTCCCGGCTGGCGCCGCCCGGCGACAAGCGGCCGGCGGGAAGAAGGGGGTGCTTTGATGTGCTACTCACTCTCGTCAGGCAACTGATCGAGCTCCGCCATCTTGAACGAGCCGCGCCGCTTTTTCAAAGGCTGCCCGCCGCGGTGCATTGTGGGGCGGAGACTGTCTTTGCGAGGGAGGTTCGAATGCGGAGCTCGCTGCCCGTGGCGCCGCGTCGCGCGGCTCCCGCCGCGGCCGGCTAAGGGGGGCAGGCCGAGGGGGGCCGGGCTCTGCCCGCGTCTGCCGGGGGAGAGGGCACCGCCGAGTGGAGCAGCTCCTGGTCCGTCCGCCCCCGGCCCGGCCGGAGGGAGGCGGCGGGGAGGCCGCGCCGACAGGGCCGTCTCGCGCCGCCCCTGCCCGGGCCCGGCGCAGCAGCGCGGGGTGGGGAGCCGCGCGAGCTCCCGAGTCCCAACGGCTCCGCTCCCGGCCCGCGCCGCCCGCCCCCTTAGGGGCTCGCTCCCGGCTCGTGGCTCGCGGCTTGCGGCTCGCGCTGCAGCTGCGGGAACTGCAGGCTGTTGCGAGTGGGAAAGGGAGGGAAGGTGGGAGGGAGGCCCGTGAGGGCCGAGGCGGGGCAGGGGGGCGGCACCTGTGGGCCCGGCGCGGGGAAAGCAGCCGCTGGGGCCGGGTCGCGTTACCCGAGGAGGCTCCGCTCCAAGTCGATTTTCACGGTGCCCCAAACCCACGTTTCTCCGGCGTCGCCGTCCCCTCGCTTCTCCGGAAAAGCCGGGGGAGGGAGCGGGGAGGAGGGCTCAGGCCGCAGCCCCGCAGCTGGCCCGGCCGGGCACACCCTCCCTCCTGAGGTCGCAATGCCAGCCTGGAACAGAGGCCTTGAGAGGTCGTGAAGTTACTCAGTTAGGTCATCCGCTCAAGAGCTGCTCTGCTCAGCGCCTGCATCCATTCGGCACTAGACGAGCTAGTGAGCTGGGAGCGAATTCCAGAACCCGCGCCGGAGGTGGGAGGGCGCAGACCCGGCTCAGCCGCGACTCCACACGGTGGTCCAGTACCCTGCTGGCCGCGCTAGGAGAACTCAGCCAGGTCGGGAAGCAGCCCGGGGGCGCGCTTTCACCATCCCTGGCCGTAGCACTGTCCAGCAATAACCCCCTGTTGCTTTTCAACTATTCACTGAACAAATGTTAGGAGTTCCCGTTCTTTCAATCCAGGAATTTAAGGGGTAGGAGTGGGGGAATAGGATCAACACTGAAAATACAACCAGGGAGAATGGCAAGAACTAGAGTGAGAAGGGCTAGCGCACAGGCCGCGGCAACCGGCGTTGGACTCGCGGAGAGACCGGAAGCGATGGAGAAGTCGGGTTTCAGGCGGCGGCGGTGGCACGTCCCGGTGGGTGCTGTGGAGCAGGCGTGGGCGATGGGACGTAGTGAGACAGGAGCAGAGCCCTGGACACCAGTCAGGGGGAGGCTTGCGGGGCGGACAGACCCAGGGGAGAAGGGATCGATGTCTGCACTCGCTGCTTTAGAGCTCCCCAGGGCGCTCCGGGGTCCAGGGCCTGGCTGGGAGTCCGGCTGCTAGTGTGGAAACTCAGGCACGTCTGCTTCTTCACTCAATGCCCTGGGCCTCGGTTTCTCACGTGTAAAATGAAGATAACAGGGCTGTTCTGAGGATGAAGTGAGTTGATGATGTAAAAACCTTATACAATACATTCTAGCACCCATTCTGGCTCCAAGGTTAGCTATTGCTACCACTGCTTGAGAACAGGGAACATTATTATTGGTGATGCCAACTTTG
This sequence comes from Furipterus horrens, assembly GCF_987537825.1. Taxonomy (NCBI): domain Eukaryota; kingdom Metazoa; phylum Chordata; class Mammalia; order Chiroptera; family Furipteridae; genus Furipterus; species Furipterus horrens. The sequence continues at coordinate 10,695,401 of NW_028327185.1, forward strand.
CGCCCCGGGTAACCGGGTGCTGCCACTTGCTGGTCGGGCGGGGGGTGGGGGGTTGGGGGGGCGGGGACAGGATGTGAGCAGAGGTTTCACATTCAGTTTTACAAAGTAATCCTTCACAGCTAACTTACCCCTCCTGTGCCTTTCAAACACATTCTGTTCTACCTTCTAAGAAGATGAAGAACAATTGATCCCTGTGGTCAGCCCCTGGGGGAGTGGCGGGGGGTGGGGTGGCAGTAGGACACTATCAATTTGGAGATGAATGTAAGGAAAGGTCAACCCTCTGAAAATGAAAGAATAGAAACAAGCAAACACAAAGTAGGTTAGGGGAGTGGAAGTAAAAGTTTGAAGGCAAACCCTGGTCAAGGTATCCTTAGGCCAACACAAATCAGGTTTTATCCTAAGGCAGTTTTCACACACAGTAGCAAGTCTGCTGTTTAAATATGCATTTTTTGGCCCCTTCCTATGGTGATCTGCATTTTAAGCAAAAACCCTAAATGAGTTCACACTGAAGCCTGAAACTATCCAAGCAGCAGATCTACCACTTGTTAGCTTGTGTGACTGTGAACAAGGCCCTTAACTATTATTCTCAGTGAGGTTATTAGATATTTATGAGAAGAGTTTTAAAACATTTTGCTTACTTTATTCTCCCCAAAACGTGGTAATTTTTTCAAGAACAACATCCACCAGGTGATAGAATCAGGAATCTGGCCTCCTTTTCCCACCACTGTGATAAAATCCACCACAGACTGTTTTAGTTTAACATTTTATCTTTAGAGATGGGGAAGGGAGAGAGAACAAGAGGGAGAGAAACTTGATCTGTTGCCTCTCACATGCCCCCAACTGAGGCCTGGCCCACAACCCTGGCATGTGCCCTGATCCAGAATTGAACCAGCAACCTTTAGGTTTGCAGGCCGGCACTCAGTCCACTGAGCAACACCAGCCAGGGTGTCTGTTATGTTTTAAATTTTGTACTCCAATTTACAATGACATGATTGCATAAGAGTTATTGCTTTAAGGAAAAAAATGGACAAGGATACTAAGTCACAGAAAATCTAGATAAAAATACACCACCAAAAAAAATAAACAGCCACATTTTAGGCATATCAGGTTTGATCATTTCCAGTTCCATGGCCCATTTATCAAATACTGAGTTATTTCTATGTAATGTGCTTCAAAAGACATTATTAAGAAAGCAAAAAGACAACCTTCAGAATGGGAGTAAATATTTGCAAATCATATATGGTAAGGAACTTATATCCAAAATATACAAAGGACTTATAGCCAAAATATATAAAGAATCTTACAACTTGATAATTAAAAAAAAATGAAACAATCCAATTCAAAGATGGGGAAAGTCTCCAAAAAAATATACAATAAACCAATGAGCACATGAAAAGATGCTCAACATCATTAGTCATTAGGGAAATGCAAATCAAAAGCAAAATGAGATACCACTTTATACCCACTGGGGCGGCTATAATCAGAATGGCAGATAATAACAAGTGCTGACAAAGCTGTGGAGAAATTGAAACTCTTGTCCACAGCTGGTGGGAATGTAAAATGATACAGCCACTATGGGAGTTACTCAAAAAATTAAACATAGAATTACCATATGATCTAGCAATTTCACCTCTGAGTATAGGCATACACCAGAGATACTGTGGGTTCAGTTCTTAACCACCACAATAAAATGAGTATCAAAATAAAGCAAGTCATAATCCTTCTGCTTCTTTCTGCTTGGAGGAGCTGACCTTCAATTTGTAAAAAAATCTGTGAAGCACAATAAAGTGCAATAAAACAAGGTGTGCTGTATATAGCAAAAGAATTGAAAGCAGGGTCTTAAGATATTTGTACACCCATGTTCATAGCAGCATTATTCACAACAGTCAAGAGGTGGAAGTAATCCAAATGTCCATCAATGGATGAATGGACATACAGAATGTGGTATATACATACAATGGAATATTATATGGCTTTAAAAAAGAAGGAAATGACACACGCTGCATTATGGACAAACCTTGAGGATATTATACTAAGTGAAATAAGAGACATAAAGAGACCAATACTTTATTATTACATTTATATGAGGTACCTAGAGTAATCAGAGGCAGAAAGAAGAATGGCTGTTGCCTGGGGCTGAGGGGAAGGAGAAATTGGGAGTTACTGTTTAGTGGGTACAGAGTTTCAGTCTGGAAAGATGAGAAAGTTCTGGAGATGAACGGTGGTCATGGTTGCATGGCAATGTGAATTACTCACTGCCACTGAACTGTACACTTAAAAATGGTAAGTTTTATGTTACGTATAATTTTCTTTTGTTTTTTCTCTTCTTTGTATATATTTTTATCTCAATAAAAAGTTCTCCTTTGCAAAGACAGTGCACACAATATAATCCCAATTACAAATATATGTGCAGGCATTAAAATCCAGAACAAAAGATATCCCATAGTGGCTATCCCTGGGTGATGGGATTATGGGTAATTTTTATTTCTTTGTGTCTGTATTTATTGTTTTTCTACAGTAACATCCCTATTACTTTTATAATACAAGCAGCTTTTGAAATAAAGGTATATTCATATAATGGAATATTATTTAGCCATAAGAACAAATGAAGTACTAATACATACTAAAACACAGATGAGTCTTGAAAACATTATGTTAACTAAAAGAAGCCAGTCACAAAAGACTACATATTTTCTAATTTCATTAATATGAAATGTCCAGAACAGGCAAATCCATAGAAACAGAGAGTAGATTAGTGGTTGCCTAGAGCTGGTGGTGGATTGGGGAGGAAGTGGGAGTAACTTCTAAAGGATGCAGGGTTTATTTTTGGTGTAAAGAAAATGTTCTAAACGTCACTGATTGATGATGGCTGCACAACTCTGCATATACTAAAAACCATTGAATAGTACATTTTAAATAGGTGAGTTGTGTGGTGTGTGTATTATAACAATAAAGCTGTTACAAGAAAAATCTTATTTTCAGACTTTTTGGGTTTTGTGTTGATCTAAAATTTTTGGTTTTCTATTGGGCCACTTTTTAAAATTTTATTTTTAGAGAGAGGGGAAGGGAGGAAGAGAGGGAAAGATCAACCTGTGCAAGAGATATAATATATTGATCCGTTGCCTCTCGCATGCCCCCAACTGGGGACCTGGCTTACAATCCTGGTATGTGCCCTGACTGGGAATTGAACTGGCGACCTTTCAGTTCACAGGCCGGCATTCAATCCACTGAGCCACACCAGCCAGGCTATTTTTTTTGTTTTGTTTTTGTTTTTTAATAAATGATATTTTTACCTGAGTTTCAGGAAAAACAGGTATTTGGTGACTTTCTAGGGGTTGAGTTATCTTAAAGAAACAGGATCTGTTAAGAATCTTTCTGTGGCCACTTGGGTCCACAGGAAGGACAGCCACACTTTCTAGAATAGTTTGCAGAACAGTAAGTAGAATATTTGGCAGAAAAGATGGAGTGGAAAGAAAAGCAGTTTGATACTGGCGTTTTTTCTTTTCTTTTTTTTCTTTTTTGTAGCTAAATGGCCCAGTGGAGCCCTGGCCAGTGTGGCTCAGTTCTGTGGCTGTCCTGTGGATTGTTTGGAGAGCAGGATATTCCAGCTTGTCATTGTTATTTAATAATTGCTACTTTCATGGGAGCCTTGGGGATTTCAGCAGTTAAGGCTGGTGGTGGAGCTGGAATATGCCCACATGATCAGCTCACTCTAACAGCTCCCCGCCAAGTCCATTTTGGACTTCTTGGTACACGTGCCAATGACCACTGGAGACCTGGAGACGAGCTGCATCCTGTGGGATCCAGCAGTGGAGGGCACAGAAGCCAGCCCGCGAGCTGCAGCCCTTGCTGCTGCATAACTTCTCCTGCTGTTACTGTGCTGTATGTATTCTTTGCCTGTAAAAACCTGTTGTGTGCTGAGAGTGGACCCTATGTAAACTATGGGCTTTGGGTGATAATGATGGGTCAGTGTACGTTCATCATTTGTAACAAATGTACCACTCTGGTATTCATTGATGAAAGAGTTGGCCAGGCCCCCGCAACAGGGTGGCAACTGTGCAGTGTTATGTCATTCCTCAAAGGGACCTATTGATTCAGGTGACTGAACACTGAGGAAAGGGAAATGCCCACACATTGTAAGAACCACTGAGCACAGGGTCTGAGTTGACATCCATAGTCATCAGCTTGAAGTCATTAAAACCCCCCTTTAAGGATGGGGTGGAGGCAGGAGTTAATGAATGGAGTCCTAATTAAAGTCCAGGGGGTCTGTGGACACACGTGGGTGGTCATTTCCCCAGGCTCTGAGACTAGAACCTTTTTCAGTTTAATGTGGACACGTTTTTCAGTTACTTGTAAATCCTTCAGCCACGCGCTCACATTTCATGTTTTTTCATGTTCAACAAATTGATTCAATAAAGCTATCTCACCATGTAAAGAGAAAGTCTGTGCAGTCATTTTAAACTATGACATTATCTTGATTTAACCACTGGTTACTATTCTCAGAAGTTTAATTCTTCCTTTGACAGGTAACTTTAGCTCTTATGCTCACAGGGATCTGGGTCTGAAGTTAGTCTTCCTCCCAAACACGACGTAGTCAATGTCATGTTCACCCCAAATATTATCAGATTGAGCTTTGTAGTTAATTTGTGGTAAATAATTAACACCTTCTGGGAAACCTGTTCCATGAGAAAAAAATTTTTTTTTTTAAATCCTCACCTGAGGACATTTTTACCATTGCTTTTTGAGAGGAAGAGAGAGAGAAACACTGATGCAAGAAAGCAGCATTAATTGGTTGCCTCCTCTGCCTACCGGGACTGGAGATCGCATGTACACAGACCGGAATCGAACCCGCAACCTTTTGGTTCTGGGACAATGCTCCAACCGAGCCACACTGGCAGGGCCCATGGGAATTTTTAATTGTTTTTAAAAGGGCTCAGTTCTGCCCTTACTCCAGTTGTCCAATTGCACTATTTTCTTTAAATTCTCCTGGAAAACTAAATGGATAACTACAAGTATTGGGAAAACAACCTGAAAAGGAAATTGTAGCATCTCACTAGTAGCTTATTTTCTGTGTTGAGTAAGATGATGCTTAAGGTTTGATGCAATAATCTTTTCTTAATGTTTTCATGCAAGTGACAATTTGTTTTGGTTATAGGTCCAATTTTATTGTTACTCTTATCAATAAGAATACACATTGCTGCCCTGACTGGTGTGGCTCAGTGGCCTGAGCGCTGGCCTGTGAACCAAAGTGTCGCTGGTTCGATTCCCAGTTAGAGCACGTGCATGGGTTGCGGGCCAGGTCCCCAGTTGGGGGGATACGAGAGGCAACCACACATTGATGGTTTTTCCCCTTTTTTCTCCCTCTCTTCCTCTCTCTCTAAAATAAAAATAAAATCTAAAAAAAAAAAAAAATGCATTGCTGTCAGAAACTTGAAGCTGTTGTTCCTCAAAGCTGTCACTATTTATTTCAGGCATGTTAACGCGTCTCTTCTGTCCTAAATGTCCTTGGTCTGGCCGTAGCAAAGGGTCCTGTGGCTGCAGCAGACAGCAAGAACCAAGCAAAGGCTGTGGGGCTTAAAATGTGCCTCCGCTGCGGCCTGACCAAGATTTTCTTTCTTGTCCTTTGCTACAGTTGACTGGTTCAAGGGTAGGAAGCTAAACCAGTGAGTCTCTCCTGTATGGACTGTGGAATGGAATCCAGAAGAGTGGATTTAGTCACTTTCCAAGTGGCTAAATAGTGAGGCAGAAAATTGTCCTTTTCTCTCCCTGTTTTCTGCCCTGTGGCTAGAAAAAGCAGACAAAGCCAGTCCACAAAGAAAAGAAAGTGGTGAACTTCCAGGAGGCACTGGGAGAGGAGAGAGCCCCAGCCGTAATTCCTGGGCCTGGTTCCATTTCTCACCTTCCTGAGGCCTGGCTGCACTCCTGCCCTGGGGTGAGTTGTAACCTGAGGCCGCACTACCCTTATTTCTACGCTGCAATAAAACTAAACTGCGTAGGTGCAAATGGTAGGGGGGCAAGGAAGAAAGGTCAGAACAGCTTCATTTATTTAGGGGGTGGGGTCGTGGGGGAATGTTTCATTATTTTTTATATTTTTAAACAGTTTGTATCACATCAATTTTAAGATTTAAAAAATTGAAGCATAATGTATATTTAGTAAAGTGCCCAAGTCTTAAACATATAACATCTTTTCAATTAAAAAAAAATCAACTTTATAGAGGTAGAAGTTATACATGATAAAATGCACCCCTTAAAAAAATAAAATGCACCCCTTTTAAGTGTACGGTTTGGTGAATTTTGACACCTGTGTATACATCACCATAAGATATATACATCTCCATCCCCCAAAAAGCTTCCCTCATTCTCCTCTGCAGTCACTCCCACCCCTCCCAGTGCCGGGCAACCACTGCGCTGCTTTCTGTCATTTTTTTGGATCTAGATTCTTTCACTGAACAATAATATTTGATATTTATCCATGTAGTCACATGTATTAGTAATTTGTCCCTTTTTATTGCTGAGTAGTATTCCATCATATGGACATACTACAGTGTGCTTATCTATGTGCCTGTAGATGCACATTTGGATTGTTTCCTGTTTTGGGGTATTATGAATAAAGCTGCCATGAAAATGTGTGTACAAGTCTTTTTGTGATTACATTTTCATTTTTCTTGGGTAAAAACCGAGGAGTGAAATGTCTGGATTATATGGTAGGTATATATTTGACTCTAAAGTGACTGTGCCATTTGACATTCCTACCAGCAATGTCTGAGAGTTCCAGTTGCTCTGTATCTTTGTCAGCACCTGGTATTATCAGTTTTGTTCTTTTTTGTTGTTGTTGTTGCCATTCTGATAGATGTGTAATGATAATGGTTTACAGATTCATTTGTGATCAAAGAACATACTCTATATTCTTTCCATTCTTTTAAATGTGAGACTTATTTTATGCCTGGGATATGGACTATCTTGGTGAATGTTATATTTTCACTTGAAATGAACATGTATTTTGTAGTTGTAATGTGGAATGCTTTATATATATCAGTTAGGTCAAGTTGATTGATAATGTTCAAATCTTGGCCTAATGATTTTTCTACTTGTTCTATCAATTACTGAAAGATGATTGTTGAAATCCCATCTGTAACTGCGGATTGGTCTATTTCTCCTATCAATTCTGCCAGTTTTTGCTTCCTATAATTTGAACCTTTGTTATTAGAAATATACTTAGGACTCTTCTTGATGAATTGCCTCTTTTGTCACTAGGAAATGACTTTTTAAAATCTCTGATGGTATTCCTTATCCTGAAATTTACTTTATTTTACATTAATTTAGATTGCTTATTAGTGTTTGCATAGTACAGTAGTCTCCCCTTACCTGTCCACAATGGCCTGCTTTAGAAATAATAGGGCTGGACCCATTTCAAAGCAGTCAAGGAAAAGTATCGTGTTGGATTTCGACAGTGGAGAGAGGCCTAGAAGGAAGAAGTCCAGGGAAGGAAGAGCAACAGGTGAGCAAGGGTTGGTGGGAGTCCTTGGACTTGATAAAGAAAATCGTAAACATCACTGCAGTCCAGGGAAATGACGGCCGTGACCTCAGGGGATTTGGAGAGAAAGGACAAGCAATTGGTAGGGGCTGTGTGGCTAATGCCAAGCACCAAGGAGGGACCATTCACTCAAATGCTTTGCCCGATGCTCTCATTTCCAGAATTGCTAAACAGACTATGCACTGCCTTTTGCTAGCTGATACTTTCAGAGCAAAAATCAGCACACTAGTTAGCAAGGGTCTTAAAAAGAAAAAAAATAGCAGGGCACAGAGACACTAAATTCTGATTGGGATTGAGGAGCTAGGAAGGCAATCTAAAAAAAACCCAAAGAACAAAAAACAAAGGTCACTAGCCGCACAAGTGGACTCAGGGAGCAGATTTTGGCTCAGCACATGTTAAATTTTTCTGTGTAACAGCAACCTCCTGAAGTAGGGTTACTGGAAATGGTCAAACCAGCACTGCTTGGGTATTTCCAGGAACTGACCAACACTCAAGGAAGCTGTGGGAAGGATTTTTGCATTGGCTAGGAAGCTGGACCAGATCTGGGGGTCTTAAACCTTTTAGGGTTAGGGGTCCCCTGAGAACCTAAAGAAAGGTAAGGACCCTTCTTTTCCTCTAAAAGTTCACATGCCCTTGGAATTGATTAGTTATTGATACATAATAAATCACCCCCAAGAACTTAGTGGCTTATTATGTCATAGTTTCTGTGGTTCAGGAATTCAGAAGCAGTTTAGCTGAGTGATTCTGGCTCATGAAGTTAAACTCAAGATGTTGATAGAAGTTTCAGTCATCCAATATGGTGGCTCCCAATTCAGGGCGACTTTGCCCCCCAGAGGATATTTGGCAATGTCTGGAGACATTTTTCTTGGTCACTAAGGGTGTATGTGTGTTACTGACATCTAGTGAGTGGAGGCCAGAGATGCTGTTAAACCTTTTACAGGGCTCATGAGAGCCACCCACAAATGTTAATAGTCCCAAGGTTGAGAGACCCTGATCCTAAGTCCTGGGTGGGTTTGGAGGATCCCCTCCTGAGATGGCTCATTCAGTCTGGTGAGGGCACAACATGGCAGCTGGTTTCCACAGCACAAATGGTCTAAGAGAAAGGGAGGGCAAGAAGGAAGCCACAATGCTTTTTATTACCCGTGTGTTAGAAGCAAGTCACTGACTACAGCCTGCACTGAAGGGGGAGAGGAATTAAATTCCATGGTTTCAGGAGAGAATTATCAAAAAACTGTGGACACATGTTAAAATCATCACACCCACATACAACAAAATTTTATACATGAAACCTGAGGTTTCACAGATTGCAGAGCTCCTTTGTGGAATCCCTAAGTTACATGCCTCTAAGGCTCCATCTAGCTCCAACAGATATAATCTAATAACCCATGATTAGGAAAAACCCAAGGACAGGTCCAAACTGGTCCAACAACAGAAACCTCAAGATTCCACCCTGCCATTCATCGTTCAAGCCCTTGCTTTCACAGTCTACCTCTTTTCCTCCTTCTGGAATTTCAATCCAAGGTCCTTGCAACTTCCTTTGTCATTGTATTTCATTCTAAAGGAGAACAGAGGTGCTGAGCCACTGACCTTTACAGATCGGGGAGTCAAGACTCCATTTCAAAAGAAAGCCTGGCTGAGGTTTGAAGACCTCGCTCAGGGTGGGACATAACAAAAGCAGGGGCTGTCAATGTCACAAGTAAAGGCCATTCCCACAGTCGAGTCAGAGAAAATGAAGGGCAACTCGGGTAAGAGAGGTGCTCAGTTCATTCACTGACTCCCTGACACCTTAATTAATTTGTCCATTAATTTATTTGCTTTCTATTAAATATGAATAATTTCCAAGATGGCAATTCCACGAGTGTTCCTTGGAATAAGAAAGAAGAGAATAGATGCGATTTTTTCACTTGGACGTTTTTCAACACTTTCTACAAGATTATTTCTTTCTTGGTAATGATTTTGTTTTCAAACAGGAGAGGGAAGTATGGGAAGGCTTCTGGATATAAAATGGCTTTCTCAATCCAGGGCTGAGCCAAGCGGGGAAGCTAATATACTTGTTCGTTGCCCTTGAAATGTCTCAGCTGAGCACTCGAGGCAGAATACCAGCAGAGCACAGGGTTTTTAATACAGGGTCCAGGCGTTTTTCCGGACCTGGAAATGCTGATTGTACTTACTGCGGCCCCTTTGATGACCTTTGGAACAAGCAGGGCTGTGAAGAGGTCAGGACCAGCCACCTCAGTTGTTTCCTCAGAGACCTGAGTTTCAGTGGAGGGTGCTGGCAAAGGGTCTGTGGGAGGGGCCTCCAGCCACATGTCCTCTTAGGATGCAAGTGGACAGTCTGTGGCATGAAGACACTGCAGAAAATGAACCAGGTGCCAGCTCCTCGGGGCGCAGATACTACACACTGCCCACTGATCTCTCACACACAGGAAATCAGACCTCTGCGCGTCCTCCCAGTGGGGACTCGCCCGCTGCTCCTGAACAGCGGTGCGTGAAGGCAAAGGGTGTGGCACAGCAGAGCCTGGGGGATTAGCCGGACACACAGCAACCTAAGGGGGTCACTTAGGACGTGGGACTTACAATGTGAGAGAGTCTTGTTGGGAACGTCAGTGTACTTGCTATCGTTCAGGCCCAGAGCCCCTGCAGTCAGGCCTTCTGCCCTCTGAGCGAGGCCTTTGCCGTGGCCTCTCCCCGTCTGCCCCTGGAGGGCTGAGGATGGGGGCCCAGGCTCCCTTGCTTTCCTCTTTCTTGCTGCTGTTAAGGACAAATAGACCCTTTTTCATTCCAGGAGATTTTCTGCTTATCTTTATGAATGCAGGTAACTTTTAACTGTTAGGCCAATGTGGAGAAGCTCCTCAGGTTCCAGAACCTCACCAAGGTCTTCCAGTGGGGACCCCATGGTCCAGTTTTCTCTTATCCTTATTTAGCCAGCAGAGCTCACCGATTCCCTCCCTTTGGAGTCTGCCTTTGACTAAGTGGCCCTTTTTCTCTACAAAAGCCAGCTTTCCAGTCAGAAAAGGCAGTCAGTCCTTTGTAAGTGGTTTGGGAGAAAAATGAGTGCCCCTTTGCTTCTCTCCAGTGGGCAATTATACCCCATGGGTAGATGAAGACAAGATAGTTTTCTTAGAAAGGGAGGCCCACAGCTGTCTTTCAGGCATGCATTCTGGAAGTCAAGGCCAGCAGCTGCTGGGAGACTATCTGCCTGTGCTATGTGCCTAAGGAGCTGGCAGATGACCGCCTCAGTGAGGAGGCACCAGCAGAAAGCCACCCATGGGCACCTGTGTGCCTGGGCCACTGTGCCTTCTGCCTTGGGCTGAGGGCACCCAGGATCTGTCAACGGGAAAGCTCATGAAGACTTCACTTCAAAAAAAAAAAAAAAAAAAATAGGTGATGCCCTGCCCAGGTGGCTCACTTGGTTGGAGCATTGTCCCACACACCAAAAGGTTGTGAGTTTGATTCTCAGTCAGGGAACATACCTTGCTTGTGGGTTTGATCCCCAGGCGGGGAGTGTATGAGAGGCAACCGATTGATGTTTCTCTTTCTCTGTTCTCTCTAACATCAATAAACATATCCTGGGATAAGGATAAAAAAACAATAGGTATGAAAAGGAAACAGTCTATGAGGAGAGTTCAGGACTCTGAGAGCCCTCAGCCAGGCTGGGATGTCAAAGGGGGTCAGTATGGAGAGAAGCATTTCCTAAGTTTACCTTAGAAGAAACCTGTGCCGCGAGCCCATCCTCTTCCCCTCTGAAGGGGCAGTGGGTGGCTGGTCTCCTTGGAGGGCTTACCTGTAACCTCTCGGCTGGAAGCCTGGGGGCTGCGGCCTCTCCATTTCCTGGGAAAGACGTGGACTGACTGCTGGGAAGGAGAGGCAGGGCACGCCACTGCACTCGGGATCGGCCACACTCCTGGAGTCAGAGCAAGGGGTGTGTGGGTGACCAGGGGGAGCCTCGCAGCACAAAACTGGAGGTGAATGCCTGTGTGTTAAGACCTGCACAGGTGAGTACAATAGACATGCACCTGCCAGTTTGAGGGGCCCCCTCTCCCACCGCAGGCCTGAAGCAGGTCCAGTTGAGCCACAGGAGGGAGGGAGGGAGTCATGGCAGTGCTAAATCAAGTTCAGAGGTTTGATTGTAATCTTGCACCCGGCATTCCAATTGCCGAGTTCAAACTGCGCTTGACTCTTAAGTCACTGTGGCTGTAAAAGACCATCTGTCTTTTACAGAGGGCAAGAGTCACAGGGACTGCCTGCAGAATTTTCTTCTAGTGACAGAAGATTCCCTCACTTGAACAATCTTTAAAGGGCAGTGCGAGAAAAAAATCCATGGTTTTGATGCAAAGTTGTGCTTGTTCAACATAATGGAGATGAGACGTGTTTTATCAAGCGCTGTCAGTTTGGCAGATGTGTTTCCTCAGTTGCTGCCACAAGCCAGGGCCTGCCAGAGATGGTCCCTGCACTGGGGAGTGTGGGAGGTGCCTGAGATCAGGCTGCGGCTCTGGGAGATTTGATTGGCACAGCCAGCTGGAGCCGCTTCCCCGTGTTCTGGGAACCACCTCAAGAAGGAATGGAATCACCACCAGCACAATTGGAATCAGGCAAAGGATTTCAACTCCAGACAAGCAGGGCAGGACCATCCTCTGGGCAAAGACACTGGGGTTCACAGCAAAAAACCAAGTTAAGGAGAAAAAGCTGAACTTGGTTGTCCCAGGGGTGCCTGATAATGACCTCAGCAGTGTCATAGAAGCCCGTCTTTGAGATCAGCACTAAGCACTGCCATTGAAACTATTTCTATTTCTGGGATGACTTACATCTTCACAAAGATTGCAGAATGTCAGAGCAGCTGAGGGTGACTTAGTGATACTCTGTAGTTGCATTTCTGAAAGCCTCTGCTCTTAGGAGTCAATGACAAATCTGATGGCTTCTATGTACCCACTGCCCAGAGAAGTGTGCTGGTACCTAAATTTCTGCATGAACTTCCCAGGGAGTGACATGCACGCAGCCATTCTTGACCCTCCTTAATGGTAGAGCCCACCTATCCCCTTAACAGGTTGAAGATACCAGGTATTCCAGGTGCAAGGGAGCCTGCACCTGGGTCACTGGCATGTGCCACCTGCCTGCTATCAGCAAAAGAAGGCAGGAGCTGGTGTCCCCAGCTGCTTCTCACAGACCTCCTGGCTTGTCCTCAGAACCCCATAGGCTTGATTGCCTGCTGGCTATATAGTTTCGGTTCTTATTGGTTCAGAGAAACAAAATTCTTTAAAAATTATATTTCTGGAATGCCTGTAAAGTTCTAGGCAGACACATAGATCACAACAACTAGCTATATTATTGGCTCCAAACCAAAGTTGCAGAGTGGCTTATTCAAATCTAAAAAGTCCAGCCTGGTCCCTGGGTGAGTACCACATGGCTAAAATTAGCCTGGCCATCCGCTGAGACAGCAGCTGGGCTATTCTGAGCCCCAGAAGGCCTACCTGGGAAGTGGGGCTGGGCCTGGGGGACAGTGTAGAGTTTGGTCCCTTCAGTCAAGGTGGATGACAGGGAGGATTGGGAGGATGAAGTCATACTGAGGGAAGACGTTTCATAGTGAGGTTTCACAGGAAATCGGAAAGGTGGGCCTAAGATCCCCCGTATAGCCAGCCTTCTGCTCTTTCTCCCAAGACTGCCCAATAACTCCTTGCTAAGCACAGGACTGTTTCTTCTGGTTCCTGTTTCTCCATTTTTACTTGAAAATCATACACCAGCAAAATCATTCCCTGGGACTTCAGCAATAATGGCTGAGAATTATTGAGGGCATATCAAGGTCAAAAACCACAGGGATTAGCCCTCATTCTCAAAACAACTCAGAGGTAGGTACCCAAAGACTTCAGGAAGGTTTGATTCATCTTTCTGCCATCAGAGAGGCTTGGTAGAAAGGATGTGACCTTGGGAGTCCTGGCTCAGATGACCCCGGGAATATAGGGTTTCTCTCTTTTGGGGCCTGATCTCTGCTTCACCCACCCTGAGCCCATCACTGGTACTGGGGGGTGGGGCGGGGGCACGCAGCAGTATCCCTCACAGAAGTGTCTTGTAATCAAGATTACCTACTTTAGAGACTAGCAGACAATGAGAAAACCGGCACTGCTGTTAAGCCGGCAAGGGGGGCAAACAGAAGCTGCTGTCTGATCTTCCAGGCAGAGGTGAGGAGGCAGTGGGACGCTCTTACTGTGCCACACTTACCAAACCAGCCCCTAATGAGTCTCCATGTGAAAGGCCCTACCTGAAGAAGTGGTAAAAAAACACCCTTCCTTAAAATAAAATGAACCCCAATTTTTTGGGAGATGAAACACTAAATTTAAGGGGAAGGAAGTGGCATCACTTTGGGAAATGTGAAATCCCCAAGTACCTGGGTAACAAAACCAGCCCAACAGGTCAAAGATAATCCTTTCCTGATACTCAGATTCCTGGTGAGGAGACACAAGGTTTCTGGAGGCCGAAGGCCAATGCACCTCGCAGGCTTTCAGTGTGAAGACTTAACAGCGTACGCACTACGCGTGCCACGGGGCCCAGGCCACCACTGCACTTCGTTCAGGGCACTGCCTAAAGCCCAGTGCTGCGGTTCACCCACGGCGCACTTCCAGGCGAATCTCTGCAGCAGCTCCACAGACATGCTCTGGGAGGCTGAAGGGGCTGCCTTCCACCTCCAAAGGGCGGCCACTGGATGTGCAGCAAGAGAACCGCCAGTGCAAAAACCCGCCGGTTAGCACCACGCTCAGTGTTGACAGCCACGCAAGTGGTCCGTGCGGAGCAGTGCGGTCTCGGGCAGCTCACCAGGAGGCAGAGTGCAGCTCCTCGTCTCTCGTCCAAGCACAGTTTCTGTGGAGGGTTTTTAATTTTTTCTAAAAAATAACATTTTTAATCTCAGGGTGCTCACATTTTGACTGCACCTTGCTAGGATTTGAAATTTTTACAGTGAAAGAAAACTAAAACATGAATACTGAAACAGAGTGTGGCAGGCTCCCTGTTTTAGAAGAAAAAAATGAAATATTAACCTCTCTTTAAGAAACCAGTTTTGATTACAGGGAACCCACTACGCAATCACTCCCGCCTAAAAATACTTTGTTTAATCAGGTACTGGGAGGGTAATGGCTTCTCTCTGTGCTGATAAAAAAGGGGAATACAGAATATTCGGGATCCAGGGAGCCTGAGAGCCTTATACTGAATGGCTGGCTAATCAGGAGCGGAGGGGGGTGTCTCAGGTCAAAAGTGCGAAAGATTTTCATAAAAATCAAGTACACTGGAAAAGTTAAGAACTTCACTGTTATTGAGCTGACTTGCTGCGTTTCCACATCTGAAATCTAACAGCTTAACTCGGGTTTGTATGTCCCTTGTATTAACTCCATGAAGTGACAAACACGGCTTCTGTGTGACAGAACCCTAGTTCAGAAATGGCACCAGTTGTTACAGTCATTTATATGTAGCTCAATTCAGAGAAAACCTAAGTGTTTTTCTTCTTTCCTGTCCTGAATGATATGTCCCTCTGTCTCCCTTGCCAGAAAATCCAAGCAGCTTCTGGGTTTGAGACAGCGCCCCCTTCGCTGCCTTCTCTTCCCCGTGACCCTCCCTTCAGGCCCACACTTCCCATTCTCTTTCTTTAACAAAACAAAACATCTTTTTAAAAGAATCCTCACCTGAAGCTTTTTTTCCCACTGCTTTGAGGTGGGGGTAGGGAAGCAAAATACATACATCAACGTGAAAGAGAAACATCGATTGGTTGCCTTCTTGTATGCACCCCCTACTGGGAATTGAACCTGCAACCCTTTGTTCCATGGGACGATGTTCCAACAGAGTCACACTGGCCAGGGCCCTATTCTCTTTCTGTAAAAGGTCAAAAGTGCCGAAAGGTACCACTCTGGCTTTCAAGGAACTTAAACGTAAACATTTAAGCATCATTGTCAAATACAGAGCAGTAGTATCTGCGGCAATTTGGTATATATGTAAGATATTACTCCATAGAACAGAACAATAGGCTGATGTGAGTTTATCACCATCAAGTACCCGACTCACTGAAATAAGAGTGCTTTCTGGGGTCTGGTGTTTGGTTTTCTGTCACTCAGCTGAACAATGTCCTGTCTGCCACTTGGCACGTTTTGGGTTTTCCCAAACACGGGCACAATCTCCCTATAGTCTTTGTAGACTTTGCACAATAAGACCAAACACACAATACACAAACACAGAAGTCATTTCCATATTAATTGAGAATTATTATTAGCCCTTAAACATATTAGCAATATTTTTAATTTGGAAGACAGAACTGCTCATAAGGAAGCAGAGAATTTCAAGTGCAACTTTAACTTACTATACTACATACTCTGAGAATTCCCACATTCAAGTGTCTCTAAAAATGGAAAGCGCCTTTTGTTTCTAAGCAAGAGAAACAGTTAATATTCCTTCTTTTGGTCTCCCCACACTGCTCACCAAACAAACTAAACAAACTAAACAAACAAAAAAAAAAACCCCAAAATCTAGAAGGGTGACAATAAATGCAAACAAAAAAGAAAATCTAAATATTAGGAAATTAGTTTTTATTTTTACCTTAAAATAAAATGCTTAACATTTTTCCAAAACAAAACTAAAGATGAACACTTAGAAGGGTGGAAGATTATTTTTTCTCCCCTGCGGAAACCAGTAAGTCAGAAGTTCTAAAGTGGCTTGGTTCTTTCCTTAGGACTAGTCTAGACAAAATCCCCCATCTCCCCCCAATTTCTCCTCTATTGTTAGTTGTACCTACCAGGGTTAAAGCTGGCAAGGAAAAAAAAAATCCCCAAATAACTCACCCCAAGACCAACCTGAACAATGGATTTGAAAAGCTGGGAAACAGCGTTAAACATGTGACCAAGTGTTCGAATCTTTCTGAGGAGGTCCCGTGAAGGTGCGCCCTCAGCCACCCAGCTGAGCTCTCCGCCTGGTTAGCCAGTGCGAAGCGCGCCAGGCAAACTCACACCAGTCACCAGGCTGCGACTCGGCCATGAGTCCGTTCACCACAGGGACGTCTTGAAATTAAATTTCAGCTTCAGCAGGTACTTCAGATTCACCTGAGCAGTATCGTAGACAATGTACCTGGAGGGGAAGTGTGTCAAGGAGCAAACAGTTTCATGGTGGAGAGCGCGTGCGCCCCCCAGACTGGCAGAGTGCTTGGGCTGGTCACACCGTGTTCGCTGGGCTTGCACAACAGGCGGGGCTATCAGGTTATCACAGGTAAAGAGGGAGACCGGTGAGGGCAAGTTCTCACCGTGAGACCCATTTAAAGACAACCTCTCACCAGTCTGCCCAGGTTAAGAGGCTGTAGAAGTGGCTCTACAGTCCCTGCACATCCCTTCAGGCTCACACAGCCCACTTGTGAAAGGATACTCGTTATACAGCAGACAGGTGTCATTGACACCAGACGAAATCCCAGTCCCAAGAGGAACCTCTACACCATCCAGGGTAATACTAGCTGAAGGGTCAGGGGTGGTCTTGCCCAAGCCTGCAAAAGAGAAGGCAGGAGGGGGATGGATTGTGAGAACAGATGTTGAGTGTTCCAGGGAGATGAGTTTCATTTGTTTTCGGTTTATGTGTTCATTTTAAAGACATACAAATTCCATACTCTATCTTTCTTCCAGATAAAAAAACTATAGGTTATAAATTAAGTTCCCAGGGTACCAGCCTTATGTGATTTTTAATAAGAATAATGCACACTGCAACCTCCTCCCCAGTCACATTTCCGTTGAGCAGAATTCCAAAGCAGTCACTTCAACCAAGCAGTTGGGGTCCTATCTCATCAGGTACTATGGGCTCCACAATCCAAGATGCTCCAGGTGCCACTGGGTCCTGAGAGGTCCCTCAGTCCTGGAGCTAAGAGGTTAAAACGCAATGCCAGTGCACCTGGTTATTGGTGCTCAAACCAAGACTCTCCCATGGCATCTGCAATGCTAGCTGCAGCCAGAGTATACAGAGTGAAACTTTTCAAATGAATCCGCAGCTGTGTAACAGCTAGTCACAGGAATGCAGCCTTTGGGGGAAAGAAAGCTCCCTCCTGTGCTGTTGGGGGAACTGGGGATACACCAGAGGCTTTGGAAACACATTACCTTTGACACTGTGCTTGCCCTTGGGTAACCTGTTGACATGCAAAGCATGCTTCAGTTCATACCTGTTAAAGAGAGGACAGCTTCAGAAGAGCCTCCAGGGACACAGCACTCTTCTGATTTGCAGAACAAGGTCAAGTGAGAGAATGAGATAAACTCCAGAGAACTTTATCCATCTTCACTGCTAGGAGCTTCCTCCCACTCTGGCTTCAGAAACTGAAGGTGTGTTTCTTTCTGAACAGCTGTGCCAATGATCACTGCTCTGGGGCAACTTTCATGGAAAGGTTCTGTTTAGAGCTGTGGCCGACCACTCTGCAGGTTTTTGTCCAGTCCATGAGCCCTGCACCCTTGGTCTATACATAACCCTGCTTTTGTGGGTTACAGCCGATGGGACCGAAGTGGACCCAGTCCAGGCTGGAACAATCAGATGTTCTCTATGGAGTATTTAGAGCTGGGACTGACTAAAATTCAGTCTGAGTCAGTCTCTAAACATCAGCTAAGGGAGGGGGCTGAGGGGTGATCACGCTTTGTGCAAGTCGACCTCTCTGCTTCCCAGGACACTGCCAATTCCCAAGGCCTAGCTATACCCATCTTTGGGTTTGATGAGGCCTTCCTCAACCTCCCTTGTTCACTTCACTTAAATGGTTTTCTGCTACCTACCACCTAACTGTTGGGTCCTGTTATTGTGAAGGGGAATTTTCAGGGTCACCTCTCAGCCAAGGGGAGCTCTCCTAGAGCCTATCCCCTCCATCCCTGCAGAGCCCCGAAGCCAGGCATACTCACATGTTTCCAAGGGCAACTTCTCCCAACAGGATTAAGCCTACTGGGTCTCCCTGAGATGTGTGGCAGTAGTTGGCACTCTTGGAGACCATGTCAGCGAAATAGATCCCTTTGCCAAACATGTAGCCTGTCTGAAGGTTGGAAAAGGGACAGCTGAAAACCTGCTAATGGGAAGTTAGCAGCATCACCTATTCCCGCGTGCCAGTGAGCCAGGCGCCAAGCTGAGTGCTGCACTGGCCACTTCCAAGTCTCTCAACACCCCCAGTAGGGCATCGAGGCCTGAGCTCCAGACAGCCTGTCCAGATCCCAGGTCTGCCAGGTACTGAGGGCCACGAGAGGTACTGTACTTAAATCTCTCTGGACCCCGCTTTCTTTTTCTCTGAACTGGGGTAAAGAACCTCACGGGGCTGTTGTGAAAACTAAATGAGTTAATAAACGCCAGTTGAACTAGAACCTGGCACATGTAAACACCCAATAAATGGTGGCTGTTATTTTTATTCCCTTTTGTAAGTGAAAAATGAAGTTCAGAGAGGTTAGGCCATTTGCCTGAGTCACATGCTACAGCGCAGCACTAGCGAGTCATTAAATGCCTTCCCTCCCCACTTTC
Source organism: Furipterus horrens (assembly GCF_987537825.1). Taxonomy (NCBI): domain Eukaryota; kingdom Metazoa; phylum Chordata; class Mammalia; order Chiroptera; family Furipteridae; genus Furipterus; species Furipterus horrens. The sequence continues at coordinate 10,714,419 of NW_028327185.1, forward strand.
TACAACCGTAAAACCAGGGACTCGGAAGACCACCTCTAAGTTCCTGTCCAGCTGGTCACTTGGGTAGTCTAGTAGGTGACATAACAATCCCTGTGTCTGGGCAGCTTGGGCAGGGCCTTACTCATTTATTACCATATTCTCCCAAGGAAGACAATGCAGCTCATGGAGCTCACCTGGCTGGGAAGTGGTACACGCAGGTGGAAACTCAGCTTGGCCCATGGCCAAAGTCTGTTCTTTGCACATCAACACCCCACTTAGCATTCACAGCAGGGCCTAAACACCTTATTTCTTCTGCTCCAGAAACTACGCCTGACACATATGCAGTCACACCACTGACAGAGTTTGCGTTAGGACAGTGAAGGTGAAAGCACTACCTGGGGCTGTGCAAACGGGCCTGGAGAGGCACATCTGGCAACAGCCAGCTGTCAGCCATAGCCCAGTCAACACCTCCATCTTTAAGCAAGGCCCCTTATTTACTGGGACACGTGATATACCACCTTAGGATCTATAAACCTCTTTACAGAACCAGCTGCAGGAACAGGTACCGCCCACCCCACACTCTCCAGGGCAGGCACGTACCACAGGTGCTTCAGGTGGAGCGATCCGGAGACCCTGAGACAGTATCCCGGCAAAGTTGGTAGTTCTAGACCCATGCCACAACAATCTTCGGTTATGCAGCTCCTTGAATGGCTTGTAGCGCTGGCTCTCCCCTTCACGCTCAATCTTAAAGATCTGATTGGAGTATTAAGTAAAGGAAAGATGAAAGAAGCCATTTGGTATTTGGCATAACCCAAGGACTTGAACAGATACAGGAGAATCGACCAGCTGTCCCCTAGAGCCAGAACACCTAGCAGACCTTGGGTGTTTAAGGTGCTTCAGTCAAGGTCCCACCTAGCAGACAAGCTATGAAAATGAATAATAGGTACAGCAGGTGCAGACCTGACGCACTTCATTTTGAATCTCTGATGGTAATTTTTAATTTTAAAACCAGATTTTAGGATAGGAAATGTCCTTTAAAACAGCAGTCCCCCAAACAGTGAGACTACTAATTTTTCAGCTCAACAAATAAACGAATCGCTCCCTCTGGTTATTTCAAGCCAAGTAAACTGTTGTCTTCCACCCAGGTCCAGGCTGGAGAAAGGAGCAGGAATAGCTGGCAGAGGGAGGGGGAAGAAGAGATTCTTACCTCGAGAACTTTCAAGTCATATGCATTGTGTGTAGTCGCATGAGTGTTCTTAACATATTTCCTGATGATCTTGGCTTCCTCGGAATCTTTGTCCACCACCTAGGAGAAGGGTGTCTTGGAATATGAGCAAGAAGACCCAAGAGAGCCACACAGAAGTGGGAAGAAGAACAGTCCCAAGCTCAGCTGACATGCAGATCATACCATGGCCCTCATAAAAGCCCATATGGCAACAAGAGCCCGTGTCCCAGGCCCCATTGCTGGGAGATCCCAGGCCAGTGGCCCCACTTCCTTGGGCATCACCTTCTTCACGCCACAAGGAAAGCTAGAAACCTGGGCTCACTGGGAACAGAGAACCTTTAGAACAAGGTGCCAGATCCCAGTTAATAGTCAAGTTCATGGAGTTAAGACATGTCGGCCAGGAGACACCCCCACAGCCAAGACTTGCAATCAAAAGTGGCAAGGACCCAATCAACTCTGGATTTTGAGGCTGGGGATGGAGGCTCTGTCTCTTGACTCCTCAGGGCCAAGCACACTGTGGCTCAGAGCACTGGCCCACTAATAGCCTGTCAGTTAGTTAAAGTAATCTGTGCTAAACAAACCAGAGTATGTTATGCGAAAGGCTGTGTGTCTTATTTTCATATCGACCCCCCACAAAGATTTCATTTATTTATTTTTAGAGCGAGGGGAAAGGAGGGAGAGAAACATCACTGTGTGGTTGCCTCTCGTGTGCCCCCAACTGGGGATCCAGCCTGCAACCCAGGCATGTGCCTGACTGGGAACCAAACCAACGACCCTTTGGGTCTCAGACCAGCACTCAATTCACTGACCCACACCAGTCAGGGCCTATTTTCATATTCTTATCCAAAAGTTCAGAAAAATCTAGGAATTCTTCTCTTAATTAAAAGGCTTCCGGACTTCTGGCCAAGATGGAGGCGTAGACAGACACGCTGCGTCTTCCTCCACAACTAAGAAGGAATACAACTACCTCAAAACTTGAAACAACCAGAAGTTCCAGAAAATCAAAGTGCACGGAAGTCCAGCAAACAAAGATATAAAGAAGAAATACTCATCCAGATGGGTAAGAGGGGCGGAGCCGGGGCAGAGAGGACGCGGTGTGGTGGTGGCAGCAGTGGCAATAGCAGCAGGCCGACGGAAAGCGCAGTCACGTGTTTTAAGAAGTCAGGAGGGACACCTGGGGAGTGTCCCCAGCTCCTCACCAGACTGTCCCAGCTCCAGGGAAAATCAAGCCTCATTGCTTCTGACCGAAAACCAGTGGGGGTTGGGATAGAGGCAGAAACTGCCAGTCTCTCCACAGAGTCTGCTTGTTTAAAGGGCCCCCCGATCCTGGAACGTCCGCAGACCCACCCACTCTGGGAACAACAGCCAAGGCAGCAGCTAGAGGGGCGCCAGTCCAGTGTGGAAGTGGGAGAGGTGCCTGGAAAAGGGGCGAGTACGGGGCAAGCGGCACTGTTCCCTCTCGGACACCCCCTCCCCCCACCCCGCCCCACAGTGCCACAACGTGGTGAAACGCCTGTTATTGACAAATACCTGAGGCTCCGCCCCTTACAATGTAACAAGAGTGACAGCTCTCACTGGGACACGGAGGCAAACACACACAGGAGACTTCCAGCCAAGAGGGAGGCCCAGACTGACATGCTCCATCTCCCTCCACAACTAAGAAGCAATACAACTACCGCAAAACCAGAAATAACCAGAAGTTCCAGAAAATAAATAGAAGTCCAACATATGAAATTATAGAGAAGTGGTGCTCGTCTGGATGGGTAGGAGGAGCGAGGCTGGGGAGGAGAGTTCAAGCTGTGCGTCCGCGGCAGCAGCAGTGATGGAGGCAGGACAGCGGTAAGTACAGACACCCGTATTTAGGGGGAGTTGAGAAGCGCCTGGGGAGCACCCTGGGCTGCAGACCAGACCCGTCAGCTTGTGATTCCAAAGCCAGGGAAGGCAGACCTCTACTGCCTTGGACTGTGAGGCCCAGAGGGGGAGGGGATGGAGGAGACTCCCAGTCTCTCAGTGGAGAGTGAATGGCAGGAATCCATCTTGGACCCCCACCCCCGTAGAAAACGCCACAGCGTGGGTGAGAGAGGTCACCCGGTTGTGACAAGTGCACAGGGTGCCCCCTATAGCGCAGGAGGAGTGACAGCCCTGCCCAGGAAGCAAAGGTAAATACAAAATGGTCAGGATGGCACAGATCATGATAGAGATCCCGGTGACGCAGCTGACCAGCCAGCAAATATCTAATCGAACAGCTCAGAAGATAGGAAATCATTCTGAGGCTCAGTTCAGAGCTTTGGTTATAAGAATGCTTACAGACCTAATAGCAGATCTTAAACAAGACGGGGAAGGAATGAAGGCTAGTCCTGCTGAAATGAACAAAAACACATATGAAACAAGTGGTGAGGGAGAGAAAACCAGGGATCAAATCAACAAATTGGAACATAGGGAAGGAACAAACAGTTAATTAGTGCAGAAAGAGGAAATGAGAAGTGAGGAAAACGAGGAGAGGCTCAGAAACCTATGGGACAGCTATAAGCGGGCCAACATCCGAATCATAGGGTTGCCAGAAGGTGAAGAAGAAGAACTGGAAATTGAAAAATTATGTGAAAAAATAATGAAGCAGAACTTCCCTAACTTGGGGAAGGAAATAGACTTACAGGTCCAGGAAGCACAGAGAGTTCCACAAAAACTGGACCCAGGGAGAACCACATCAAGACACATTATAATCAAAATGTCAAAAATTAAGGATAAAGAGAGAGTCTTAAAAGCAGCAAGAAAGAAAAAGAGAATTACATACAAAAGTGTCCCAATAAGACTATCAGCTGATTTCTCCAAAGAAACTCTGCAGGCAAGAAGGGACTGGCAAGAAATATTCAAAGGAATGAAAATCAAAAACCTACAACTACGATTACTCTATCCAGCGAAGCTGTCATTCAGAATAGAAGGGCAGAGAAAGTGCTCCCAGGACAAAGTAAAACTGAATGAGTTTATCAGATCCAAACCACTGTCATATGAAATGTTAAAGGGACTTGTTTAGGAGAAGGAAGATCAAAACTATGAACATTAAAATGAAAACTGTATCACAACAACCAACAACAGAAGCTAGGGAACCGAAACAAAGGCAGACTAAGTAGGCAACGAGAATGGGAAAAGAATTATAGGTATGGGGAACATTATTGGGGGAGGTCAGTGGGAAGGGGGAGGAGGGGAAAGGGAGGGAGATGGTACAGGAATTAAGAAGCATAGTAGGAGGGAGTGGAGTAGACAGGAAGATGTTGAGAAGAACTATATGCACAACCAATGGGCATGGATTAAGGGGGGGGAGGACAACTGGAGGGAGAGGGGTCACTGGGTGGAGAGGAACAAAGGGAAAAGAAATTGGGACAACTGTAATAGCATAAACAATAAAGCATAAAAAAAAAAAAAAAAAAGTCTTCAGAATTTGTAATTGGAGACAGTAATAATCCCTTCATAAATAACCAATCCCAGAGCGTTCCCATCAGAAAGGCGCCCCTAGGGGCAACACCAATGACATTCAGTGTCTTACCCTGCTCAGACCCACAGATCTATGCTTTGTCCTAAGCAAAGAATAAAGGTTCTTTTTAGTGATACATACATACCAGGCTCACCAGACTCTGGTGAACTCAAATCCTGTAATACTGCAGGGAAGGACATGGGGGCAGAGGAGCAGCACATGGGAGATGAGACCAGGCTCAAGTTCAGGGTAAACTAGGAGCTGAGGCAAAAATTTCTCCTCCAGATTAACTTTTCTGTGTAATCAGGGCTTGCAACACCCTGACTGCTCCTATCTGATTCTAAAAAAGTAAAAAATAAATTTCTCCTCTGGTTAGCATTGCCAGCGTGATTTCTGCCTGAGTTTCCAAGGCAGAAGTTCAAGGACTGTGCACCAACATGACCACTTCAACTGGAGAATATGAGCCCAGGCTTCGTATCTTTACTACAGCTGCCACCAGGCATTTCCACTCCTGAAATGGGATGCCAGTCACAAACCTTCTAGGGTTCCTGCCACGACAGCGTCCAAAAACAGTGATCCTCTCTAGATTAAGGAAAAAAGACCTTTCTGTAGGCCCCTCAAAAACCAGTCTCTACACCAAACTGAGGTGCAGCCCACCTTGCAGACAAGGTGCTTATTTGTAGGTGAAATGCTCTAAGGTTCTCAAAGGACCACCAATAGCAACTGGCATTTGACAGAAAGGCCAATTCTTGGACCCCAGCGATCTTTCTTAGGAAGCTCTACAGCAGATCCTGATGCACATTTAAGTTTGGGGACCATGGCTCTTAGGAATGAGTGATTAGGATGCTTCAGAAAGGGTGGGCACTGTTACCTTAATGTCAGTTCTGAGCTTCTCATAGTTGACATCGATGGGGTCCTTGCTGCTATCATCAGACCCACCCTTGAGCAGACTGTAGGCCACTTCAATGTCCAGCAGGTTGTCCAGCATTTCCACTTTGGCCTGGAGGAACAAACACTCTGAGTTAGGATCCAAGGTGAGGGATAAAGACTTGCCCAGTTTTGGGACAGAAAACCTACACGCAGGTAACGGCCCAGATGGACAGTGAAGGGGGGATTCCTGTCTGTCATCCATTTATAGTGAACACCACAGAGGCTTTCTTGGAATGCTAAGGGGGGGGGGGGGTCCCTATGGGAGGGGAGAGGTGAAAGCCACAAGACTATGGTAAGCCCTGCCTGTCCTCTTGCACACACTGATGACAGGTGGCCACTTGTCACTGGTTCCCTTGTGAGGCAGGGAGTGAAACCAGGGAGGAAGAATACGAGAAGCTCTCCCACTCCCGTGGCTCTTACCCCCAGACTGATGAGGGAGAACAAGGGAGGAAAGCCATCTGGTCTGCCTGTGGTCTGGTCTCCACCAATGTGGGTAGAACCCCACTTCAAAACGACGACACAGAAGCGGCACTCCCAGAACTGACCCCTGCCCTTAAGGACCATGACGTGAAGAGGGAGTCACAGGGGGCAACACCCTGAGCAGCACCACAGCCCAGCAGACCCAACGGTCCCTCCTGGACCCCTGTGCTACCTGCACACTGTCTGCGTTGTTCAGGAGTGGAGGCTTCTTCATCCCAAAGTCGTGGGGGATCAAGGTGTAGAAGCGATTTGAGAGATCCAGGATCTGGGCGTCGCTGTTGCCCTGGGACAATGCCTTTAGGGGAGGGGACAGATGGAACACAGGCTGAGGCAGCTACTCGGAGCCCCCAGCACATGGCTGGCCTTTCTCCTCTAGAAGGCGGGTGCTGCAGTGGAGTCCCGAGGGAGCCTTGTGTGCACGAGCCAGGAAACGCAGGGAAATTCCCAAGACGGCCACCTTCCCGTTGGTATCATGAACCCTGCAGCAGCAGGACCCTCACCCTCATGCAGTGAGGCTCCGCACACAATCATCTTCCCATAAAATTCCATTCGTACAAAGAGCTGGGGAGGTAGAGATCCACTACGCAGATGTTAATTGTAGCATCCAGGTGGTACGCTCACAGAAATTGCTGTAAAATTCAACTTTTGGTATGTTTGAAAACTTCTCATGATAAAATGTTAAAAGTGTAAAAAACCAATTGCTATAAAATTCAGTCTGGCCCCCTTTATCCACTGAACTTCATCTTTAAAGCAGGGTATCTATTTTCAGGAGGTGCGGGTAGCCAGGCACAGGGGGCTAAGTTCCCCCTCCTGCCACAATGACAATTAGTACTCTACATGCAAAAGGCGTTCAATAAGGGCACAGAGGCAGAGGAGCCGGACCACGGAATACTGCACACGTGGCAGACACGCTGAGTGGACAAGGATGGCAGAGGCAGCGTGCTGGCACCCTGCAGGCCCGAAGCTGCAAGTCTGCTTCTCACAGGGCCATCAGCTTCTCCAGGTCATAAAACTTCTGTCTGCTGCAGTGTGCTCTGTGCAGCGGGTAAGGACACTGTCCCAGACCTTCCGCCTGGGGATTCTGGAACAGGGAAGAGCTTGGGCTCAGGAAAGCCTTTCACATCTCAGACGATGGGTAACACCAGAAGAGGCCACTGCTCCAGACCAGCTCTAAGTGGACTTAACTGCTTCATTTCAGGGCCTCTACTCCAGCTCTGGCCAGAAAACCCATTTTCCCAGCCCGACTTCAGCTTCCTGTGTGCTTCTCTTCTTTCACAAGCCAAGCCTGCCCCACCACCCCGAAATACAAGTGGAACCCTCCAGGGCACAGCTTGAAGGCTCTGTGGATGGGGGAACATGAATTAAAGTAAGACAATATTTAGCTTTCTATCTGACGATTTCCCAGTGACTGCAAAATAAATTCAGCCTCACTCTTAAAGACACACAAAATAAAATCAGAAGATTTTTAGGAGGTAGGAGAACCAAATTCCTCATCAAGTTTACAAGAAGTTTATTATATAACTGCTAATTCAACAGTTTTGTGATCGTCTTTCACAAGTGGCAGCACTTGTCATACTTGAGCTGAAAAAACTCTGAATCATCATGAATGATGGCCTAATACGTCCATTAATCTTGAGTAAATGTACTGGCGAACCCCCTAGATGAGGGGTCAGCCAGGTGAGGCTGGTCTAGGAGACCCACTGGGCAGCAAAGACAGAGCAGAGTCCGGCCCCTCGCTTACCTGCTGGACCTCACTGAGGATTGAGTATGCAGCCTGGATCTGCCTTTTGCTCAGCTTCCCCAAGGGCATCTTCTGGAGGTCAATCTGAGGAGACAGGGGAGTTCCCCTCTGAAAGCCAGGCACTGTGCAGCATGATGATGGGAGAGGTGGACTGATCACCTTTTCAGGCCTCTGGGGCCCTGATGGAAGCAGTCAGAACGCTGCCTGGTCTTCCTGGGAGGATGCAGTGACCCAACTTCGCAGACTTTGCAGCCTCACCCCCACTGCAGGGGCTGAGAGTCTATGGGAAGACTCTTGCTACTTCAAATATGGCAGGGATAAGCCAGCCAGGGCTCTCCTGCCCCTGCGTTTGATGTGAACCAGCCCAGCACTTCTGGGAGATACAGCATAATTCCCAACTAATTTTGAAGTGAGGATGAGGGTGAGCCCAGGTGGCCTTCCCTGGGTCTCAAGAGTCAAGGCAGTCCTCAGATGGAAAACAACCAACAGTGGTAAAAATTATTTTTAAAAGAGCATGCTCCTGAACATACACATTTACATCAAGTTGGTAATGTTTCTTTCAAATCAGTCACCCCAACAGTTTCAACATCCGTTTCGACAATACTGCGCCCGCTTACACTACCCTGAGACTGCCATCGGGGGGTGTGATGAACTGTAGTGAAAAACATGGCACGTGCAGCCGGAAGGCCTGCTCACCAGCTACTAGTGGTGCACCTGCTTCTCAGGCCTGGGTTCCCATCTGTAAGACAGGGCCACCTTCCTCAAAAGGCACACATGTCCACTGTGAGTGACCCTGTGTCTGTACTGCTCGCCCGGTCCCCTCACACACCTGTGCACCAGGGGACCCTGCGCCTTGCATCCCAACGCTGTGCCTGTTCCCAACGCACTGCTCTGAGCTCCGGGGCCCAGGCCGCACCTTGCCCATCCTGGCACCCCCGGCACCTACAGTGCCTGGAACAAAGATGGGGCCAACAAGTACCAGAGACGTGGAACCACAGCGGCCCTTCAATTAAATGAGCTGTGAAAGTGCTCACAGCTCACCAGGCACCAACCAGGGGCCAGCAGTGACAGCGTCGAAGAGCTACCACAGGCCATGGCACATAAGTATCCCTGTGCCTTCAATACTGTCCCTCTGAGGGAGACCTGGTTTCTAGGAAGACTTAAATAGTTGGAGGTAACTCGAGGGAAGAAGGCGAATAACTTATTTTGATCCAAGATAGATATAATAAAAGATCAAAGGCTTTTAGTATGAATAATAAATTGGCTCTGAAAGCAATTTTAAAGAGAAACTCCAAGAGATGTTCTGACCAAGGGCAGCGTGACCAGAGTGAGCGCAGGCTCTCTGAAGGGAGTATTCCCTATGTTGTGCCCCTGTGGTGTTTACTTAAAAAAGAAAAGACTGGTCTCTCTAACCCTCAAAACATACACACAGGCCACAGGAACAAGAGGAGGGCTGAGTCACACAAGCAGCCCCCACCCCCAGAAAATGAACTCCAGGTATAGCCCTGGGGCCGGGGCAGCAGCTCCACAGCAGCTCAGCCTGGGAGGAACTGATGGTGGGAGACGCCTTGGGGTCCAGGAGCCACACCTGCAGCCCAGGGTGGCTTCTAGTGCTGCAGCCCAGGCTCTTAATGCAGGGCGCCCTCCGCCCCTGCACACCACTCTGGACTCAGGATTCACCTCCTCACAGGGGGTGTCAGGTTCCCCTGCTGGGGATCAAGCTCCCAGGGTTACCACGCTTTCTCTCCACCTGGTTACTCCAACCCCATGTAGAACCCATCAGGCCGGGAGCGGCATCACACTTTGTCTCCAGCCTGTCTGTGAAACTAATTACTTGTCCGAGTTAAAAACAGCATCGAGACATCATTTCATAGAAAGAAACTTGGGTCTGATAACAGTTGAAAAATCCCAAGTCGCAGAAAAACAGGAGTATAGGCAGCTGTAAACAACATGTAGGACATTCCGCCCTGGGCAGGAGAGCGGGACTCATTCCCCACCGGCAACCCCGTGCACCCGGCCTGGTTCCTAACTTCTTCTAAAAACAGCCGGTATGAAATTTCATCCGAGAAGCAAGTGTCAGAAGCCCCCCATACTTCTGTCAGCGCTGGTCGCAGCAGCTCTTCCACGAAGGTGGGCTGTGTGCTGGACTTGCCAGGGTAATTCTGGATGGCCGATCTGACTGCACCACCAAGAGTGTGGCCACAGACCCCACCGCAGTAACGAGGAGGAAAGTGCAAGGGGGTCCAAGAACCCGGGGGACAGCTCTCTACAAAACACCATACGTGTCCCAGCAAGTCCGACAATCCTTCACGAACACTCCAGGCCTCGGCACACTTGCATCTGTCTCAGGCTTAAGGACAGGTAGAGGGGCCGAATCCAACAACAGCCACTGAGCGCATCACCAACTCAGCACTCCAGTCGTGGACCCCAGCAGACGCTCAGATAAAGTGCACTAACCTCAAATTCCACCATGGCTTTCTTCATACTTTCCACATCAAAGATCATCTTAATGAGGTTCTGCACTGGCTTGGGGAGCTTGGACTTGGTGCCAGGGTTTACCGTCAGCTTCTTTACCGCCTCTTCATCCTTTGGGGGGAAAGGTGTGTTGTGAAGGAAAAGAAAATCAGTAGGAGGTCCAACTAAACAGTCCAAGGGGTGGCAGCGTTTGGGCTGCAGGCGGAATGCTGCCAGCCAAAGGGTTAAGTGTCAATCAGCAGGGTTTGGGCAGCAGGTGCCAGGAGGAGTGTGGGTTTACAGAGGGACCAGACACTTCTGGCGCATCCCTCCGACCTCCTGGCTGCTCCAGGTTCTTACTTCAGCCCCCGCTGCAGCACCCAGCCCTGTACAGACTGCTCTGAAGGTACTCTCACTCCCCTCACCACTTCCTGCCCATGGTCTTCCACCCTCGGGGTGTGGGTGCCCTGCACGAGGATTTGTCCAGTGCCTGCTTGTGCCCAACCCAGAAGTGCTGGGTAGCCGTGGGGACAAACCTTGGATCAAGGGACACTGGACAAATTCTCTCCCTCTTCTCTTGTACTGCCTCATCCAGGGCCAACTAAGTTCATACAGCCTTTCCTATAGTCCCAAAGGATCAAGCAACCAGTCCCAGTTCCTGCTAGGAAGCGTGACAGGGTTAAAGTGCATCCTAGCATTAAGCCCTTCCTCCCTGCTGCCTTGCTCCCCACCCAATGTCCGTCCTCCCTGGGACTGTACATCCTAATAAACAGCATGAGACTTGACCCCCATCGTCTAGACCAGCGGTTCTCAACCTGTGGGTCGTGACCCCTTTGGGGGTTGAACGATCTTTACACAGGGGTTGCCTAAGACCATCGATATTTACATTATGATTCATAACAGTAGCAAAATTACAGTTATGAAGTAGCAACGAAAATAATTTGGGGCTCACCACAACATGAGGAACTGTATTAAAGGGTCACGGCATTCGGAAGGTTGAGAACCACTGGTCTAGACAATCCAGGCTAAGTCAAGATCATACTGTATTGGAAATGCCTCAAATTTTCTCCCTTTTGAACCACACGAGGGCGGGACTACACTGTCCATAGCAACTGACAGTGTTTGTTTGCTTCCAGTGAAGGTAGCCGGCACTGGGCTTCGATCCAAGGTGCAGAGAGAAACCTGTGCTGTGAGTGCTCATGGCTGCTGCTGTCAACATCTCAGCAGATCTATTCTTAACACGGAAACACTGAGCCCTAAACGTACAGATCTTTAGGTTCTAACCTCACAGAAAGACAAACTATAATGTGTCAAAGACTTACTGAAACGCACACACACTGTGACTCAGGAACTCCACCTCTAATGGTAATCACAGAGATACAGATACTTATATAAGTGGTCGCATACTTTTATTGGATAGCATTGCTCTAGAAATCATAGGGAAACATTCTTGGTACATTATGGCAAAAAAGCAAGTGGTCACAACATAATATGTGTAAAAAAAAAAAAAAAAAAAAATCCCAATTTTACAGTATGGAAAGTACCTGTGAAGTAAAAGAAGATTGAAAAAGACATATACCATGATTTTAATTGTGGTAAATTCTGAGCAATTTTTATTTCTTATACCTTTGTTTTTCTCCAAAAAAATTTAAAGCTTTTTTGAAATGGGAACTCAGTAGGGGGCAAGGTTGAGTCAGACCAAGTCTGTCTAACCCTGAAGTCCAAGGTCTCAACCTCAGTATTAACCAAGTGTTAAATTCTGTGTTTAATGGTAAGAGCTCATGACACTGTAAACTAGAGAATTCTCCCTCCAAGAAATGCTAGCCCTCAAAGATTTGGAATTAAAACCTGTACCTATCAACAAATTTCTCTTTCTGCAAAATAAATATGTACCACCCCCATTATAAAAGTAATAGGTTTTCTGCCCTGACTGGTGTAGCTCAGTTGGTTGGGCACTGTCCTGCAAAGCAAAAGGTCACCAGTTCAAATCCTGGAGAGGGCACACTCCTGGGTTGCAGGTTCAGTTCCCAGTTGGGGCACATGCGAGAGGCAACCAATTGATATTTCTCTCCTTCTCTTCCCTTCTCTCTAAATAACTAAATAAAATGTTTGTTTGTTTTTTAAAGAAAAAAGTAAAAGGTTTTCAGTGTGGTGACTGTGGGAGTGGGGGAGGGGTAAAGGAGGTTATAAGGGAGATAAATGGTAATAAAAACAATAAATAAATAAATAAATAAAATAAAAACAAGCCCAGCATTTTGTCAAAACAAATGGCCATAAAAATATCAGCCCTAAGAATGTCTGGTAACATATAGAGGGAGATGGCCAAGCTACAAATATAAATAATATAGATTTCAGGAAATTATTAGGAATTAATTTGGGACTAAAAGCTGTGACCTATTTGCACAGCAAAGGAAACCAACAACAAAATAAGAGGTAATGTATTAAATGGAAGAAAATACTGGCAAATATATCTGATAAGGGGCTAATAACCAAAATATATAAAGAACTCATACAACTAAATAGCAAAAAAACAAACAAACAAAAACCAAACTAAACAATCTGATTTAAAGAATGGGCAGAGGACTTAATTAGCCATTTTTCCAAAGACACACAGATGGCCAACAGTTATACAAAAAGATGTGCAACCCGAGCAATCATCAGGGAAACGCAGATCAAAACCACACTATCACCTCGTGCCCGTTTGCTGGCCAGGACGTGAAGAGGGAGCCCTGGTGCACTGTGGGTGGGAATGCAGACTGGTGCAGCCACCACAATAAACAGTATGGTGGTTCCTCAAAAAATGAAAAGATATATGCATCTCCACGTTCCACTGAAGCATTCATTATTCACAACAGTCAAGACATGGACACAACCTAGTGTCCGCTGACAGATAAATGGATAAAGAAAACATGGTATATATACACCATGGAATATTATTCAGCCATAAAATTTTTTTTGCCATTTTCAACATGAGGGTATTAGGCTAAGTGAAATAACGTAGAGAAAGATTGTAATCTCGCTTATATGTGGACTCTAAAAAAACAAAAACAAAAAAACCCCGACACCCCAAACAAATAAAGAATAAAGAAAGTACGAAGAAAAATAAGAATCCAAACCCTTAAACAAGTCAATAGACAGAGCAGGGACTGGTAGTTGCCAGAGGCAGGAAGCAGGGGTGGGGTGGGCAAAATGGATGAAGAAGCAGTTCAAAGGGTGCAAGCGTCTAGTTATAAAATAAATAAGCCAGAGGGTTACGCACATCATGGAGACTAGTTAATAATACAGTATGGTATACTTGAAAGTTGTTGAGTAGACCTTAAAAATTCTCAGCACAAGAAAACATATTTTTATAACGGTCAGATAATGCATGCTAACTAGACTTAATGTGATCACTGCAATACATACAAATAATGCATCATTAATTACATTGTATACCTGAAACTGATGTGCTATATCAATTATATCACAATAAAAACAAATAAGAAAACCGTGACCTACCAGAGCATGTCACTATATTTCTATTTTTGATGATAAACCAGGTCACATGATCCATGATGAACATAGGTTCAGTCAAGAAACCTTACCTGGAATCTAAATTACTCTGTTGTGGTTAGCTGCGTTTAAGGAAAAACTTCAAAGACTGTTCCTCTTTGAGGGTTTTAAGCTAATACATAAGACTCCATCTCAAACTTCATGGTATGAATCTTATTAATGAAGGGTATTGGATTTTATTAAATGCTGTTTCCTCATCTATTAGAATGATCATGTGGCTTTTGTTCTTTATTCTATTCATGTTATATTATACTCATTTTCATATGCTGAACCAACTTTGCATTCCTGGGATAAATTCTACTCAGTCATGGTGTATAATCCTTATGTGCTGCTAGATTCAGTTTGTTAGTATTTTTTGAGGGTTTTTCTATCTATATTCAAAGATTATTGGTCTTTAGTTTTTTAAAAAATCCTCACCCAAGGACATTTTTTCATTGCTTTCAGAGAGAGGAAGGGAGAGAAAGAGAGAAGGTGAGGAAGAGAGGAAAAGGGGGAGGGAGAGAGAAACATTGATTGGTTGCCTTTTCATGTGTGCCCCAACCAAAGATCAAACCCACAACCTGGGTATGTGCCCTGACTGGGAATTGAACCCATGACCTTTTCAGTTTACAGGACAACGCTCCAACCAACTGAGACAAACAGGTCAGGGCTTTCCCGTGATGTTTTTATCTGTTTTGGTATTAGGGTTATATTGGCCTCTTGTAATAATGAGCTGGGAGTGTTTCTTCCTTTTCTGTTTTTTGAAAGTTTGTGAAGGACTTGTATTAATTCTTTAAACATGTGATAGCATTCACCAGTGATACCATCTGATCTGTGGCATGTTTGGGAAAGAATATGGGATCCCCTCCTTTTACTGTAACTAGACGGTGTAAGAGCATTAAGTGATTACCTGACCATAGTCAATCTCCAGGGGGTAGAACTTTTTGGGATGTTTTGTGAAGTTTTCAGAGTGCCAGGAATTCCCGGTTTTATCTTCATATAGTTTTATAAAGTGCTCAATGGCATCCTCCTTGGACGGCATCTGCTCCAGTTTGTTACTACCAATGGTTGTGCCCACGCGGCCCCAGGACCTGAATATCCAATACCTATGAGGGGCAAAGGGGGGGAAAGGAGGAGCGTCAGACACAAACTTGTGACTTGGCTGGTCGTACTTCAGGAGGACTTTCCCTTCCTTGCCATTCCACCTGGGTGAGAAAAAACTGCAGACACCCCAAAATGATGGTGACTGACACAGAGGAACAAAGGATCTGATGCTACAATAAAGGACTTTTGCTTTACTTTTACTGAATTAAGGAATTTAGTAAGTTTAAAGTAATTAAAAAATGTCCTTTCAAATTGACTATATAAAGTGCTCAAGAACAGCTTAAACTTGGACCTGGTAGCCAAGCCTGAGGACCAAATCCTGGGGGCCAATTCTGCTCCCCAAAGAAAGTATCATTTGGAAGCCACGTGTTTAAGAAATGCAACCATTAACAACATACCCTAAAAATAATAAAGACTTTTTGGTTCAGATCAGAAGCTGAGATGAGATGAACTGGGAGAGGCAGGCCACCTTTCAGGCCCAGGCTAGCATTTTGTTTCCATCTCCATGTAGGGCACACATCATGGGTAGCTTCTAGCTCCTGTGTTGCCCAGCTTTGGCTAAATTAGTTTTTCTTAATGGAACTACTAAGTTAAATTTTATATCACCCTAAGTATAAATATATTAGAAACCCAAATACATGACTTAGATACATTTTTAACGTAAAACCAGAGTTCAAAGAAAATTTGGGGTTCCTACCATTTTCCTGGGCTCTTTCCCAAAGGCATATAAACTTATTTTGGGTTGTTTCCCTGGAAATGTTTGGAAGACACTGCACCGACCTATCCCGAAAAACATTTTCTGACCCTAATAGCCCACACTACTCTTTCACTCTAAAAACCAGTAAATCTAGGCCACAAGGAAAATGCTCACACCCCATGATCACCACAAGGCTTTGTTATTGGTGGTAGAAGTTTATTCTCATTGCCTGTCATTTCACAGACTATCACAGTCTGTTATATTTCTTCAAAAACCCTACAGTATTCCTTCTCCTGCAGTATAATATATATCTAGATTTTGGAATGTGTATTTTACAACCAAGAGACCATTTTTTGACTTCCAAATCTCTGACAAGAGTAGGTTATAAACTAAACGACAGGTAAGCTTTATTGCTTCAGAAAGTTTGAGTGGCCAACCAGATACTTTGTACTCTTTATGGTCACCTCTCACGTTCACCTTTTAAATGAAAGGTTTGATGAAAAGATGAAGGATGGGAGGAACTTAAGCCGTGACAGTGCCCACATACTGAGGCTGGCAGGGCTCTACCAGGGGTCGACTGTGACTTACCTCGGGCTATCATTACCACAGTGGCTTGCCTTCCCACTAGTAAACCTTTCTGGATCTCCTGGAGTTCCAGTAAGGAAATGGTTTTCAAGTATTAAGAAGAAAAGATCAAATTTAACACATGAAAGTAGTTTTAAAAAATGTCTTTTCAACATTAGAATTTAGCAAGATTTCCTTTCACACGACTTTCCCCTACGCACAGCTCCCATTCCACACTGGCGTAGTAAGGGATGATCACCAGGGGTGATGTGGATGGCAACAGCCAGTCCAGCCCCGCAGCACCCCAGAACTGGCCCTGCCTAGTGCCACCACCTTAACTAACCAAAAAGGCAAACTCAAACATCTTTAGATTCAAACTAGAGTTTGAAGCAACATTAAGGAGTAAGTTCAGTTCTCACCAAACGTTACTTGTTTCACAAGTGTAAGAGCACGTGTAAAGGTATCAGAAAATCTAGAACCTTCCAGTGGCTACAAGAAAAAGAGTTGGGAGATGCTGTGACACCACACCCTTGAAGATGGCCCAACTGGACACGAGAGCCAGGCTGGCTGGGGGTGATGGCGCCTGCCCTCTCCCACAAAGGCCTCACTATGTGCCCTGTTCTCCGTGAGGAGGCTGAGGACCCCGGTACTGAGAGAGCGTGGGTTTCGTGAGTCTGAGAGCCCAGCAAAACGGGCGCACACCTTCCGTGGAGCACAGCACCCCTCAGCACTCTCCCGTCCCCAGAACACACCTGCTGCCTTTGTCATCCTCCAGGAGCTGCAGCTTGTAGTAGGAATTGGTTCCTTTAACAATGTCCACCAGGCCGAGCGTGGCGCTGAAGACCTTCCCACCTTTCTCCAAGACATGTGCAGAGCGTTCCAGACCTGTCACAGAGGCAGGGCTCCTACAGCTGTTCCCTGACAGAGGGGCCGGTGTGCCCAGGGAGAAGGGGGTCTGCAGGCAGAGGGGCCACACTAGCTTGGGTATTCTACCACCACCTTCAGGAGGTTTCCCGTAAGACACGTGTGTTCTCAGGACAGGATGGGTGTGGGCAGCCCATGAGGAGGCCTGAGAGCAAAGCCAGGCCCCACTCTGCTCACATCATTCCCATTTGCTTACCGGAATCAGGATCCACAGCAGCTCCTCCTTTAAGAGTTAATTTCATTGTCTTTTCAGATTTGTTGATTCCTTGGAAGACAGAAAAATGTGAATATTAAATTAAAAATAAATGTAAAAGGGGATCTGGAAGGCAAGGCAAGTGGGTCATTTTCATTTGTATCGTATCCAACAAGGCATCTGTGTGCCTTTCCCACCCTAGGCTGTTTCAAGGGGTACAAAGGGCGAGGCTCTGCACAGGCGGACATGGGACAGGCCATGACCCAGGGCAGAATGGGGCCCCAGGGACTACAGCTCAGCGCCTCACCTTCCTCCTTGACAGGCCCTTTGCTCTTTTTAGAGACTGCAGCCCCCGACTTCCCACCTGGAGCCACCACGGCAACAGGCTCCGTCTTCACCTCTGCGCCCCAGGGGGACAAGATATGGGCTGAGACCAACTCTTGAAGGCTCTTGGCTGAGGCGGCGATATCCTGGAGGAAATCCTCAGACACAACTCGAATGTTGCCTTCTTTTACTTCCTCCATCTTTTTATTCATCTTTTCTACCTCCTCTGTTCAAATCAGAAAGAAAAAAAAGAGAAAAAGTTTCAAGCTAATCTTAACTTACTAATGTCACATTTACTGATTACTTCTAAACCCCCATCACCCACAGCTCTCTTTTCCTTCCACATCCAGTGCTCTTGGGGTATTTTGTCTCTTATCAGCAACATTCCCCTTTTCTCTAAGGCATGATGAGTCAGTGCCGCCTTCTCTAGGCCGTTCTACAGAATGAGATGTTAACACACGTTATATAGGAAAAGAGCCCTGAAGTCAAGTATCTTTGGAAAATGCTGTATCTCTCTGGTCTTGGAGACTTATTATAATGATTGACTTCCCAAATGTACTTAAGTGGTGAAGTTCTGTTTTGGCAGCAAACCTACCGAACACCTGTGGCAGAGGGCCAGGTGCTGGGAAATGGGCCGAGTTTCTAGCAGGGAAGGGAAGGCGCATGAATACGCTGCAGACAGAGCAGCAGCACAAGGTACAACCTTCCCAGAGAACCAGAGCAACGGCGCTGTGTGAGAGACACTGTGTGGAGCCCTTCACCTCATTTAATGCTCATCACAATTGCAGGACACAGAGGGCATTATCTTCCGTTAACAAATAAGATTAAACTCACTTTTGGTGCTAATGCACAGCGCGGCCTTGTTGGCTGACCCTGTCAACTTTCCCCCGAGTTTTTCAACCGTAGCCTTCACTTCATCCTTGTTCCGAGAGAGCTTCCCAAGAGTCAGGATCTTCATGTTGGACAATGGCTTCTCTGGGATGGGAGAACAGAATTGTGAAGCAGGGCTGCTCCCCAGGAAGGGTGGTGGGGACAGGGTGTGTGTGGGGGCCCGGAAACCAGGCAGCAAGCTCCCAGGGAAAAGCCAGGACAGGCTGCAGGGCCCCTGGACAGCCTCAGCACCCCTCTGCCATTAGCTTCTCCTGTGGGATGTCTATGAAAGTAGAAGTAAAGGGCTAGTGGGAAAGCAGAGGGCAGGACAGCAAAGTGTCACCTGAGAACCTGCACTCATCCCTGGGTACAGAAAGGCTGTATTTGGGGACTGGGGATCAGGGACCAGGAGGTTGGCAGTGGATGGGAAGCAGAGAGGTAGGTCACGTTAACTCCCAATTACTTTCATTATTCTTCTCCCATTTCTCATCTAAAAACAAAGTACAATTTCTTATGCAATACTTAGTAAAAAAATTAGACTTGACAGTCATGCAAAGATTTGACCACAATGACCCGAGACAACATATTCCAGGCAAAAAGACCCCAGAATCTGAGGCATCCAGCACTAAACCCAGGCCAGCAGGCCCCATGACAGGGGTGTGCCGTATTTATGGCTGATGGGAATGCAGTGCTGGTGACATATTCCTAGAACAAGAGGTGCCACAGGGAAAAGTCCTGCAAGTCCTCCACGTGTCCCTGAGTGAACAAAGGCAGTGGGTCTCTCCTCCTGACAAACACACAAATGCATCTGTCCTGTTGGTACAGGGTGCAACACTGATCAGTAACTTCCACTGCTGGCGATATACACAGCAGGTCTGTTTGCAAGAGACCCCAGCAGCATATCAGGCTCAGGCTGACCGATGGGTGCAGGGCTGCCCCAAGGTAGTAACGTGAGACCCAGAGAGATGCTCTGTAGTCCAGTTAGGCAGGGCACACTGAATGCCATCCCAGGTAAGGCTATGTACTGGGAGTTTCTTAGGAGCCTCCCTCCCAACCGTCCATCCCCTGCTGGGGGAAGTGGGACAGGGTTTCCTCTAGAGACCAGCAACAGTGAATTCAGAAAGACACCCTGTTCCCCCAAGGAACCGGGCCCCAGCTCACACCCCATCCCTGGTTGTCCCTGGAGCTCTACCTGATGGGGCAGAGGAGTTCACAGCAGCGGGTGCCGAAGCTGTAGAAGGCGGTGGTGCCGCCACCACCGGGGCACTGGTCTCGGGGGGGAATATACGGTCCTGCTTTTTGACCTTCAATTTCTTGAGGTAAGAGATTTCCTGGAATTCCTAAAGAATTTAAGTTTCAGTTAGGAAACCAGTTCTCCCTTGAAATAACCACCTGATAAAGGGGATTTTTCTTGTCCAAATTAAAGAATCTGTTTTTTCTTATTATAATAAAGAGTAATATAAGAAAATGGGAGGCTTCTAGTATGAAGTACAGTTATTATTAGAGATATGATACTTATTTCTAGTGCTTCTGCATTATTTATTAATAGAGCTGGTACTATGGATGCTTAAAAAAAATATTGCTTGAAGAAAATCAGTTTACAATCTGTGGACCACTGCTGAAACCTGGCTACCACCTCTGGGCCTCATTCTCAAGTCGCTTCCCTCACATGCCCACCCCATGACCAAAAGCCCCCCAAGACTGCACATACCGGGAAAGAGACCTTTACTCAGATGGAAATCAGGGCAATTCCCTACCCTTCTTAGAAGGACACACAGCTGCAGAGCCCAAGAGCAGTCAGTATTCAATATAAATCCTGCCACCAGCACCGTTCACCTTCATCCCGGGTGACTTATAACGGGTTGCACTCTGAATGGTCACTTGATAAACATAAAATACAGTAGACCCCTCCCATCCATGGTTTTGAAGGTTTCATTTTCTTGTAGTCAAACTTGGCCCAAGAAGATGAAACGGAAAATCTCAGAAATAAACTGCTCAGTTTTAAACTGCACGTCACTGAGTAGTGCGAACTCTCATGTCATCCTGTCAAGGGTGTGAATCACCTCTTTGTGCAGCGTCTCCGCACTGTACACGCTACCTGCCTGCTAGTCATTTTGTAGCCATTTCAGTGACAGGATCGAATGTCACAATACCGCAGTGCTTGTGTTTAAGTCCTCCTCATTCCATTTCATATATAAGGTTTGGTATTATCCACGGTTTTAGGCATCCACAGATAAGCGGGACTACTGTACACGAGGTTCAGGGAATACACGGTTCCCAGGCACCTATGTCTTCATCCAATCAAGAAACAGCCCCCCCTGCTATATCCACATTCCATGAATGACTGCTGGATGAAAGAGGTAACAGATCCGTTTCCAAGATAAGCTGAGCACCTAACTTGTGCCATATATCACAGTGAGGTTAAAGACAGTTTCTGCCCTTGAGTAAGTAGTTCAACCTTGACTGAAAGGCAAGTACATGAAGGCAAACTTTAATAAAAGAGTGAAGTTCTAAACCAGAGGCGTGCTATGGTGATGTAACATTGGGAATGCCAGGAGGGCTCTTTGGAGACAGTGACCTGCTAAGCGTCTAAGCAAAGGCGTTTGACTTATCGTAGTTTGCTGGGAACCCCAGGTGGTTGATTACCTGTCGCTGGGAGAGTAAATAATTAGATATATATGTATATAGGGGTGATGAGAGTGGTTTGTGAAAAGAAAAAAGGTGGTAGAGAAGGCCAACACAGCGAGATCATAAACAGCTTGGGTGGGGTGGCGGAATTCAAGCTAAGGAGCTGACAATGACTCTGTGGGCCAAGCCCCTGGGGGCAGAAGCAGCACTGCACAGAGTTTGTAAATCCATGTATTCACACAGGCTGCAAAATAGCTGTGGACCTGAGAAAAATGCCTCACACATGCAGACACCCTTTTAAAATACTTGTTAAAAAAATATAGATAAGCCCTGGCTGGTGGGGCTCAGTGGACTGAGTGCCGGCCTGTGAACCAGAGTGTCGCCAGTTCGATTCCCAGTCAGAGCACATGTCTTGGTTGCAGACCAGGTCCCCAGTTGTGGGTGCACAAAAGGCAACCATACATTGATGTTTCTCACCCTTCTTTCTTCCTCCCTTGCCCTCTAAAAATAAATGTTTAAAAAAAAGTTGATAAAAAAATATATAGATGCTGTGCAACTGATACATAAAGTACAAAATAGTTCACATTACTATCTTAGTTTCTCGAATATAGTAGAAGGGATGCAAATACCACAAAAGGGTCTGTATATTTAGAAAACCTGGGAAAATATTTCTACAGGAACTGGAGAATCACTGTAAGATATAAAGAGTGGGGGAAGTGACAAAGCCAAGTTTGTTTAGAGCAATCATTCAAGAAAAAGTACAGAGAAAAGATTGGGAGGGAGGGTGATCAGCAAAGTGAATACAAGAGGCAGGAGCCCAATGAGCCAGGGCGGAGGACCAGTGGAACAATGAAGTTCTGCTCTAGCTGCTGGGTTAGTTGGTGCCAACAGGACACTTGGATAACAATTACTGAGCACTTACTATGTGCCACTGTTCCAAATGCTCATCCCCCAGAAGCAAGCCCAGGGAGAGAGAACCTGATGGAGATCAAATCTCAAATCCTAGCAAGTGGCAGCCACGACTCTGCCCCGGGCAGTGGGGTGCCAGCTCCAGCTGAGTTTGAGGACACAGGTGGGGCCCTCCAGCAGCCACATCCCCAAAGACACTTCAGCTACCCCCCCCCAATTCCTAATGAGGTTTCTCAGTTGACTTTTATTTTATTTTTACACCTGAGAATCCAATATGTAGTTCTATTACAAAAGAGATCACCAATAGGAACTCTGGACCCAGCTCTCCCTCTAGCACTAAGATAAGTAAATATCCTTAAGAAAAACTCTTCTACCATAAAGGCAGGAATTATTATCCACTTATTCACCTTTCTGTCTCTTATGCTCAGAACAGTGCCTGGCACAGAGCAGGCACTCGATGAACAGAAACAGAAATGACCCATGGTCTTTATAAGAGGATTTTATACCAACTGGGCAAACCCGTACTCCAGTTAGAAATGCTTTGGTTCTACATTTGTGTAGTTTTTAAACATATGGAACCAATAATACAATTTTATATTCTGATTGAAGATGAACCAGATAGATGTAAAGAAGTCTGAGGAACACTGCCCTGCAGTCATGGTAACCCAGAGTGTGGGGACCATGTTTTTCTGCCCCCAGACCCCAGGATCCCCTTACCTTTGGTGTCACCCACTCCTTTCGGTTGGGTGTCTGTGTCTTAACCATACACTTGGTCCAGGCAGTGACATCCCCAGTACAGTAATAAGCATCACTCTTGAAGACCAGCTGGCCTGAGCACTCCTCGCAGGGAAGGAGGGCCCCGAACACGATGCCATCAGCTACACGGTCCAGTATCTGAAGCCAGTGAAGAAACATGTCAGCAGGAAAGGAAGCTACAGAATATGATGTCAGCAATGCGGGATGAAGAATCTGCCAACCTCACTCACTAACACAGAAGAGGGGCTTGCCCCAAACTCACGAACACCCCCCGACCAGCGGGTTTACAGGCAGCACTTGGGATTTCTGTACTTTACTTTTGTGCAGGGTCCTGCAGGCCCTGCTTCCCTGTGATTTAGATCACCCACTGCTTCTGCACCGCAAGGAGCAGAGCCAACTCTCCTCCACAGAAGTGGCAGGGCAGGGCCTGCTGGGAAGACTGGTCTCACCAAGCGGTCTCTACTCCCTCTGCAGACCTCACAGCCCTTGGGCAATTCGGGCAGAAGGCAGCAGAGAGCTCCTCAAGCCAGTCTGGCATGAATATTCAAGACAAATATAAGGCCCACCTTAGCCCTCACCAAAATTCTCACCCAAGGGCTACCTTGTGGAAGATGTCTGGAAGGGCCTGGGGGAACAGTCCCCTCGTGCCACTGGGAAACGGTAACCACGATGGTTAATGACCATGCAACACAACTATGGAACTGCCATTCCTCCCAATTAATACCAGCAGGTGTTCGATCGGAGGGCCTCCCATAGTCCGAGAGGACAGTCACTCACAGCGACCTGGCTGCCTCACATGCCTCTCACTTAAAACAAAGGCAGCTCACCGCCGACTCCCCGGAGGGTACTTGCTGCTTGTTGAAGATCAGCATTTCTTTCAGGTCGTTCACTGAACACACTTTCTTTAGCTCATCCTTGATGTTCCAGATCAGGTTGTTCTGGGCCTATGAACAAGACCTACTGCTGAGAAATCTGCTCTTTTCAAAGAAAGAAACCCAACAACCGGAAGAGATGCCACTGGTCTTGTCTTCAACCACATGCTTAGCTGAACTGCCCTCCAAAGTCAGTCTCATAACAGGAAGTGCGCTCCCAGTCCCACCCCTGTGGACGCCAAAGCAAACCCAGAGTGCGGAGTCTCAGACTCTTAACACTGCGGAAGGTGGGAAGGTGACCACTAGGAAACATGGGAAGTGTCCCTGGAACCAACCCCTCAGAAACAAACTCCAGGAGACACAAGAAAGTGTGGAAGCATCCAGATTATTGGCCCAACAACTGATACCTCAGGGAGGTGGGCCTGTCTGCTCTCAACCAATCCAAAAGCGTGTAGGGGGGATGCCCAAACACCTATCTCCTCAGTACAAAATGGTGCCACAGCTCTACTGCAGCCAGGTTTGGACCATAACGGACACATTTTTTGACATAGGGCAACCACACCAAATCTGTCATTTTTATCAAATAACTGGAACCATCAGGAATTGCTTCTAATTTTTATACCACCAGCAAAATCTGAGTGCTCACATGAAAGAGAAAAGCGGGTGGCTCACAGAAATCGAATTCCCAAAAGAGACGGAATCTTCTCCCCCAACTCCCCAAACACCTAGCGTTTTCTGGTTAATAATTTGTACTTTGCTTCAATGCATGTGTAATCAACAGCGATGAACCTCTGGTCAATGACTGCTGAATAATGGGTAGTTTTTCCCTCTTCACTATATCACCTTCTATTGCTTTTTGTTTTTTGGAAAAACAAGAGATCTTCATTTAAAAAAATGTGGAACAACTTTGTCTCGTCAAGGCATTCGTCTATGCTAAGAACCTCTGGCATCGTTAAATTTAATATTCGGTTTCCAATGTTTGCAAGCGACCCCACAGGCCCAAGATGCACCGTGGTGCGCCGAGTGGCTGAAGCAGGAATCCACCGTCTGAGCGGGAGACTCTGGGTGGGGACTGACCTTGACCTCTCTGCTCCCACCATAGCCTGGCTGCTGGTCTGGCAACTGGAGCCTAATGGGGGCTCTCCCCCAAATAAGAACTGAAAAAAACCACCTGGGGAAAAAACCGTGCCTCTAACAACAGCTATCACTTTGGGAATTCCTAAAGGTCCTGGGGAGTGGGATCGCACACCTTCCTGAACTTTCTCCCCACAATGAGGAGAGAGAGCTGAGAGGGAACGGCGAAAGCAGGCACACAGCTCAGCACTCACCTTGAGGGCCTTTTCAAGCTTACTATCCTTGTCTTTATCCTTTTTAGCTTTCTTCTTGGGCACCTGGTCTACTCCATCTACCTCGTCGCCTCTCCTCTTTCTGAAAGAGATGCAGGATGGGAAACACAGACCCAGAGCCGTGGAAAGCCTGAAATCCAGTGCCGTGGGCACCACAGTGTCTTGTTATGTCCGCGCCTCTCTGCAGGCCCTGCTCGCTGTCTGCTCAGGCCGTGTCGGCACCGACTTCACCCACCTCAGAACACACTCTGCCGACAAGGACGGGCTCGGGGGTGCTCCGGAGCCTTGGAAAAGGCAGTACAGGATCCGGGGCTCAGGCCCCATCGGAGGTCAAAAACCCCATGTACCTCTGGACACTAACGAGGCAGCCTGGAAGGTTCCTGGTAGGAACGATGCCGGAAACAAGCCCACGCCGAGGGGCAGAAAGACGAAGCGCAAGGGTCAGGAGCTGCTCCAAAGGCCAAGATCTCTTCTGAGGAGAGACTACATGGCTATTAAAAGCCCAAGCAAGTGACCATCTAGGCACTGCTCACCCGTCTGCCTCAGCAAACATGGCCGACCAAGTTCAGCAGTGTCATCCCTGAATGGAAGAGGGCACCGACGGTCATCAGCAGCCCTTAAAGACAAGGCAGACAGCCAGAGCGGTGAAGACTCCGTTTCAGCTGCCACAGACCTGATACAAACCCCTGCATTTTCCCTCATCCATAAAAGAGAGAAAAGAATGCCCCCTACCCTAGAGGACTGTGCAGGAGGGTAAATGAAACCCCCACGCAGAGTGTACCGCACTGTGGTCCGCCTGTCTGACGTGCCCCATCAATTCTGGTGGTTGTTACCCATACACGTGAGCTTCTGATTGCTATGGCTACATTGCAGCTGCAGTGCCCCGGCTTAATCCATGGGCCTGACTTCCCAGCTTACATACAGAGTCCTGAACCACACATGCTGTGCTGTGCAAGCTTGTATGCTATGAACTAAAATAATGCAGGAAAGCTGTTTCATGATGTCAGGGTCATCCTGATCCTAATACGGTGCAGTCACTGTCCCAGGAGCATGGTACACACCACGGCCCTGCCATATGTCCCTTGGTGAGCTTGTCTGGGGATGAAGGATCAGCAGAGGAAAAACCAGAAGAAGTAAGAGGCACCCATGGACTCCAGATAAGTTACTGCTAGGACTTCCCATCCTAACAGTAGCACCCTATGAAACCCTTACCATTCTGAACTCTAAACCAGGGAGTGTCTTACTGACTGCTGCCCCAACCCCATTTAAAACTTGTCACGATCCTCCCAGCACCGTCTCAGAGACATCCAGTCACAAAGTAACACATTTACGCAAAGGAGGCCAAGGGGACAGGGAGTGGGCCATGCAGGGGCCACTAGGAGCATCCTGCAGTCCACTGCTACCACAGCTGGGAAACGGTCAGAGAGCTCAGCTACCACCATCCCTAAAGACTGCACCTCTGGCTTTCTCAAGGTCAGCAAGGGGAAAACACAGGAGTGGTATGGAATCTGTGGCGTCTCTGGGCCTCCATCAAGCCCCTCACGGAACCCCGCTTCCGATCCACATGGCCCTCCACCTACCCTTCGCTCTTGACTCCCGGGAGCTGCTTCTTCAGGTCTTCCTTATCCTCGGCAGCAAGCAGGCTGAAGCCTTTGAGCTGGCTCGCACTGTACTCTGGCCGGAAGTTCAGCTTTTCCCTGTTCTCAACAAAGCAGGAGGGGTGGTACCAGCGGTCGATCATGCCCAGCTGGGGCTTCTCTGGGTCCAGCATCTTCTTGGAGACACGCACTTGGCCCTGTAGGAAAAACCACATGAGGTACTAAGAGAGGCAAGGAGAGAGGATGGTGAGACATGAGAGCCTGGGGGGGGGACTGAACTCACCTGTGTTCCAGCCAGCAAGGAACCTCAGGTCCACCCCAAGGGCGATGCTAGGACTGCTGGGAGATTTTGGCTTTCATGCCACCACGGATTGTGTTACCTTCAAGCCCAGCACCCCTGTTTCATTTACTTATTTAACGATTTTATTTATTTTTAGTAAAAGAGAAAGGGAGATAGAAAGAGGGAGAGAAATTTCAATCAGCTGCCCCTCACACACACCCAACTGTGTATCTGGACCACGATCCAGGCATGTGCCCTGCCTGAGAATCAAACCAGTGACCTTTCAGTTTGCAGGCAGGCACTCAATCCATTGAGCCACACAGCCAGGGCAGCAACCCCATTTTTAAAGAGCTCAACTTCAACTAGCTACCTACCTACTTGCCTGGACAAATAAAAAAAGTGCTAAGTGGGGACTCTGGGAAAGAAACAACAACTAAGAAGGGCTCCTGGTGGCTAACTGGACTCAAGTTAGGGAAAAAAAAAGAAAAGACAGACAGAAACCAACCAACCAACCCCAGAACCTTCCAGAGGGGCCTCTCGCAAACTCTATTTCAGAGAAGCGCACGCTATGTTTCTGCTGCCTGAGTCAGCCCTTATAAAGGAGCTCCTGCAATACCATTTCAACCAACAGAAACGAGGCTTTCCCCATCCAATCAGTGGCTCCTTTCTGACCTATCAGGACAGTGCCTGTCGGACCAATCAAACTGAGAGAATTTGGAGCCCGCATCTGCATGAAGATGGAACAAGCACGGACCAGGAGGAGGGATCTCTGACCACACAAGTGCCCTCTGGCTTGGAGACCGCTACCATGGAACGCACCTCCCCAGCGCTATGGTGCTGCTTTCACAGCTGTGCTGTGTCACCACCGAGCGGTCTGCACTGAACAGCTTCCTTCTTCACTGCCCCCAAACTGGGGATTCCTGTTGGTGTTGAATCGGCACCAATGACCACTGCCTGGCACTTCCCTAGGCTGTTCTGCTGCCCTGGAGCCAGCACAAGAACACCAACTGCAGCAGGCTGGGGCCGAGCTGGGGCCTCACACTGCATCTGGGACACTACACCACAGGCCCAGGAGCCAGAGCGGGCCCCACGCCCAGTAGGGGTTTTCCACCCCCACCCGCCATCTTTGTTTTGTTGAACTCAGTCCTGCCGTCCTGACCAGATTCACAGTTCAGGCCTGCGAGCCTGCGACCCGGACAACCCCGCACAAGGAGTGAGGACACCACGCAAAACTCCTTTTCAGGCCAAGAGACACTCCACAGCACACAGCTTCTGATATTCCCCTTGGAACCCGTAATTTTGCCTCAAATCTGTAGTGGCTGGAGGTAGCTGGAGAAGATCTAGCAATGTCATGATCTTCCTTTCTAAATCCCACTGGCTCACCTCCAATTTCTGGTGCAAATTTCAAAGGAGGCAGGAACCTTAAGCTAAGATCAGAGAAATGTGACGAGGCTGGAGGGCGCAGGCCTGTCCTTCCACCCTCTGTCCCCCTGCTACTCAGATAGCATCCATTCCATCCCACTGACGGTCATTCTTAAGGGCCTACCGGTAGGAAAGGTGGTTAATGAAGTTCCTCTGGTGAAGTAGAAGAAACCTGGAGGCTTAAACTTAATCCTACCATAAAACACAGACCAACAGCCTTCTCTCAGCCACGGCCAAGCCCAGAAGAGACCTTCATGTAAATGCTTTCCAACCCCGGCCCCTAAGAGTTCATGCAGTTAAAGACATGAGGGCTGAACCATGAGTAATTAGGGTATGACCTTACTGGAAGAAAAGTCATCGTCACCTCCTGTCTCCACTAAGATCTTCACTGTATTTTTAACCACTAGTGGTGAGCCAGCACTTAAAAGTCCCTATTTCTCTTTTCTTTTGAGATACCCAGTGACACCCAATGTAAGGAACCCAGAGTCAGACACTAGAACCCCTAAGCGCTCACCTTATCTATCTTCTCCATGCAGCCCTTGCACGTGCTCCTGTTGGACTTGGCATACTCCACCGCGAAGTCACCCAGCATCTTCTCCGTCTTGCTGCCAACTCCATCTTGGCCTTTTCCTGAGGAGTCAAACACGTCAAAGCTCAGCTCAGCAGCCTCAGTGTAGCTCCAGCATCCGCCCTCCCCTTCTACCTCCCAGCTCTTCTACCAGGACACTCTGTTCTGTGTGATCAGAGTTGGTCCACTGTATCTACGCCATTTCTAACCTTGTGGCTGGTTAACAGAGCTGCTTTTCTGGCAGGAAAGTAAAACCGTTCTCAGACAGGCTCTCTGAGACACCACAGTGTTACCTGCTGCTCGTCTCACTTCCCGCCTCTCTCCTCTTCCTCTGGAGCCCCTCCCTCACGCAGAAAGCACTGAAATAAACTCTAAGGCTGTTTCTCGTATGATCAGCAATAAGACAGATGTCCCACTCTGGTGAAGGATGTAGATGGCTGGGAAGGCCATGCTTCCACGGCGGCAGGAGGTGTATGAGAACTCTCTTTACTTTGTTTTATTTTGCTGGGAACCTAAATCTGCTCTAAAGAATAATCTCTTCAAGCAACTTTAAAGGCCATATTTTGGGCATCTGGAAAAAGAAAATATTTTGCAACAGGGCAGAGCTGGATCAGTGAGGTGCGGCTACAGTAACACGGACCCCTTCTTCTCTGTATGCACATGTGTGAAACAGGGAGGGGCAAACTGAAGTTTTCCTTTGCTCTCCTGAAAAAGGCTCCCTGTGAGCTCTGGGGCTGGGGTAACGCCTGCTGCCTCGCTGGGGTGTACGCACCTGTCACCCCTCCGGCCTCCGCAGTCTTCTTAACTTTCTGCTGGTCATCCCACCGGAGCTCAGAGAACCCATCCACCTCGACGTCAGGCTGCCAGATGGAGTGGCCAACCTTCCAGAAGCAGGAGAAGTGGTACCAGTGTGGGACTTTGCCATCGAACATGGGTGACTAGAAGGGTGAGGATCAGATGGGTAAACAAACACCGAGTTAACCTTCAACGCAGCCTTGAGCCCAGCCCGCAACAGAAAAACTTATCATGCCCTTGTTTTCTTCTCTGTGAAACAAGGGCAGCTTGCCCATGTCCCCACGTGACCAGGGAAAAGTAGCTAACGGAGAACAGTATCCTCCACCGCCCAAACCCCCGTTCCACATTTCTCTTCAGGGTCTTCCCTAAGAGTTAAGAAAGCTGCCACCTGCTAAGGCCAGACTCTCAGGACATGGCACACCCACGGGAACAGCAGCATTTTTCAACAGAGTTTTGTCCATGTACCTTTTAACCACATGCCACTGTTTCAGCGACATGCTTTACCTCTGTGCACAGTAAACTGCACACAAGATACCTGTCCCACGTCCTGACTCCACTGTGTCTGCCCGGGAGACTCAGGCCCGGACTCAGGGGCTCAGGGGCCTGTGTGGCCCCGAAAGGGCTCTGAAAACGCCTCTGCAGTGAGAATAATGAAGAGCTAGTCCCAGATAATGAGCAAGGCCGAGAAAACGTGTCAGAAAGGGGCAGGCACGCCACAGCCACACACATGTGAATGGACTGAATTAACTTCTATGAGACAGAAAGAGAACGGATCAGGGAAGCAGGCCAGCCAGGGCGACGAGAGAACTCCCGAGTCGGCAGCTAGACTGCCAGCTAGCTCACGGGCCTCAGGAAGCGCCAGTTCCTGCTGCAGGTACTGGGCAGTTGGGCCTCATGGGGAAGGGGGTGGGGGCACCTCTCCCGGCAGCTGTTTTTTCCTTTGAAGCTTCACATTTGGGTTGGTACTGACTTGCCAGTATCGGGCCTTCCACTGTCACAGTGCCAGGCACTCCCAGGCTTTATGGAGTGGAGGTGACAGTAACTGGCAAAGTGGGATGAGCATTGGCATTTACTTGGTCCTTGGCAGCCACAAGTGCTTCTGGGTGGCAACCGACACTCCCGTGCTTCCCACTACACTGCTGGGTAGGAAGAACTACTTCAAAACGCACCAATGGTTCTGAGTGAAGAGAGGCCGCAAACATCTGCTTTTATATTACATAAAGCCCAATGCCACACAAATGAACAAAAAGTTAGATGATCGTTAGAAGTAAACAATACGGCACTCACAGAATGGAGCTGTGGGGACAGGGGAAATATTGGGAAAAAGCAGCGACAAGGTCTCCAAACGAGTGAGCGGCCTCTTCCCAGATTTAATGGATGGAAATGAAGGCGAAGGCCGGGCATTCAAGGACTCCTCAGCATCAGGCAGCCTGGTTTACAGCAGCATCAGCTGTTCCCTCAGCCCAGAACTCTCCCAGTCCTGCTCAGAGCAAACAGCACTTCCTCGGGTCCCCTAAGGCCCCTCCCACAGTTCCCAGTTAAGAACGATCCATTTGGGTGATCATTTAGTCAATGCTTGTCTTGCACTGGGGGAGAAGCTCCTGGAAAGACACAAAGCCCATCTTGTGCCATCTGGCAAAGCCTGTTCAAAGTGGTCACTTCAGGGTGTTTGTGGAATGCCCTAAGTCTGGAGGGATGAAAGTAGAAAGGGAGGAGGGGGGATCCCTGCTGTGAAAAGAGATCTCCCAAAGCAGACAACAAATGGCATCCAGAGCAGACTCATGTCCTGGCCCGTAAACTTTCACCAAGGCAGCAGACACATCCTTAACCATCTTGTACAACGCCTGGCTCTTCCTGCCTTGGGACCCCTTGTCTCCCCCTCCTCTGCAATGTTCTGGTTACGCACATGCAAAGGAGGGCATGTGGCTCAGTGGCTTTGCTCCCATACTGGCACTCGTCACTGTGCCATATCTTCAAGGCCTCTGGCCTACCCCTCCAACCTTGGTCTGGGTGCTGTGTTCCCCTGCATGAGAGATTGGGGCCCCCACCTCCCTCAAGAGGAAGAAAACCTTTGACCAAAGCAAGGCTCTGGCCTAGACCTTAGGACTGAGGATGATATGACAGGAAGGGAACTAGGAAAAGGCTGAAAGACTACGGCTATCACTTGGCAGCAGCATGGCTCCCGTAAGCGGCGGAATCTTCATGTACTGAGCACCTACCCATTCCAGCATCCTCACCCAGCCACTGCAATGCCCGCCCACCCTGAGGGATCACACCCTATTTGAGGAGTGGGTGTGCCCTCATCCTTCCAGACAGGAGATCTCTCCTGCTCACCACACCCTCCTCCTAGGTCATCCCCACAAGGCTGCTCCACAGCTACAGTTCCAGGTATTTGATACTCCCAGAACAATCCTCCCATACAAATGTAAAAGAAGGTTTTAAAATCCAAGTGGAAGAAGAATGGCTTCTTTTTTGCTGGCCCTGCCAGTACAGCCTAGAAAACCAACCTGATATTCTGAATTAAAACTCCCCTCCCTAATTACAATTGCCTACAACCACACCTTTAATAATCTTCCACTATCAAGGGTGCCAAAAGAGGGCCCAGAATGTGAGAATTTAGTAGGTCCAGGAATTAATTACTCAGTGGAGCCATCCCAGACTCCCCCAGAGCTGCCCTCCCTCTGCTCTTCAGTGTCCTTGCTTGTCACACTGGCCCCACTTAGGGTTTCTGTCTGTCCTCAATAGAACAGGATCCCCTTTAGCTGCCTAGTGGAGCCTATGGATGTCCCTTTCTCAGAATGACACTTAAAAATGCAGGACAAAAAAAAAAAAAAAAAACCACAAAGGCTCACAAAGGGAACCAATTATACTGACATAGTTAATAAAACATTTAAGAAGCTTACTGGAATGCAGCAACCCATAAGCTCACTACAGTAATCTTGAAGCACTGATGAGCGTAAACGATATTTAGAAAAATCCCCAACCAATGTAAAGTGATATGAAAATACCTGTATTTACCAATGGTGACAAAAACCACAAGTACTGCTAATATATGTCTTTTGGCTTATGCTCACAATTGGAGAAAATGACTTATCTAGAGATTAGTAAAGACGGGAGACTTAAGTTTGTTGTCATTTAAACACAGATCTCAGGTGAAGAGCCCCTGCAGGAGAGCTTCGTATGATCAGCCCGCCCATACATGTAAGATCAGCCACCCATACATGTTAGACCAGCTCACCCATACATGTAAGACCAGCCCGCCCATGCATGAGATCAACCCACCCATACATGTAAGATCAACCAGCCCATACATGTAAGATCAGCCCATCCATACATGTTAGACCAGCCCACCCATACATGTAAGACCAGCCCGCCCATGCATGTGAGATCAACCCACCTATACATGTAAGTTCAGCCCACCCATACATGTAAGACCAGCCCGCCCATCAATTCCCAGAAAGGTTCAAAGACACTGGGTTGAAGAAGTGGCCCTTCAGATGGCAAATAGGCTAATAGATCCTCAACTTCCGACCATGTCTGTGAACAAGGACTCCTAACCAAGCTCCCATCCTGGGCACATAACGCCTAAGGCTCCGCTCCGTCAGGTGGCACCCACCCCTGGACAGCAACGTTTACCAGTTACCTTTCTCTGAACCAAAGTGAGGCTTCCAAGGAAGGGCTGAGTCTCTTTGTGCCCTAGTACCCAACACAGCGCCCGGAAGCTACTGGGTGCTCAGCGAGTGTGTACGGAGTGAATAAACACCGTGTCAGGTACCGAGCTAGGAGAGAACCCTGAGGATACCAAGATAACAGCCCCACTCCCTGCCTGAGTACTTACACCCACTCCCCTCAACCCCAGGAGTATTGAAAATCCAGCGAGGACCCTCCGGGCACCCCAAAACACATTCGTGCCCCGCTGCAGGGAGGGAAAATCCAGTTTCTCCGACCACGAGCGCTCAGCTTGGATAACGGACAGCCTTTGCTGGAGGCGCGGAGACAGGACAGGTGAGAACCAAGATTACGGGGCAGACACGAACAAAGTGGAACCTGGAGGAGGCAAGAACCCCCCTGGCAGGGGCCTTCAGACACACCACCTCACAGAGTACCCCAACACCCCATGGGCATCTCCGAAGCCTAAGGGAATTCGAAAGGGGATCCCTAATCCGCCAAGAAGTCCGCGGGAGGAACCCCCAAAGCCACCCTTACTTAACCCGGAGAGCTGAAATTGCATCAAGAGAACTCGACCACGAACGTGAAGTTTGGGGAAATGTTATTTTAAACCACAAATCAGGCCAAAAGGGAACGCACTGTACAAAAATGTCACCGACTTGCAGTTTTGCATAATTAAAAAAAAAAAAGTGAGCGGGCGTTGAAACCACAGCCAAAAATAGGTGTAAAACAAAATCCTCCCATTCCAGTCGTCACGATCAATGCAGGACAAAAAACCTTCCAGAACCAAGTAGGTAAAAATCAGACGAGCCTCGAAAGACCACGCGCACACTCAGCGCTAACCCCCCTCCCGGGGCGAATGTTAACGGAAACGGTTCCTCATTTTTACGAAGCAAAAGGCACCCCCAGCTCCCGACTCTATTTCCCGGACTTTCCGTTCAAGATGAGCAAAGCCGGACAAGGGGCGGCAGCAGCGTCCACAGGCCCTGAGGGGCCGGCCCGTCCCGGGGCCCGCTCCTCAGGCAAGCCCTCCCCCCACGCCTGCCCGGACCCGAAGCTCCGCCGCGCACAAAGCGGCCGTCTCGCTCGCACCTGCACCATGATGGCCATCCGCAGCGAGTCCTTGGGGATGCTCTCGCTGCATTTCTTGCAGGAGGCGCGCCCGCTCTTGGCGTACTCGACCCGGTAGAGCTTGTCCGAAGACTCCGCCATCGTCGCACGCGTGCCGCCGCAGCTCTGGTAGCCGACGCCGCCACCTGAAGACACGCCCCCAACGCCTCACCTCCCCTCGCGTGCTTGCGTCGTCCGTCAGCCCCCGCCCCGCTCAGGAGCGCGAGCACGTCGCGTCGACCACCCGGCGCTCCCGGATAGATTATTGATGCCTGGCGGCGGGAACGCCTCCGGCGCACGCGGTCAAGGGGCGGGGCCTCTGGCGCGCGCGCTCTAGGCGGGCGGTGGAGGGCGGGGCCTCTGCGGCGCCTGCGGGTGAGGGAGGTTGACTGGCTGCGCTTGCAGCTCCCTGCGGAGCCTGGGCTTGCTCTGCTCCTAAAGCTCCCGGGAATAATCGGCACCGCCCCTTTAACCATTTTGTTCCCTGGAAGGCTTATCTGCTCTCCTACTTAATTCTACCCTCATTCCCTTTAATCAGGGTGTCCGCTCTCCCTTGAGGGCGACCAGGATCTGGAAGGCTTGGGAATATGGTTGATCGGCCCCAGAGAGGTCAACCCGGGCTGGCCCTCGGCGGGATGCTAACTGCGGTCTGCAGAGCGTAGGGACAAAATACTAACTGAAACCTAGCATCGCCTTCATTATAAATTTTAAATGCATGAATTCAAACCCCAGGAGTATGAACAGTGTAAGAACGGAGTGTGACTCAGAAGGCCATCAAGACGCAGCGAGCAGGAAAAAAGTTTATTGGGGCAATTAGCGAGCCGGGAGGGAGCTGTGGGGCGGGTGGCTCCAACTCCGGGCTCCTAGGGTAGGAGGGGGTTGCTTTATAGGGGGAAGAAAAAAGGAACTGTGGATTTGGTGTTATCTTGCAGCTGCAAGCATGGCGGGCTGATCAAGGCCCAAGGTGGCTCGGCTTGGCGCACCCTGCTATCGTGGGGAACTCCCCGCCAAAATATCGCTATCTTCCAAGCTGCTGCAGGCAGGCGGGGCAAGGGCTTGGGAGCCGAGGATGTCAACCAGTACCAGTGACTTTGGCAGCAAGTCATCCCAGAAGTTTTCATATCACTTCACAGGTGTTGGAGACAACTCAGTATTACTGTTAAGCTTATCACTCTTGGAAGTTGCAGTAGTTAAAATGTTATGGAGCGTTAGCGAGCAAAGAGGACACGAGGCAATTTAGAAGTAAATTTATGGCGTTTATTTACCTGGCCAGGGACGGGTCTTCCCACCTTCAGAAGCAGAAGATGGGAGAGCCGCCCCGCCTTACAGACTAAAAGGTTTTTAAAGGCAAAAGAACTATACTCATGTCCTTGGGGTAGCCAGATAACAAAAAATCTACACAGGCGTGAGAAACTACATATACACACACTTTCTAATTTAGAAGGAGCTTCAGCTGATAAATACTTGGCACAAAACTATTCTCATGTCCTTGGCTACAGCTAGGGTCAGCTAGCAAAAGGGGGGGGGGGCTCAAGGTTGCTAGGATACGTGAGCAAAAAAAAATAACCTGCCACTGGGGTAAAATGCAAAAAATGGCGAAGAGTAAAAAATGACCCATTACAAAAAGACCTGCTGCTACTAGATCTTGTTATTTAATGTAGAACACTATTTTTATAACTGGTTTCTTTTTCAATCCTATGCACTTTATTTGTTTAAAAATTATAACAAAGTGCATGTTTGAGAAGATTCTGGTGTAGAAGACGAAAAAATAAATAGCATGAATTAAACCCATAAAACTTGTTAAAGCATGGAAAGGAAGAAGGCTAGTAACTTAAGGGACACGAATGTTGAGCAGGCAAGCAGATTGTAAGACACAGACAAGAATCCTGTTAGATATTTGAAGGTAAAAGGAATTAGTGGGTTATATCATGGAACAAATAAGAGAATTTACTTAGAGAGTAACCAAATCAGGCATGATGGTTGACAACGATGTCATCTCTAAATGGCCAATTGGTAATAACATTCTGGCTCTCATATACTCTTTCCAAAAACTGCAGATAAAACCCATGTCTTAAAGAAACAAACAAACAAACAAACAAAACCATGTCTGTTCCACAAGCTGATAGGAGAGCTACATCTGTAGCTAGCATACTTGCTACCGGGTCTCTCTGACAGGCGACTGTCAGGTACTACTCTCAGTGACTTGGGCTCATTTTATTTTAGTCCTTTTTTTTTTTTTTAAACTTACAAAGGAAGAAAGGGAAGAAAATGAAGCTACAGATACTCACCAGTTCAAGCCACAGTGACATGATGATCCATCTGAGCATTTTGGTGTTAATGACACAGTGGCTTTGGAAATTGTTACATAATTCTAATCAGAGTGCAGATTTACTAACCATATACCCACAGAGATACTTTTCAACTGTGATGACTTATTTTTCAAAAACTCTTCTTTTTAAAAAAAAAATAGCATCAACATTCTGTGATTGTCCCTTCTCTACAATTTTAGAGGGCAGGACATTTTGTTAGAACTAAATACACACAATTTGTTGTTCGCAGATTTGATTTTTTGAATCACATCCTATCGTGTGATTTGACTTATTGAGAAATAATGGAGTTGAATTTAATTCCCTGGAACATCATAACATGCAGCAAAACCTCCAGACTTTTTCAGGAGGAAGAGATCTAGGAAGTGTGTCCTGGATTTACAGCTGAGGCCAGAGGTGAGGAGATTTTGCAAAGGTCACCCAGCTGCCAAGTGGCAGAGTGGCAGAAAGCCAGCTGACCTAGTCCATGCCTTCCCCACACTGTCCCAATAGGAGCACAATTAATTTATGTGAGTCCAGGGCTCATGTTCTGGAAAGAGGCATTCTCTAATTGTGAGATGAAGGCATGGGCAGGGGTATAAGGAAGTGGCAGTGAGCAGGTCTGTGATGATTCAGACTCAGGGAGCCAGGTCTTGGTCACCGGGATTATATCACAGATGGGGCATGGAAGGCAAGGCCCTCTCCACAACCAGGGACCGTGTCCTGGGATCATGACCAAAGAAGCCATCTCTCAAAGCTGCCCAGAGCCTAGTCTAAACTCATGGACTCTCCTCAGCTGTATGCCGAATCCTGTATTATAATAATCTACTCACATAGCTGGCTTATCCATCTAACCTGGGAATCCTTGAGGACAAATGCCACCTGGATCATTTCTGAAGCTCTCTTCTTAGCGCAGTGATGGGCAGGGTGCCTGTAGGCTGGGAATCTCCTTTGCCACATTGACCTAACTGAATTGTGTTCTGTACTGAATCTTGGATATCAGGAAGCTCGCCTGGGGCTTGGGGAGTTTATTCCATAGCCTGGAAAAAAGTTGCCCTACTGTCCACTAGATGGTGTCCAATACACACACACGCCACACACGCATCACTGGAAAGGCACGGCTAGGCGTCATGTTGGTGAGAGAAAGCCACCAGATCTAATCCATCCCATTGGGTTGTCTTGTTTGCTGGCAGCATGCTCTAGGAGAGACTTGGGAAGTGGCAGGAGAGGAGCAGGAAGGTGTGCCTTTAAACAATGCCCCGGTAACCCTATTGCAATACTAGAGGCAGAGAAAACCAGGGAACCATCCTGGTAAGAAGGGATGCTGGTCTGGACCAGGGCTGCCGGCAACGAGGATGGAGGGAAGTGGACGGCTTTAGGGGGAGGAAAGACAGGCCTTGGTGACACGGAAACAATTTCTAACGTAATTCCTGTTTTTAATTTTTCACTGTTTTAGACTTAAATAGGCATGCCGATTTCAAAACAGCAGTTAGTTTTCTTCTATCACGTCAAGTTTTCTCTGTACAGCTCATCTTAATGCGACCACTCTAGGCTGGATAGAGCCAGGATCCAGGGACGCACTAGTGCTCTCCTCTTGGCTGAGAACAAATCTCCCTCGAGTGGGGAGGGGTGGGGGACGACCTTGGAGACCAGCGACAGGTTCATACTTGTCTAGGCTATTCAGTTACACATGAGACAGTGTGGTGAGAGGTTGTGTACCCCATTCTAGGTCAGCTTTACCCACACTATGTGGAACTCTGGTATAAGACATGAGCTTCCATTATCATCCAAAACCATTTTCCATCCTTTTGAGTCTGCAGGGGATGTCATGCTAGGGATGTAGGAGCCAGATAGACATGGCCGCTGCATGCCAGGTGTTTACAAGCTCTGTCTTCAGCTGGGGGGAAACCGATCAGGGTCTGGTTTCATTCCCCATTCGCTAAAGGGCTTGTTGGGAAGGGGCCGTTTGAGAAGAACTAGGAGAAATTGAACAGCCCTTGAATTTGGATTCTGTTCTGAGGGAGACAAAAGTACATTTGTGTTGAATGTATGAATTATGACTCAAAACCAACCCATGAGGGCTGCCTGTACCCTAACAACTGCCACCTCATCCTGTGTGCATTAACATATTTGGGCTGGCTAATTTGCATGTCCACAAAACTACAACCAGATGGATGGGAGGGACAGAGCCAGCACACCCAGCTGTCAAATCTGGGATCACTGTAACTGAGGTTGCTATTTTGCATATAACAATGGGAAATACAATTTTCATTGAGTTAGATCTGACACTAGTTTTTGACTAACATTTGGCATCTGAATAAAAAATGACCCCAGTTTTTCTCTATCACATCAACTTTTAAGGCACAGGATTCCCTCCCTTTGTCCCAAAAATCATACAAGAAGTACACAGAATGGAAAATAAAGAAAAAATTACCTGAATATACTGTTTACTTATTTTATTCATATAAAAGCTATACATTGTTACTTAAGTCAAAATGTGTACAAGTAGTGAAGTTCTGCTACCAAACATACATAGTAAGGTAAAAATTTACGCTTATAGTTTTTCCTAGAGTGTTCAATCTGTGGACAATCTTGCCTGATGCTCCAACTATAGTCAGCCATCACATGTACATCCCATATACCCTGATACCATGCCTCCAGGACCTTCAAATCTTGGTGGAATTGTTCACCTTGCTCATCACTGACCATACCAAGGTTTTTTTGGAAATCAGCAAGGTGGCTACGCAGAAAATGGACCTTGATGCTCATGCTGCAACCAAGCCTTCTGAAGCTCTCCAAGAGTTTCTGGACAATTTCTGTGTAATTCTGTGCTTGTGTATTTCCAAGAAAGTCCTTGACAAAGTTTTTGAATGACAACCAAGCATTCTTTGGGAGTTCTGACACTGTCCTGATGAAATGCTCATCTTTAATAAGCTGCCGCATCTGTGGACCATCAAACACACTCCCTTTATCTTTTCAAATGACAGGTTAGGAAATGCCAAAAGGAGATACTTGAAACAGTCTCCTTCAGTTGGCAAAGCTTTAACAAACTGCTTCCTGAGACCCAGTTTTATGTGCAGAGGTGGGAATAGAATGTTCTTTCTGTCAATAAGTGGCTCATGTAGAATGTTTGGATCACCAGATTTGAGGTCAGATCTTGGAGGCCAATTGCACTCCACCCAATGTTTCTCACGAGCTCTGCTGTCCCACATACACAGAAAACAGGGATACTTGGTGTATCCATGTTGCTGACCAAGAAGGAAGCAGACCATTTTAAGGTCAGCACAGATTATCCAACTCGTCGGCAGCCGTCCGTCTCGAGAGACGATGGTGTAGCTTCTTAAGAGTCTATCTGCACCACCGAGAATGGTTGTGCAGTCCGACTCGGGAGTGACACGGTATCTGTCTCCTTCCGTGTTGAATCGACATCTTGCGATGACGCTGGAGTGTCCTCTCCAGTGAAGCTGAAGCTACAGAGCCTGGGCAGGGTGATATGGAGGGTCTGCTGTTGCCCATGCAGCAGACCCCCCTCTCTTCGCAGCTGAAGGGTCCAAGGGAAAGACGGAGTCAATACAGCTTGGCTTCAGGTGCGCCGCAGGAGTTGCCGGTGTTGACTACAACGTCAAACCGCCTTAGGGACTCCGGCTCCGGATTTTCTGTCGGGGTTTACTCCCTTAGCCTTTCCCCTGAAGAGGTATGCCGCAAGGCAGCGGAGGTTTTTTGGAGTCAGAGTTTTCCTTCTCTGATGTGCCCTGACTGGAAGATCGAACCAGCGACACTTAGCTCGCAGGCCGACGCTCAGATTATCCAACTGTACTTGTGATATTGCAACTGATCAATGACCCTCTTTATGTCTTCACATTCTTCACAAAAACAAACTGAACGGCCAATTGGGATTGCACCAAATACACTGCCATTGTGGAGGAGGATACACTTCAAGCTCCGCTTTGAGCTATCAATGAACAGTTGCCATTAGGTTGCGTTCTAGATCGGAATTCCCAATTCCTCCATTAAACCACATATGTTATGGCAATATATAAAGTCACCGTCACATCAGAAGTACTGCAGAAATGTGCTTTCTCTTGGTCAAAAGGATGGCTTTGCTCCTTTTTCAAGCAAGTTTTTCCTCATGTAGTCTTGATGCTAGGACTTCTGTAGCCTATTTGGATAGTCCCTAATCTTGTGTCAAATCATTCAATTCATGCTGATCAAATACCTTATGAAATAAGTCATCTTCAATATCAAAATCTTCATTGTTGTTGTCACTTAGTTCTTCACCATACTCCTGTTTTTTGAAAGAGGGTAGTTCAATGAAAACTGGCACTGGGATTTCAGCTGAATGAGGCACTGGGCGTATAGCTGATGGTAGACTAGGATACTCTATTTTATATTTATTTTTCTTGTTATATCCTGACGTTTTCACTATACAAAAGTAACAGTCACTTGAATGATCTCTGGGCTCTCGCCAAACCATAGGTGTACCAAACGGCAATTTATCACGTGTTCCCTTCGTCCACATCCGTAACCTCTCGACACACTGTCTGCACACCTTGTGAGGGGCCCAAGACTTATCTTGATCACCAAGTTTTACTTTAAAATATGCAAAATAGGCTTGCCTGACAAATGCGCTGATGTTTGTCCTTTGACTGGGAGTGGTGAAACTGCCACAGATATAACAAAACGAATCAGGGTTGTTTAGGCACTTAGGACGAGAAATAGCAGGGGCAGACGTGATCTGAAAGAAAGGAAATAAGTACGTATGTAAATAAAAAAATAAATTCTGCAACTCCTTGTATACAGACAGGAACTCAGACTACACTCTGGAATACAATTCACTATATAGAGCGGCACACAACCTCTCACCACACTGTCTCATGTATGACTGAATAGCCTAGACAAGTATGAACCTGTCGATGGTCTCCAAGGTTGTCACCCATCCATCCACACTCGAGGGAGATTTGTTCTCAGCCAACAGGAGAGCACTAGTGCGTCCCTGGATCCTGGCTCTATCCAGCCTAGAGTGGTCGCATTAAGATGAGCTCTACAGAGAAAACTTGACGTGATAGAAGAAAACTAACTGCTGTTTTGAAATCAACATGCCTATTTAAGTCTAAACAGCTGAAAAATCAAACTCAACAAGAATTACGTTAAAAACTGTTCCCCAGTATAATGGGTAGTTTTCCCCTCTTCACTATATCACCTTCTATTGCTTTTTGTTTTTTGGAAAAACAAGAGATCTTCATTTAAAAAAATGTGGAACAACTTTGTCTCTTCAAGGCATTTGCCTATGCTAAGAATCTGGCATCCTTAAATTTAATATTCCGTTTCCAATGTTTGCAAGCGACCCCACAGGCCCAAGATGCACCGTGGTGCGCCGAGTGGCTGAAGGAGGAATCCACCGTCTGAGCAGGAGGCTCTGGGTGGGGACTGACCTTGACCTCTCTGCTCCCACCATAGCCTGGCTGCTGGTCTGACAACTGGAGCCTAATGGGGGCTCTCCCCCAAATAAGAACTGAAAAAAAAACGCCTGGGGAAAAAGCCGTGCCTCTAACAACAGCTATCACTTTGGGAATTCCTAAAGGTCCTGGGGAGTGGGATCGCACACCTTCCTGAACTTTCTCCCCACAATGAGGAGAGAGAGCTGAGAGGGAACGGCGAAAGCAGGCACACAGCTCAGCACTCACCTTGAGGGCCTTTTCAAGCTTACTATCCTTGTCTTTATCCTTTTTAGCTTTCTTCTTGGGCACCTGGTCTACTCCATCTACCTCGTCGCCTCTCCTCTTTCTGAAAGAGATGCAGGATGGGAAACACAGACTTAGAGCCGTGGAAAGCCTGAAATCCAGTGCCGTGGGCACCACAGTCTCTTGTTATGTCCGCGCCTCTCTGCAGGCCCTGCTCGCTGTCTGCTCAGGCCGTGTCGGCACCGACTTCACCCACCTCAGAACACACTCTGCCGACAAGGACGGGCTCGGGGGTGCTCCGGAGCCTTGGAAAAGGCAGTACAGGATCCGGGGCTCAGGCTCCATCGGAGGTCAAAAACCCCATGTACCTCCGGACATTAACGAGGCAGCCTGGAAGGTTCCTGCTGGAACGATGCCGGAAACAAGCCCACGCCGAGGGGCAGAAAGACGAAGCACAAGGGTCAGGAGCTGCTCCAAAGGCCAAGATCTCTTCTGAGGAGAGACTACATGGCTATTAAAAGCCCAAGCAAGTGACCGTCTAGGCACTGCTCACCCGTCTGCCTCAGCAAACATGGCTGACCAAGTTCAGCAGTGTCATCCCTGAATGGAAGAGGGAACCGACGGTCATCAGCAGCCCTTAAAGACAAGGCAGACAGCCAGAGCGGTGAAGACTCCGTTTCAGCTGCCACAGACCTGATACAAACCCCTGCATTTTCCCTCGTCCATAAAAGAGAGAAAAGAATGCCCCCTACCCTAGAGGGTAAATGAAACCCCCACGCAGAGTGTACCGCACTGTGGTCCGCCTGCCTGACGTGTCCCATCAATTCTGGTGGTTGTCACCCATACACGTGAGCTTCTGATCGCTACGGCTACGTTGCAGCTGCAGTGCCCCGGCTTAATCCATGGGCCTGACTTCCCAGCTGGCATACAGAGTCCTGAACCACACATGCTGTGCTGTGCAAGCTTGTATGCTATGAACTAAAATAATGCAGGAAAGCTGTTTCATGATGTCAGGGTCATCCTGATCCTAATACGGTGCAGTCACTGTCCCAGGAGCATGGTACACACCACGGCCCTGCCATATGTCCCTTGGTGAGCTTGTCTGGGGATGAAGGATCAGCAGAGGAAAAACCAGAAGAAGTAAGAGGCACCCAT
This sequence comes from Furipterus horrens, assembly GCF_987537825.1. NCBI lineage: Eukaryota > Metazoa > Chordata > Mammalia > Chiroptera > Furipteridae > Furipterus > Furipterus horrens. Next base: position 10,757,999 of record NW_028327185.1, read on the forward strand.
GGACTCCAGATAAGTTACTGCTAGGACTTCCCATCCTAACAGTAGCACCCTATGAAACCCTTACCATTCTGAACTCTAAACCAGGGAGTGTCTTACTGACTGCTGCCCCAACCCCATTTAAAACTTGTCACGATCCTCCCAGCACCATCTCAGAGACATCCAGTCACAAAGTAACACATTTACGCAAAGGAGGCCAAGGGGACAGGGAGTGGGCCATGCAGGGGCCACAGGATCAGACCACTAGGAGCATCCTGCAGTCCACTGCTACCACAGCTGGGAAACGGTCAGAGAGCTCAGCTACCACCATCCCTAAAGACTGCACCTCTGGCTTTCTCAAGGTCAGCAAGGGGAAAACACAGGAGTGGTATGGAATCTGTGGCGTCTCTGGGCCTCCATCAAGCCCCTCACGGAACCCCGCTTCCGATCCACATGGCCCTCCACCTACCCTTCGCTCTTGACTCCCGGGAGCTGCTTCTTCAGGTCTTCCTTATCCTCGGCAGCAAGCAGGCTGAAGCCTTTGAGCTGGCTCGCACTGTACTCTGGCCGGAAGTTCAGCTCCTCCCTGTGTTCAACAAAGCAGGAGGGGTGGTACCAGCGGTCGATCATGCCCAGCTGGGGCTTCTCTGGGTCCAGCATCTTCTTGGAGACACACACTTGGCCCTGTAGGAAAAACCACATGAGGTACTAAGAGAGGCAAGGAGAGAGGATGGTGAGACATGAGAGCCTGGGGGGGGGACTGAACTCACCTGTGTTCCAGCCAGCAAGGAACCTCAGGTCCACCCCAAGGGCGATGCTAGGACTGCTGGGAGATTTTGGCTTTCATGCCACCACGGATTGTGTTACCTTCAAGCCCAGCACCCCTGTTTCATTTATTTATTTAAAGATTTTATTTATTTTTAGAAAAAGAGAAAGGGAGATAGAAAGAGGGAGAGAAACTTCAATCAGCTGCCCCTCACACACACCCAACTGTGTATCTGGACCACGATCCAGGCATGTGCCCTGCCTGAGAATCAAACCAGTGACCTTTCAGTTTGCAGGCAGGCACTCAATCCATTGAGCCACACAGCCAGGGCAGCAACCCCATTTTTAAAGAGCTCAACTTCAACTAGCTACCTACCTACTTGCCTGGACAAATAAAAAAAGTGCTAAGTGGGGACTCTGGGAAAGAAACAACAACTAAGAAGGGCTCCTGGTGGCTAACTGGACTCAAGTTAGGGAAAAAAAAGAAAAGACAGACAGAAACCAACCAACCAACCCCAGAACCCTGCAGAGGGGCCTCTCGCAAACTCTATTTCAGAGAAGCGCACGCTATGTTTCTGTTGCCTGAGTCAGCCCTTATAAAGGAGTTCCTGCAATACCATTTCAACCAACAGAAACGAGGCTTTCCCCATCCAATCAGTGGCTCCTTTCTGACCTATCAGGACAGTGCCTGTCGGACCAATCAAACTGAGAGAATTTGGAGCCCGCATCTGCATGAGGATGGAACAAGCACGGACCAGGAGGAGGGATCTCTGACCACACAAGTGCCCTCTGGCTTGGAGACTGCTACCATGGAACGCACCTCCCCAGCGCTATGGTGCTGCTTTCACAGCTGTGCTGTGTCACTACCGAGCGGTCTGCACTGAACAGCTTCCTTCTTCACTGCCCCCCAAACTGGGGATTCCTGTTGGTGTTGAATCGGCACCAATGACCACTGCCTGACACTTCCCTAGGGTGTTCTGCTGCCCTGGAGCCGGCACAAGAACACCAAATGCAGCAGGCTGGGGCCGAGCTGGGGCCTCACACTGCATCCGGGACACTACACCACAGGCCCAGGAGCCAGAGCGGGCCCCACACCCAATAAGGGTTTTCCACCCCCACCCGCCATCTTTGTTTAGTTGAACTCAGTCCTGCCGTCCTGACCAGATTCACAGTTCAGGCCTGCGAGCCTGCGAACCGGGCAACCCCGCACACAGTTCAGGCCTGTGAGCCTGCGACCCGGACAACCCCGCACACAGTTCAGGCCTGTGAGCCTGCGACCCGGACAACCCCGCACACAGTTCAGGCCTGTGAGCCTGCGACCCGGACAACTCCGCACACAGTTCAGGCCTGTGAGCCTGAGACCCGGACAACCCCGCACACAGTTCAGGCCTGCGAGCCTGCGACCCGGACAACTCCACACAAGGAGTGAGGATGCCACGCAAAACTCCTTTTCAGGCCAAGAGACACTCCACAGCACACAGCTTCTGATATTCCCCTTGGAACCCGTAATTTTGCCTCAAATCTGTAGTGGCTGGAGGTAGCTGGAAAAGATCTAGCAATGTCATGATCTTCCTTTCTAAATTCCACTGGCTCACCTCCAATTTCTGGTGCAAATTTCAAAGGAGGCAGGAACCTTAAGCTAAGATCAGAGAAATGTGATGAGGCTGGAGGGCGCAGGCCTGTCCTTCCACCCTCTGTCCCCCTGCTACTCAGATAGCATCCATTCCATCCCACTGACGGTCATTCTTCAGGGCCAACTGGTAGGAAAAGGTGGTTAATGAAGTTCCTCTGGTGAAGTAGAAGAAACCTGGAGGCTTAAACTTAATCCTACCATAAAACACAGACCAACAGCCTTCTCTCAGCCACGGCCAAGCCCAGAAGAGACCTTCATGTAAATGCTTTCCAACCCCGGCCCCTAAGAGTGCATGCAGTTAAAGACATGAGGGCTGAACCATGAGTAATTAGGGCATGACCTTACTGGAAGAAAAGTCATCGTCACCTCCTGTCTCTACTAAGATCTTCACTGTATTTTTAACCACTAGTGGTGAGCCAGCACTTAAAAGTCCCTATTTCTCTTTTCTTTTGAGATACCCAGTGACACCCAATGTAAGGAACCCAGAGTCAGACACTAGAACCCCTAAGCGCTCACCTTATCTATCTTCTCCATGCAGCCCTTGCACGTGCTCCTGTTGGACTTGGCATACTCCACCGCGAAGTCACCCAGCATCTTCTCCGTCTTGCTGCCAACTCCATCTTGGCCTTTTCCTGAGGAGTCAAACACGTCAAAGCTCAGCTCAGCAGCCTCAGTGTAGCTCCAGCATCCGTCCTCCCCTTCTACCTCCCTGAGCTCTTCTACCAGGACACTCTGTTCTGTGTGATCAGAGTTGGTCCACCGTACCTACGCCATTTCTAACCTTGTGGCTGGTTAACAGAGCTGCTTTACTGGCAGGAAAGTAAAACCGTTCTCAGACAGGCTCTCTGAGACACCACAGTGTTACCTGCTGCTCGTCTCACTTCCCGCCTCTCTCCTCTTCCTCTGGAGCCCCTCCCTCACGCAGAAAGCACTGAAATAAACTCTAAGGCTGTTTCTCGTATGATCAGCAATAAGACAAATGTCCCACTCTGGTGAAGGATGTAGACGGCTGGGAAGGCCATGCTTCCACGGCGGCAGGAGGTGTATGAGAACTCTCTTTACTTTGTTTTATTTTGCTGGGAACCTAAATCTGCTCTAAAGAATAATCTCTTCAAGCAACTTTAAAGGCCATATTTTGGGCATCTGGAAAAAGAAAATATTTTGCAACAGGGCAGAGCTGGATCAGTGAGGTGCGGCTACAGTAACACGGACCCCTTCTTCTCTGTATGCACATGTGTGAAACAGGGAGAGGCAAACTGAAGTTTTCCTTTGCTCTCCTGAAAAAGGCTCCCTGTGAGCTCTGGGGCTGGGGTAACACCTGCTGCCTCGCTGGGGTGTACGCACCTGTCACCCCTCCGGCCTCCGCAGTCTTCTTAACTTTCTGCTGGTCATCCCACCGGAGCTCAGAGAACCCATCCACCTCGACGTCAGGCTGCCAGATGGAGTGGCCGACCTTCCAGAAGCAGGAGAAGTGGTACCAGTGTGGGACTTTGCCATCGAACATGGGTGACTAGAAGGGTGAGGATCAAACGGGTAAACAAACACCGAGTTAACCTTCAACGCAGCCTTGAGCCCAGCCCGCAACAGAAAAACATATCATGCCCTTGTTTTCTTCTCTGTGAAACAAGGGCAGCTTGCCCATGTCCCCACGTGACCAGGGAAAAGTAGCTAACGGAGGAGAACAGTATCCTCCACCGCCCAAACCCCCGTTCCACATTTCTCTTCAGGGTCTTCCCTAAGAGTTAAGAAAGCTGCCACCTGCTAAGCCCAGACTCTCAGGACATGGCACACCCACAGGAACAGCAGCATTTTTCAACAGAGTTTTGTCCATGTACCTTTTAACCACATGCCACTATGTTTCAGCGACATGCTTTACCTCTGTGCACAGTAAACCGCACACAAGATACCTGTCCCACGTCCTGACTCCACTGTGTCTGCCCAGGAGACTCAGGCCCGGACTCAGGGGCTCAGGGGCCTGTGTGGCCCCGAAAGGGCTCTGGAAATGCCTCTGCAGTGAGAATAATGAAGAGCTAGTCCCAGATAATGAGCAAGGCCGAGAAAACGTGTCAGAAAGGGGCAGGCACGCCACAGCCACACACATGTGAATGGACTGAATTAACTTCTATGAGACAGAAAGAGAACGGATCAGGGAAGCAGGCCAGCCAGGGCGACGAGAGAACTCCCGAGTCGGCAGCTAGACTGCCAGCTAGCTCACGGGCCTCAGGAAGCGCCAGTTCCTGCTGCAGGTACTGGGCAGTTGGGCCTCGTGGGGAAGGGGGTGGGGGCACCTCTCCCGGCAGCTGTTTTTTCCTTTGAAGTTTCACATTTGGGTTGGTACTGACTTGCCAGTATCGGGCCTTCCACTGTCACAGTGCCAGGCACTCCCAGGCTTTATGGAGTGGAGGTGACAGTAACTGGCAAAGTGGGATGAGCATTGGCATTTACTTGGTCCTTGGCAGCCCCAAGTGCTTCTGGGTGGCAACCGACACCCCCGTGCTTCCCACTACACTGCTGGGTAGGAAGAACTACTTCAAAACGCACCAATGGTTCTGAGTGAAGGGAGGCCGCAAACATCTGCTTTTATATTACATAAAGCCCAATGCCACACAAATGAACAAAAACGTTAGACGATCGTTAGAAGTAAACAATACGGCACTCACAGAATGGAGCTGTGGGGACAGGGGAAATATTGGGAAAAAGCAGCGACAAGGTCTCCAAACGCGTGAGCGGCCTCTTCCCAGATTTAATGGATGGAAATGAAGGCGAAGGCCGGGCATTCAAGGACTCCTCAGCATCAGGCAGCCTGGTTTACAGCAGCATCAGCTGTTCCCTCAGCCCAGAACTCTCCCAGTCCTGCTCAGAGCAAACAGCACTTCCTCGGGTCCCCTAAGGCCCGTCCCACAGTTCCCAGTTAAGAACGATCCATTTGGGTGATCATTTAGTCAATGCTTGTCTTGCACTGGGGGAGAAGCTCCTGGAAAGACACAAAGCCCGTCTTGTGCCATCTGGCAAAGCCTGCTCACAGTGGGCACTCAGGGTGTTTGTGGAATGCCCTAAGTCTGGAGGGCATTGAGCTAAGGCAAAATCTAATGTGGTCCTTGTCTTATGAAAAACGGAGTGTGGTAGGGGAGAGGTGAATAACTGATTAATCACACTAGTATATGAACAGTGACAACTCAATGAAAATGCTTTGAAGGAAAGGACAATTGCCTACAACCACATCTTTAACAATAAAGAATCTTCCACTATCAAGGGTGCCAAAAGAGGGCCCAGAATGTGAGAATTTAGTAGGTCCAGGAATTAATTACTCAGTGGAGCCATCCCAGACTCCCCCAGACAGAGCTGCCCTCCCTCTGCTCTTCAGTGTCCTTGCTCATCACACTGGCCCCACTTAGGGTTTCTGTCTGTGCTCAATAGAACAGGATCCCCTTTAGCTGCCTATTGAAGCCTATGGATGTCCCTTTCTGAGAATGACACTTGAAAATGCAGGACTAGCCTTGGCTGGTGTGGCTCAGTGGATTGAGCAATGGCCTGCAAACCAGAGGGTCACTGGTTCGTTCCCGATCAGGGCATATGCCTGGGTTGCAGGACAGGTCCCCAGTTGGGGGTGCACAAGAGGCAACCACCCACTGATGTTTTTCTCCCTCTCTTTTTTCCTCCCTTCCCCTCTCTCTAAAAATAAATAAATACAATTTTTAAAAAATACAGGACAAAAAACAAAGTCTCACAAGGGCAACCAATTATACTGACATAGTTAATAAAGCATTTAACAAGCTTACTGGAATGCAGTAACCCATAAGCTCACTACAGTAATCTTGAAGCACTGATGAGCGTAAACGATATTTAGAAAAATCCCCAACCAATGTAAAGTGATATGGAAATACCTGTAATTACCAATGGTGACAAAAACCACAAGTACTGCTAATATGTATCTTTTGGCTTATGTTCCTAATTGGAGGGAATGACTTTTACCTAGAGGTTAGTGAAGATGGAGATTTAAGTTTGTTGTCATTTAAACACAGATCCCAGATGAAGAGCCCCAGCAGGAAAGCTTCGTATGATCAGCCCGCCCATACATGTAAGATCAGCCACCCATACATGTTAGACCAGCTCACCCATACATGTAAGATCAGCTGCCCATCCAAGTAAGACCAGTCCGACCATCCATATAAGACCAGCTCGCCCATCCATGTAAGAGGAGCCCACCCATACATGTAAGACCAGCTACCCATCCATGTAAGATCAGCCCACCCTTCAATTCCCAGGAAGGTTCAAAGACGCTGGGTGGGAAAAGTGGCCCTTCAGATGGCAGATGAGCTAATCCATCCTCAACTTCCTGCCACTGTGAACAGGGACTCCTAACCAAGCTCCCATGCTGGGCACACAATGCCTAAGGCATCCTACTGGGTGCTCAGCGAGTGTGTCCTGAATGAATAAACACCGTGACAGGTACCGAGCTAGGAGAGAACCCTGAGGATACCAAGATAACAGCCCCACTCCCTGCCTGAGTACTTACACCCACTCCCCTCAACCCCAGGAGTATTGAAAATCCAGCGAGGACCCTCCGGGCACCCCAAAACACATTCGTGCCCCGCTGCAGGGAGGGAAAATCCAGTTTCTCCGACCACGAGCGCTCAGCTTGGATAACGGACAGCCTTTGCTGGAGGCGCGGAGACAGGACAGGTGAGAACCAAGATTACGGGGCAGACACGAGCAAAGTGGAACCTGGAGGAGGCAAGAACCCCCCTGGCAGGGGCCTTCAGACACACCACCTCACAGAGTACCCCAACACCCCATGGGCATCTCCGAAGCCTAAGGGAATTCGAAAGGGGATCCCTAATCCGCCAAGAAGTCCGCGGGAGGAACCCCCAAAGCCACCCTTACTTAACCCGGAGAGCTGAAATTGCATCAAGAGAACTCGACCACGAACTTGTGAAGTTTGGGGAAATGTTATTTTAAACCACAAATCAGGCCAAAAGGGAACGCACTGTACAAAAATGTCACCGACTTGCAGTTTTGCATAATTAAAAAAAAGATGAAAGTGAGCGGGCGTTGAAACCACAGCCAAAAATAGGTGTAAAACAAAATCCTCCCATTCCAGTCGTCACGATCAATGCAGGACAAAAAACCTTCCAGAACCAAGTAGGTAAAAATCAGACGAGCCTCGAAAGCCACGCCCACATTCCGCGCCCCGCCCCCTCCCGGGGCGAATGTTAACAGAAACGGTTCCTCATTTTTACGAAGCAAAAGGCACCCCCAGCTCCCGACTCTATTTCCCGGACTTTCCGTTCAAGATGAGCAAAGCCGGACAAGGGGCGGCAGCAGCGTCCACAGGCCCTGAGGGGCCGGCCCGTCCCGGGGCCCGCTCCTCAGGCAAGCCCTCCCCCCACGCCTGCCCGGACCCGAAGCTCCGCCGCGCACAAAGCGGCCGTCTCGCTCGCACCTGCACCATGATGGCCATCCGCAGCGAGTCCTTGGGGATGCTCTCGCTGCATTTCTTGCAGGAGGCGCGCCCGCTCTTGGCGTACTCGACCCGGTAGAGCTTGTCCGAAGACTCCGCCATCCTCCCACCGGTACCGCCACAGCTCTGAGAGCCAGCGGACCCATGTGAAGACACGCCTCGAACGCCTCACCTCCCCTCGCGTGCGTGCGTCGTCCGTCAGCCCCCGCCCCGCTCAGGAGCGCGAGCACGTCGCGTCGACCACCCGGCGCTCCCAGATAGGGTATTGATGCCTGGCGGCCGGAACGCCTCCGGCGCACGCGGTCTAGGGGCGGGGCCTCTGGCGCGCGCGCCCTAGGCCGGCGGCGGAGGGCGGTGCCTCTGCGGCGCCTGCGGGTGAGGGAGGTTGACTGGCTGCGCTTGCAGCTCCCTGCGGAGCCTGGGCTTGCTCTGCTCCTAAAGCTCCCGGGAATAATCGGCACCGCCCCTTTAACCATTTTGTTCCCTGGAAGGCTTATCTGCTCTCCTACTTAATTCTGCCCTCATTCCCTTTAATCAGGGTGTCCGCTCTCCCTTGAGGGCGACCAGGATCTGGAAGGCTTGGGAATATGGTTGATCGGCCCCAGAGTGGTCAACCCGGGCTGGCCCTCGGCGGGATGCTAACTGCGGTCTGCAGAGCGTCGGGACAAAATACTAACTGAAACCTAGCATCGCCTTCATTATAAATTTTATTTAAAAAATTTTTTTTATTTATTTTTAGAGAGAGGGGAAAGGAGTGAGAAAGAGAGGGAGAGAAACATCAATGTGTGGTGCCTCTCGCATGCACCCAACCGGGAATTGGACCGGCAACAAGCATATGCCTGACTGGGAATCTAACCGTGGATCCTTTGATTCTCAGGCCGTTCCTCAATCCATTGAACCACACCAGCCAGGGCCATTATGAATTTTAAATGCATGAATTCAAACGCCAGGAGTATGAACGGTACCGGTGACTTTGGCAGCAAGTCATCCCAGATGTTTTCATACCTCTTCACAGGTGTTGGAGACAACTCAGTATTACTGTTAAGGTATCTCTACTTGGAAATTGCAGTGATTAAAAGACCTGCTGCTTCTAGATCTTGTTATTTAATGTAGAACACTTTTTATAACTGGTTTCTCTTTCAATCATATGCATTTTACTCTATTTGTTTAAAACATAACCAAGTGCGTGTTTGAATAGATTCAACTCTGGTGTAAAAGACAAAAAAAATAAATAGGGTGAATTAAACCCATAAAACTTGTTAAAGCATAGAAAGGAAGAAGGCTAGTAACTTAAGGGACACGAATGTTGAGCAGGCAAGCAGATTATGAGACACAGGCAAGAGTCCTGTTATATATCTTGAAGGTAAAAGGAATCAGTGGATTATATCATGGAACAAATAAGAGAATTTACTTAGAGAGTAACCAAATCAGGCATGATTATTCAGCCTCTGGGTTGACAACGATGTCATCTCTGAATGGCCAATCGGTGATAACATTCTGGCTCTCATATACTCTTTCCAAAAACTGCAGATAAAACCCATCCATGTCTGTTCCACAAGCTGATAGGAGAGCTACATCTGTGACTAGCATACTTGCTACTGGGTCTCTCTGAGAGGCGACTGAGTTGGCTCCAGGTACTACTCTCAGTGACTTGGGCTCATCTTATTTTAGTCCTTTTTGAAAAACAAGAACAAAAACATACAAAGGAAGAAAGGGAAGAAAATAAAGCTACAGATACTCACCAGTTCAAGCCACAGTGACATGATGATCCATCTGAGCATTTTGGTGCTAATGACCCAGAGGTTTTGGAAATTGTTACATAATTCTAATCAGAGTGCAGATTTACTAACCATATACTCACAGAGGCACTTCTCTATTGTGATGATTTATTTTTTGAAAACTCTTCTTTTTAAAAAAAATAGCATCAACATTCTGTGATTGTCCCTTCTCTACAATTTTAGAGGGCAGGACATTTTGTTAGAACTAAATACACACAATTTGTTGTTTGCAGATTTGATTTTTTGAATCACATCCTATTGTGTGATTTGTTATTTGACTTATTGAGAAATAATGGAGTTCAATTTAATTCCCTGGAACATCATAACATGCAGCAAAACCTCCAGACTTTTTCAGGAGGAAGAGATCTTGGAACTGTGTCCTGAATTTACAGCTGAGGCCAGAGGTGAGGAGATTTTGCAAAGGTCACCCAGCTGCCAAGTGGCAGAGTGGCAGAGAGCCAGCTGACCTAGTCCATGCCTTCCCCACACTGTCCCAGTAGGAGCACAATTAATTTATGTGAGTCCAGGGCTCATGTTCTGGAAAGAGGCATTCTCTAATTGTGAGATGAAGGCATGGGCAGTGGTATAAGGAAGTGGCAGTGAGCAGGTCTGTGATGATTCAGACTCAGGGAGCCAGGTCTTGGTCACCGGGATTATATCACAGATGGGGCATGGAGGGCAAGGCCCTCTCCACAACCAGGGACCGTGTCCTGGGATCATGACCAAAGAAGCCATCTCTCAAAGCTGCCCAGAGCCTAGTCTAAACTCATGGACTCTCCTCAGCTGTATGCCGAATCCTGTATTATAATAATCTACTCACATAGCTGGCTTATCCATCTAACCTGGGAATCCTTGAGGACAAATGCCACCTGGATCATTTCTGAAGCTCTCTACTTAGCACAGTGACGGGCAGGGTGCCTGTAGGCTGGGAATCTCCTTTGCCACATTGACCTAACTGAATTGTGTTCTGTACTGAATCTTGGATATCAGGAAGCTCGCCTGGGGCTTGGGGAGTTTATTCCATAGCCTGGAAAAAAGTTGCCCTACTGTCCACTAGATGGTGTCCAATACACACACACGCCACACACGCATCACTGGAAAGGCACGGCTAGGCGTCATGTTGGTGAGAGAAAGCCACCAGATCTAATCCATCCCATTGGGTGGTCTTGTTTTGTTTGCTGGCAGCATGCTCTAGGAGAGATTTGGGAAGTGGCAGGAGAGGAGCAGGAAGGTGTGCCTTTAAACAATGCCCCGGTAACCCTATTGCAATACTAGAGGTAGAGAAAAGCAGGGAACCATCCTGGTAAGAAGGGATGCTGGTCTGCACCAGGGCTGCAGGCAACGAGGATGGAGGGAAGTGGACGGCTTTAGGGGGAGGAAAGACAGGCCTTGGTGATGGATGGGATGTAGCACTCTGAATTCACTCGTTCTTCTTTGCAGAACACCCCCAGGCCCTGCTCAGTCCCTATCCTTGTCCCTTATCCCTCTGTGAATTGTGCACAGGCCGGAAGCACATCTGTGTAGTCTGCGTGGTCCCCTTCCGCAAGCAGCCCTGTCCACTAGGTGCCCTCCAGCGTCACCGTCCTTGTAGGCTCCTGGCTCCTGGCCCTCCCTGTGGGGTGGACATCTGGACTCCCCCTCCCCCTGCACGTAAGCCTCACAGCCCCCCTCATTCCTTCTTGCTGTCGGCTTTCTGCAGGGCCTCACAGCTGCCCAGCTTCAGAAACCTCCTCAGCGACTGTGTCTTTTTCCCACCGGTGCTTGGGGCGAACAGAAATCCTGACAGCGGGGAGGCAGGGAGCCTGGGCCCATAGAGGCCTAAGTATGCCGCCGTGGGGAAGGCCCCGCTTTGCTGCTCCCTCCCCAACACAAGTGAGACCCATCATTGTGTTTGGTTCAACCACGATTCGTTGTACACCTACTGTGCACCAGGCGCTGTGCGAGGCCCTGGGGTTACCCATGTGAATGAGACACCCTCCCTGAACCTAAGTGTCTCCCCTCTGTTTGCAGATGCAGCCACATAAACGTTGTTACCTGACACCTGGCAGAGAGAAGGTGCAGCAGACAGTGGTCACAGGGAAAAAGGGCTTGTTAATTGAGTCTGCGAGGGACTGAGAAAGCATCCAGGGAATCCCGGTGCCCCTTAAAACCTGGCTCATGAAAACCTACCAGAAAACCTCAAGCCCCCTTGAGCAGACCTCAGCTGATTTCAGAGCCCTGCCTCTGGGCTCCCAGGACCTGCATGGCACTTCCCCACTGTCCGAGATTCCCCAGGGCCCATCTGCTCCTCGGGAGCAGCTTCAGGCAGGAAGACGTCCCCACTTCCCGCTCCATAAACCCGGGCCTGGCACATAGTAGGTGCGATGAATTTGCTTGTGGGATGAATAGGAGGTGCCGTCTGAGCTGGGAGGATTTAGGGGGTGCAGGCACAGGGAAGAGGGATGCAATCAGGAAGAAAGTTAAAAGGCCCAGGCTGCTTCCATGCCCCTCTCTCTGGTTACTCTGGGGTATCTGAGCAGCAGGAGCCCCAACTCTACCTCCAGAACCACTGAACTTTGCAGGGCCACCTTTAGAGCCAGGTGCATTTACTGTCCCCTTGTCCTCTGGGGTCGAACATTTGCATAGCCTTAAAGGGGAGGTGCATGGCAAGCCTGACACCCTCTGGCTGAGGGCGCACCCATCTTTTATCTCCCTCCCCAGCAGCCACAGCCGACCCTGCTGCTCTCATCTCTGGGTGAACTTTAGAATCCCCAAGGGAGCTTTTCAAAAATCCTGATGCTTTCTTTAATTGGCCTGGGCTGGACCTCAGGGAGCAACTGTTTTGAAAACTCCTCTGGTGATGCTAAGGCATAGATAGCAGCAGGGGCAGGCCCCTGCCTCCCACCCAGCCTCTCCCCGCTGCTTTGATCTGCTCTAATCTTTCTTCATAGCAGTTTTTTTTGTGTGTGTTTTTTCCCCCAAATCTCAAACAGCACATCCCAGAGCCCTTTCAGCACTGAATTATACACATCCCAGTGGACCGCTGCCGTGTGAGTTACTGAGGCCGGAGCTGTAGAGACAGCTCCTGGCAAGTAAATCAGAGCATTCAATCCTTCATCCATGAGCCAAAGCAGAGACTCTCAGGCCCTGAAGAGAAAGATGGGGGTGAAGGGTGTTGGGGGAGGGGGGTACTTGGGGGGTGTGAGTGAGTGGGCATGGGGTGGGGGACATGGAGAGATCTAGAGACGGAGAGGGTAGCACAAGCTTACAAGGGCCATCTCTGCCAGAGATGCCTCTGGGGCAGAAAAAGAAAAGAAGTGTACAGGGTCACATACAACAGCAGGGGTGCAGAGGATCCCTGCCTTGAGCCCCTCCCTGGAAGGCTGGGACAGAAGACACCTGCCTGAGGCGTGGAGGCTGCAGGTGGGTGAGTAGGCCCAGGCAGGCAGCGCCCAGAGGTTACCATGTGGGGATTGGGCTGAGGGCTGTAGAGGCCTCTCAGGGTGGGCAACATGCCCTTAGTCTGATAGAAGTGGTCTGTTTGAGAGCCCCCTGCTATGTCAGCCAGACATTTCTGTCCTGGGGATTGAATATCGGGTATCCCAGCCCTGAGGACACAGACAACAGGGACTTCTACAGGTTGGGGGGCTCCTGGGAGCTCTCATTCTGTTTTTATATGCAGCCTGAGTGCACCCCCAATAGCAGCCCTGGCTTTGGGCAGGGGATGGGACGTGGTGGGGAGGTCTTGGCTCCTCAGCCTGGCGCCCAAGCTGCAGTCCCTAGTTGGGGGCCCACTATTTCTGTCTTGACCCTTGTGGAGCCACAGCTCATGACAGAGGAGTGAGGGTCCCTGTGGAGCAATGGGAGAGCAGGGAGGGCTTGCTCTTACTTGGACACATCTTGGAAGGTGACTCTCCATCAGCAGGTATCTGGGCCTTTGTCCAGGAACTGCCAGTGGGGACATCAGCTAGGGCCACAGATTCCGGCCACGTGGCTGTCCTGTCCATGGGATCTTGCAGGCAGTGTGCTAGGAAAGCCGGTTAGGTGTGGTGGCAGCGAGCCAGGCCTGGGGACTGCTGCCCAGGGTGTGCTTGGCTCTCTTCCTCCATCACTCCCGGGTGGTGCCTTGGGTTCCAGTTTGTCGTCTGTGCCTTGGGCTGGGGCCTCAGGCAGCCCTTTCCCACCTACCAGACAGTCAGATGCCCAAACGCAGAGCCTCAAGCCAGGAGCATCATCCTAAACCCCCAGGGTCACCCCTTTTGGGGCCCCTGGTTCTGGGTGGCTCAGAGAGGGCAGAGGTTATCCCAATACAAACCAGAAGCGCCTTTTGGTGGGGGAATTTTTATGATGCCCCTACTAGAAGGACCCTTTGGTTAAACAGTCCTTGCTTGGCAGGCTCACAATTTTATAGCTCACATGCCGAAGTTTGGATTGGCTCATTGTTAAACTGAGTCACTACTCTGATTGAAAACGTTTTTTTTTTTTTGGTTGTTGATGTTTAAATAAGTGAGTAAAAAATAAATAAAATCACCTAGAACGAGGAAGGGGCTGTCCATATCTTAAGATATCGTGCTGCCTTGCACACCCTGCAAACATACAGGGACGATGGGGCCTGGAGGGTAGAGCTGGGTTGCTTCCTGTTGGGGCACCTGAACCCCCTGAGTAAGGGGGATCCATTTGCCCACCAGAAGGGCGGCTGGAATGATGAACATGGTGTCTATCAGTGGAGGTTGCAGGGCCAAGGGAACACAGCCCGGGGTGCATACCCGAGCCCCTCAGGCTGCTAGAGCAGCTTATTTATCCTTTACTCAGAGGCCGTCATCAATTCCCAATTAGCTGGAGGCTAGCAGGCAGTGGCGGGCTCCAGACTCCACCATATTAATGGAGACACCGTCCCTCCTGGAGACAGCACTGAACCAGAAAGCAGGTCAAATTAGGTTATCCCACAGAGGGGCATGCTGGCTTACCTCTGGCAGGGCCAGGCCTTCCTCTTGGCTGGGGCACTGGGGGTGGGAGATTATTTTACCCCTGGAGCTGAGCCTCGCAGCTCTGGGTTTGCCTTCCAGAAGGGCAACCAGGAGCTGAGATCAGAGCTGGGGGGTTTTCTGTTGTTTTGGGCTTGTAGCAGAGAGGCACACTGGGGTGAGAGCCTGGGAGGGCACTGGGCAGGGGGCTGCGTTGTCCATCCTCACGTAGATGAGGCTGGGGCGGGCGGGGGAGCTAGGAATGGCTGGCCCTTCAGAGTGATGAAGGCAGCCCAGGCTCCGTCATGGAAGTCTGACCAAGCCTCAGACCCTGGCTCCATTACAGAACTGAGAAAGGAGGGGCTGGGAACGCCCATCTCCCCAGTCAGAGCACCCAATGCCACCAACATGCTCCTGGGCAGTTGCCAAGGAGTCCTGGGGAGCAGCCCACACTGCCTTCTTCAGGGAAAAGCCCCTGGGGAGAATCAGCCTTCCTTATTGATCTGACCTATTCTATCAGATGCAAACAGGTTTGCATAAAACTCAAGAAGACATCTAAGGAAAAAAATCATTTCTTGGGTAATAAAGTGTTCTCTGGGGAGTCCTCATGCTTTTCCTTTCCTCCTTTCCCTCCTTTGACTGCTCAGAGGTTCTGAGGTATGGATGGAGACCAGTCAGGGTTAGCCTCCATGGCTAACCACAGGCTGCCCAATGGCGAGGACCAGCCCTTTGCTTTCACCTGGATCCTTGGGAAGATGGGGATCAGTAGCAGCCTTGACAGCCGAGGCACCCAGCAGTGGGAGACGGGCATGCAGCTCGCCCTGACCCCATCCTCGGCACCCAGGCCATCGTGACCCCTATTTGCTGAGCATGTCCAGGAGACAAGGAGGTCTGGGAGGAAGAGACGGAATGGATGACAGAATGGAAATAATATTTCTTCAGTGGAGCCTTGAGGGTGAAGTCCCAAGGACATGGGCTGCGTTACAGGATGGGGTGGGCTGAGGGGCCCGGTCCCACCTGCTCCGCATGGGAGTTCTGAGAGGAGTCGGGCCTGTCCACAGACACAATCTCACATGGTCCTGGCTGGGTAATCTGGTCAGCCACCATATTCAGCTACAGAGGGGAATGGGTGCTGGCCAAGAGAAGTCCATGGCAGAACGGGGACACGGGAGGAAGGTAGCAGCATCACACCCCATGATTTCT
This sequence comes from Furipterus horrens, assembly GCF_987537825.1. Taxonomy (NCBI): domain Eukaryota; kingdom Metazoa; phylum Chordata; class Mammalia; order Chiroptera; family Furipteridae; genus Furipterus; species Furipterus horrens. Next base: position 10,773,758 of record NW_028327185.1, read on the forward strand.
GCACTCATTGCAGGCCAGGTGTTGTGGTAGAACCAGGGGAAGCTTTCTGCCTGATGGTCATGGAAAGTGCCTCATTTAATATTTTTAGGAAATGAGATACAAGTTTCTTCCCAGAATTGGTTTATATGCACCAATGTTGAGCCAGTTTTATTCTATATTACAGCATTTTAAAGGTTTTGGGGAATATTAATAGGTTATGATTTTGTGCTTCAAAGGAAAGAAGGTTGAAGCAGTTTTATCTCAGAAGAGTGAGGCAAGAATCCAGGAAACAGAGAGATGAGGCTCTGGATGCCTTGGGTTCCGGCTTTGGCCAGTTTTTAAGAATACTGTAACTCTCACCCTGGCTGGTGTGGCTCGGTGGGTTGAGTGCCAACTTGTGAACCAAAAGGTTGCCGGTTTGATTCCCAGTCAGGACAGATGCCTGGGTTGCAGACCAGGTCCCATGTTGGGGGCATGTGAGAGGCAACTGATCGATGTATCTCTTGCACATTGATGTCTCTCTCCCTCTCTTTCTCCCTCCCTTCCCCTCTCTCTGAAAATAAAATCTTAAAAGAATAAAATAAAATACCTAGGTAAGTGAAAGCGTGTAATAGTATGAGGATCATGACTGTGACTGTTGGTGTCAGGTTGCAGATGACAGTGACAGTGATAACAAGCTGGGTGGACCATTTCTAATAACCACTTCCTTTTTTTTTTAATCTGACTACACAGTCGGGGGTGGCCAAGGTGGCAATTGATAAGTGAACAGGTAATAAGACTGTCCAGGAGATATTTGGGCTTTTTCTAGGCACACATTTCAAAAGAGTGGGGTGCGAGCTGTGGTAACCTACAGACCGTGAACCTCTGTCCTGCAGCCTGGCCCCAGCAATTAGCTCAGCTGCCCTGTGAGGGCCACGTAGGTGTAGAACTGTAGCTACTACACATCATCCTTAATTAGCAAGTCAATGAACGCTTATTCATCACTGGCTCTGCGAAAACCACAGCAGATATGGAAATAAAAAGCATGAATACACAACCATATTATCAGAACTTCTGGAAACCAAACTCTTTTGTTAATAGAAACTGTTTGCTTACCTAACAAGGTTGCTGTCTCTTCATGCGCAACTAGATCCAATGGCTCAAACAAGGTTCTCAGGGTCTCTCCTCTTTTCCTCTGACCTAGCTCACCCCTGCTGGTGTTCTTTGCATGCAGGCTCAGGGGCTGCTAATTGCCCTGGGCTCACATCCTCCTGACTTGGCCACTGCAGATGAAGGGGGGTCTCTCACAATTCATCTTAGGGAAGCCTATGTTTGGCCCCAATTAGGTCACACGTCCCTTTGTAAACCAGTCACTATGGCTGGGGAATAAGAGACTGTGATCGGCCCATTCTAGGCCAGTTTTACCCAGACCATGTGGGACCTGGTAGAAGACATGGGCTTCCGTTATTGTCCAAAACCATTTTGCATCCCTGTGCGGCTGTTTGCAGGGGATGTCATGCTAGGGATGTAGGAGCCAGATAGACATGGCCGCTGTGTGCCAGGTGTTTACAAGCTCTGTCTTCAGCTGGGGGGAAACCGATCAGGATCTGGTTTCATTCCCCATTCGCTAAAGGGCTTGTTGGGAAAGGGCCGTTTGAGAAGGACTAGGAGAAATTGAACAGCCTTTGGAATTTGGATTCTGTTCTGAGGGAGACAAAAGTACATTTGTGTTGAATGTATGAATTATGACTCAAAACCAACCCATGAGGGCTGCCTATACCCTAACAACTGCCACCTCATCCTGTGTGCATTAACATATTTGGGCTGGCTAATTTGCATGTCCACAAAACTACAACCAGATGGATGGGAGTGACAGAGCCAGCACACCCAGCTGTCAAATCTGGGATCACTGTAACTGAGGTTGCTATTTTGCATATCATCCATGGTCCCTATGAAAGTCTCCGTGCTGGATCCAACACACAGGTTGGCCTGGGCAGCTGCTATGGGGAGAGACTGTTTTGCAGGGTGACTAAGGAACTATCCTAGACACCCACCTAGAGCTCTTAGATAAGGTACAAGTGGCTTTTTACTCTGAGTCCAAAGGAATGTGTGCATTTTAACTAAAAAGAGTTAGTTTAGATTATGTAGTACTGGATAATCTTCTCCTGAGTCAGACAATCTTATAACAATTATATGTAATTTGAAAAGGCTGCCTCTGGTTGGTTTCCACGAGTTACATACATCAAGGTGGGTGACTAAGTAGAGCCCTAAAAGTTGACCCTCCACCAGGCCCACCCCACTATGACTCAGTGGGGTCCCCACATCACACCCACTTTGCTGAGTGAGGGAGTGAAGGGGAGGATCTTTGAACTCAAGCAGCTCACCCTGAAGAGAACAAAGGCCCACTCACTGCTGGCGCGGGTGCTCCCCTCCCAGGAGGCACAGCTGCACAGAGACGAGGGCCACCTCCTCCAGCTTTCCTGCGGGGCCCAGGGCAGAGCTCCGACTCCCACACCTGCTTCCGCACACTGGCCGAGGACAGGCTATACATCGAACAGCTTTTCTAATGATGTTTTGCAGACCTTGCTCAGAAGAGCTGGAGGCACTTAGGACACCTGTCCTAGGTCTTAGAGGAGGGTGGATGGGCTGCCATTTCAGAGCTGAGGCACTGAGGGTGGGGACTGGGCCAGGGTCCCACATCAGGCCTGTGGGCAGTGGCTGAATTGGGATCACTGAGCCATCCGAGGTTCCAACAAGGAGGGAGAGAGAAATTCCACCTGCTGCAGGCAGCGTTCTGCAGAAGGATCTTAGGAGTCCAGGAAAGATTCTGAAAAGCAGAAAGCAGCCTCCTGGCCTTGGCCGTGTCCTGCTCTCAGCAGAAGTGCCCAGGTTAGGGTGTTGCTTGAGCCCATTAGAGCACTTCCCTGCACTGACCCCATTAGCTCACATATTCTTACAGATGATGAATTGCAGGCAGCAAATTGCAGAGGGAAGTATATAGATTCCAGCTCTGTAGCATCGCCTTTTCTGTTTCTCCCGGTATTAGGACTTCAGGAAGAGAACCGTACACTTTAAGGCTTGTTGGATTGGCTGTTTTTACTTCTCCCTTGTTAGCTTTTAGTCCTGCAGAGCATTTTACCTTAATAATAGTGATAACGATTTCAATGCCAGCAGCTTACCTGTGCCAGTTGCTTTTCTTTTCAGCAGGCCCTATCCATCATCTCATTTTAACAATCCTAGTAATCCTCTCGGAGGCCACTCTGGGATCAGAGCCAGCACTTCTGTGGCACTTTGAGGCCCAGGAACCTGGGGGTGGGGTGGGGGCAGGTGTGTAATTGGCCAAGCACAGGATCTTCCCTGGAACTCATCTCCAGCCCGTGCGGGCCCTTCTGGCTGACTGATGGCACCTTAACAAGCCAACAAGCCAAGAGGTATCCTTCTTCTTATGCCCCGAACTCCTTCAGCAGAAGGGTCGGGCAGTTTCTGCTTCACGTATCATTAGATGTACTTATTCTGGGTGGTTGTGTTGCTGTTTGCACGTGAGGATGGCTGTGCAGTGCCCACGGGGACAGCATCTCAGACAGGACTCTCTGGCTGTTGGGAAAGAGAGGGCAAAGGGTCAGGGCAAGGCTGCCCACGGCTCACCTGCTTGCCTACCGCCACTCTCCACTGTGGACGTGGGCAACACGTGGATACTGGTGGGCAGAGAAGCACCAAGTGGAATATTGACAAGCAAGGCCTGGGCCAGCCCCTGACTCCGGGCCCATCGGTTCTTAAGAAAAAATCAAATAAGTTTGATTAAAAGGAGTAGAGCAAATCGATGGAAATAAACCAGGAATTCTTCAAGTGCATTTTTAAAAGCAGGTGAGGGTAGGTGGCTAGGGAGGCGACTGAGCAGGAAATAATGACAGGTTCAACTAAGGCTGCATTGGCTCCAGGTGACAGTTAGAATTCATGCTCAGGAATCACAAAAGGAGCTGTCGGGCTCGTGGGACAAAAGCATGTTTTTCCTGTGGTGGAGGAAGGATAAGATTCCAGGGTAGGTGGGAAGAAATAGAAGTGACTCTTAAAGACTGTGCAGAGAAATATGTCAGCCATATGCAAATCAGGTGCAGATGAACTTGAGACCTCATTTCACATGTATCTTTGACCCTGGGGAAATAGGGCAGATAAGGGGTGGCGTGCCTCTGTGTCTTTCCAGAGAGCTCTATAAGTTTCTGCCACTGGCTCTATGAGCTGCAATAGGACTGCCAGCTGGGCTGAGTTTTCCCAGAAAATGCCATTGCTGGGTCAGCAGAGGCCCCATCGAGGCTCTGTTCTGGTTCCCCATTTGACAGAGCAGTCCCCGCAGGTGGAGAGGCAGGACCCTGGCAGACTTGGCCGTAGGCTTATTTTATTAATAACAGTACACCCTGGTATGTAAAGCGCCGGCGTCCTGATGGTAAGACCAAGCTGAATGCCGCAGAAAGCACTCACTTAGGAGTCCAGACACATGGGCTGATGCCCTGGTTCATCACTTCTGAGCCAGGGGACCCAGCTGGGCCCTCCTCTCTGAGCCTGGGGGAGGTTCAGGTAGAGGTAGAGAACATTGAGTCATTCCTCCCTCTCCCTGCCAATATCTTTAAGGGACACGGACTGAAAATGCCTCCCTGCCCACCTTTCTTTTTCCCCTCAGCCATTAGAGCTTTGGAAAAGGCGTAAAATACCTGAAATTTCTTGGAAAGCTGTTATTACAAGTTATTTCCTTTGTGAACTACATGTCTGCAAAGCACATTACAGTAATAATAAAGACAGCAATAACCACTTGCACTCGGAGAGGGTTTTTGCTTTTAGGGCACTTCTACCCCATGATCTCATTTTAAACAGTCATATAATTCCACTAACCACCACCACGTATTTACGGGGGAAGGCAACCCGCAGCTCTGGAGCTTTGCTTGCTCCCAGGCGCTGTGCTGGCCCTCCACCTGGGTTCTGTTTCATCTTCCCTGACTCACACCTGATCACCTGGCCACCTGGACGGCATCAGGAGCCCAATTTGTCAGATGAAAAATATGAGATTCAGAGAGATTTAGACTTGGCTCCCCTCAGGTCCTTTTTTTCCAAAGAGGCAGACATAAATTAATTAATACTAAATAAAAGCCACTTATCCAAGGCAACGCTGTAGAAGCCTCGACCCCCACAGTTCTGACCTGGAGCTGGGGCACATCTGAAGAAGCACTTTATAAAACAAGGAGTAAATAATTGAAGAGTAATTGCACCCTGTACTCAGATCTCTCGAAGGGCAAACCTGATGTATAATTTCCCGCTGTACCTCTAGTCCCTCCTGTTCTGCTCCATAACTCCTTCCCTGGCATTCTCTGGAGAGCCAATGCATCGCCCCTCTCAGACCTCTGCCCCCTCTGCCCAGCTGGCTTGGCGCTCCTCTTCTGCCCTCTCTTTTGTATTCTTCGTGTCACTCCAACTTTCTTATTTTACCCCTGTTGAAAAAGGTCTTTCAGACTTAGATTTATGTCACGTGTCATTCTGTGCATGCATCAAAAGGAAAATATAAGTGAAAAAAATTAGTTAAGGTATTTTTCAGGCAACGACAATGACATTAGCATTGCTGACAGCAATTTTAAGACCTTTTGGATGTCAGGGTTGCTGGACACCCATGACCCAGCACCTTGCTTAAGAAGCAGAATAATTCCCAACACTGTTGAAGGGTTCTGTTCTCCTCCACGACCACATCTTTGTCCTTTTTGCCCTTGAAGTAACTATTCTCCTGGATTTTGTGTTTTGCCAAATAGGTATCCTACACAATACATTGTTTGGTCTTGTTTTTGGATTGCTTCATAAATGGGACTACAGTTGACCCTTGAACAATGCAGGTTTGAACTGCATGGGTCTACTTTTATGTAGATTTCTTTTTTTCTTGCTTGATTGGCTGTGGGGGGTCTCAGACACGATTGATGTCAAAAAATCCACACTGAAGTCCTACTCGGCTGTGGGATGTGACATTTCAAACAGAAGATAGCATTCCACTCTGAGACGGCACGCTTTTCTTTTTTATTTCTTGACTATGTGATCAAGAAAGTGGGAATAGTTTCCCTAGGGATGCTTGCTTGAGCCCTGGTCCCCTCTGCAGCTTCCTGCTCTGGTGTTAGAGGTGTTTGTGTGAACATAAGTTTCAATACCTTTGAAATCCCAAGAAACGTGATTGCTCATGTGGTAAAAGGATGTTTAGTTTTATAAGAAACCAGCCAGCTGTCTTCCAAAGTGTCTGTACCATTTCGTATTCCCGCCAGCAATTAGTGTTCCTGTTTCTCCACATCTTTGCCAGCATTTGCTGTTGTCAGGGTTCTGGATTTTGGCCATTCCAACAGGTGTGTAGTGGTATCTTTATTATTGTTTTACTTTGCCTTTTCTTGATGACATGTGATGTGGAGTATCTTTTCACATGCTTATTTGCCATACGAATGTCTTTTTTTAATTTTTATTTTAAAGATTTTATTTATTTATTTTTAGAGAAAGGGAAAGGAAGTGAGAAAGAGAGGGGAGAAACATCAATGTGTGGTTGCCTTTTGTGCGCCCACAATTGGGGACCTGGCCTGCAACCCAGGCATGTGCCCTGACTGGGAATCGAACTGGCAACCATTTGGTTCACAGGCCAGCACTCAATCCACTGAGCCACACCAGCCAGGGCTGCATGTCTTCTTTGATGAAGTGTAGTTATCTGTGTTTAATGAGTCCAGATCTACATCCCCTGAATGTAGAACAGGAAGGGATGTTCTGAGAACTCTCCCTTGCAGCTGCCTGGAAACTGCCTGATAAAGTGGAATTGCTCCTGATGTTTACTTTATCTGTTCTGTTTCACTTATCACATCCATTCCCCCTGCAACACACACACACAACTGCCTCTGGTCTACCATGTAGAGAGTAGAAGCTCATGTGGAACAAAGCCCTTTGGTCCATATGGAGTGCTAAGCAAAAAGGTAGAACAAATACAAGGTATTGTTACATTAAAGCACCAGTGGAATCTCTGACTTTAAAAAGCTCATATTTAAAAAAAAACAAGCCCTGGCTGGCGTAGCTCAGTGGATGGAGTGCTGGCCTGTGAATCAAAGGGTCACAGGTTTGATTCCCAGTCAGGGCACATGCCTGGGTTGCAGACCAAGTCCCCAGTTGGGGGTGCGCAAGAGGCAACCACACGTTGATGTTTTTCTCCCTCTCTTTCTCCCTCCCTTCCCTTCTCTCTAAACATAAATAAATAAAATATTTTTAAAAACCTGTAAAATAAAATAATTGTATATAAAAACAATAACAACAACAACCAGAGTTAATGTACAGCTAGACTAGGGACCAAGGAAGCCAGGATTTCATGTCTAACAGCTAGGATAAGGACGCTATGAGTCCTCTGAGGGGTGCTGACCCAGGCACTGTGCACGTGCTAGGAACTTAAGTTCTCGCTGTCCAGTGCCTCTGAGACATGTAGAAATGCAGACAAGGAAACATGGACAAGTGCTCATGGGACCCTGGACTAAGAGTGATGATGACAGAGGCACAGGGTTCTTGCCATGCCTCTGAAGAAGTAGGTAGCCCCATTCTGGGGGGCTGTGTTAACCGGGCTCTGGTTTGACTGCACACAACCATAATACCTGAAATAATAGAGGTTCAAAAGAGTCTATTTCTCTCTTATTGCAAAAGCGGTCCTGGGTTAGGCAGCCCCGGGAGACAGGACGCACTCTGCAGTTGTTAAAGCCTTGTCCAAGGAGCAGGAAAAAGAAAGGGATGGAGAGAGGTGCATGGTCTCCTTTGAAAGATGTGCTAGAAGTCTCCCCAACTCTTCCCCTCACTTGTCAAGGACAGAGATGTATCCACAGGCCACACGCAGCTCTGAGTCTGGAAATGGAGCTTTCAGCTGGGAGTGTGGTTAGAAACCCAAAATAAAATCAGGGTTTCGTTACTACGAAGAAGGGGAGAGTGGATGTTAGAGCAGCACTTGCCACAAGGAGCTGGGAAAGTTTTCCAAGGACGATAAAGTTTCCTACTAAACCCTGTAATTTTACAGGGGAATCCTCAAGTCCAAAGCTGTAAGCCAAAAACGATAGGAGTAGGGGGTAATTTGGCAGGGGAAGGAGGAGGTGGAGAAGGAGGAGGAGAAAGTAAGGCTTTCAGCTGCCAATATACTCCTCCTACTCCCCTTTGGAAAGAGTTTTCCCTCACCTGGCCTCAAATCATGATCAGATTAACACCCCGTGCAATGTCCCATCCCTAACACTGACCCTGACCCTAACACCAACCTTAGCATTAACACTAACCCTAATCTTCACTTTAATGTCTACCTGATCCCTCTTTTAACTTAATCCTAATCCTAACTCTAACCCTAACACTAATCCTAGCTTCAACCCAGCCCTAAATTCTTACCCAGACTCTCACTTGAACTCGAACCTTAGCCCTATCCCCTACCTCAGTGTCAACATCAGTACCAACCCGAACCTCAGTTCTAATGCTCTTGCCCTTCCTCTAACTTCAACCCTAATCTCAACCCTAACTGTAATGCCTGCCCTAACCCTTAACGCAATCACAGCCCCAACCGTGTATTAGTCGGGTTCTTCAGAGAAACAGAACCAAGGAGCTGTGTGTACATAAAGAAAGATGTATTTTAAGGAATTGGCTCACATGATTGTGGAGGCTGATAAGTCCAACATTGGGAGGCCGAGCTGTCAAGATGGAGACCCAGGAAGAGCCAATGTTGCCGCTCAAGTCGGAAGGCCACCTCCTGGCAGAATTTTCTCTTGCTCACGAGAGGTCAGTCTTTTGTTCTCTTCAGTTTGTCAACTGATTGGATGAGGTCCACCCGTATTATGGAGGGCAGTCCTCTTTACCTGAGGTCACTGATTTAAATGTCAATATCATCCAAAAACACCCTCTGAAAAACACTCAGAATAATGTGTGACCACATATCTGGGCACCACTACAAACCTCACTCCAATTCCCAACCCCCATTCTAATCTTCTCAGAAAAAATCTATTCTTTCCACCAAGCCAACTTCCCTCTGCAGATGGGCTGGTTGACAGGACACGAGGTGGTGGGGGGTGTGTGGACACCACAGCCTCGTGTTGACAGCTGCCTTTGGCGTAGTGGGGTTAACAGCCTGGGGGTGGGCAGAACCACAGCAGGACGGTCACCTGCTCAGACCCTGCCCCACAAGGCTGCAGGAATCCTGGTGGTACTCACTCTCCAAGGTGGTGAGACTTCAGAATGCTATTTAATCACTGTGGCCTTCACCTTGAGTTTAAGTACACATTGTGATGATTTCTAGTTCACAGGCTAGGATTTAGTGGCTTTTGAATTCTTCTTCTAAATGTATGTAAATTAGCCACTCTGGTCCAAAATCCAGCAATTTTCATAAGTGGGCTGTGGTTTTCATTTTTGTTTTTTTTTACTGTATTTTTGTAGGAGGACTTTATACCAGCTTCTGCTGGCGCTGGCTCACTGGACTTGGCCCCAGCAGGAGATTCAAATGGGGGATGAAAAAGCACTTTTTAGAGAGCAGAAGAAAAGAAATAGTCTCCATCTGTACAACTCAACAAATGTTTTTTGGATATATGCAAAATATGAGAAGGTTGGTTTCCAGGCCTGGGGACGGGGACCCTAGAGATGGGGCAGCAGACCAACACGCCAATCACTTCCCACTCCCTCATTCTCTGCTTCACTGTGACAGGGTCAGAAGGCATTCCAATGCACTCTGTAAAAAGGAGCAACCCTCCTTTATGAGTCCAGGTCCCGTGGGAAACAGAAGGTACATTCCACAGGGATTTTAAAGAACATTCAGGAAGAATTGGGAAAGGAAACTAGGGATAGTAAGGCAAGCAGGAACCAGTGTCACCGAGAAGCCATTCCCAACCCAAAGAGGTAGGAGGACACGGTAGGTCAATGGGCATCTGCGGGCTGGAGCTGTGCTCCCAGGGGATGCAGTCCCTGCAGGGACCGGGACCGAGGGCGAGTAAGAAGTGGAACGGACCTTCCTAGACGTCCCTCTCCTCCTACCAATAGTGGCTCGTGTTGGCTCACAAGGGACAACTTCATGACTCTTTTCCAACTCCAGCATCAAGTTGGTAGTTTGAAATCTCTCGAGGTGGTGTATTTACACCACAGAAATGGGCAAATGTAAAAATCAGGATATTTTTCTTGGAGAGTTGACTGATACCTGCTAGCACACCACTGGCCCCATTCTCTTATCTCCTCTTTCTGCCTGTGTCAATTGTATTATATGTGAGTTACATATCAATTTTATTATGACATATTTTTTTTACTTATAAATACATACCCTTTATTTCATCTACTCTAAGGCATCATCAATTGATAAAAGCATCGTTACTTTATGTCCCACAGAGAAAGATAAAATATTCCCAAATAAACCACAGCACAGGTATTTTTTTTCTTATCACATTGTGAGATGCATCCTAATTTCAGAGAGATCACATTTTTAAAATGTGCGCTTTAGAATTCATGAAATAAGGTACATAGCATACCTATGCAGCTGGAGAGGAAGCAGGCAACAATCTACATACATGTAACAGAATGCATACCCGCATACCTCCCACCACCAGTACAGTTGTAGCCTGGATGTACCTCCCTCTCTCCCTATGGTGACCACCACCTGGTTTTTTAAAAATGTGGTACAATACACATAACATAAAACATACCATTGCAATCATTTTTAAGGGCACAGCTCAGCGGCATTAAGTACACTCCCACTGTTGTGCAGACATCACCCCCATCCAGCTCTGGAACATTATCATTATCCCAAAATGATGCTAACAAGCCAAGTTAAATAATAACTATTCCTCTCTTCTCTGCTACTGCTAGCCTCTGTTCTACCTTCTGTCTCTATGAATTTGACCCCTCTAGGCCTCCTGTAAGTGGATTCATATCAATGTCCTTTTGTGTCTGGCTTATTTTTCTCTACATAATGTCTTCCAGGTTCATCCATGCTGTAGCATGGGTCAACATGTCCTTTATTAAGACTCAGAAACACTTCATAGTATGCATACACCACATTTTGTTCATCCATTCATCTGTTGATAGACATCTGGGTTGTTTCTACGTGTTGGCGACTGCGAATAATGATGCTGTGGCCATTGGTATACAGATATCTGAGTTCCTCGTTTTAGTTCTTTTGTGTATATACCCAGAAGTAGAATAGCTGGATCAAATGTAATTCTATGTTTGATATTTTGAGGAACTGCCATATGTTCTCCCGCAGTGGCTGCATCATTTTACATTCCCACCAGCAACGCACAAGGGTCCCAGTTTCTCCACATCCTCACTAGCACTGGTTGTTTTCTGTTGGCTTTGCTATGTGTGATAACAGTCATCCTAATGTGTGTGTGATCACCATCCTGATTTTGAGTGTACAAATCTTTTGCTTTTCCTTATGGTTTACGAACTACACCTACCTCTAAATAACACACTATTTAATTTTGCAAGTTCTAAAACTTTATTTCAAGAAATCAATTACTCACCAAGCATCTGCTGGATGCAGGCACTTCGCTGGGTGCTGGAAGAACGATGAGGAATGGGGTGGGTGAGGCCCTGTCCCATGGGACTGGCAGCCTAACGGGCACAATATTTTTCTGATGGGGAATTATATGATGCCCGCTCCAAAAGGGACTCATGGGAGAGGGCTTTTGGAGAGTTTAACCCATTCCTGGGGGCAGGGAGGCCTTCTGAGAAATAACTGAGGGAGTTTGCTAAGAAGAGGCTCTGTGGAGGGGAAGCAGATCAAGAGGTTTTTGGAAGAACTATATGCACAACCAATGGGAATGGACTAAGTGGGGGGGGGCAGCTGGAAGGGGGGTGTCACTGGGTACAGGGGTACAAAGGGAAAAGAAATTGGGACAATTGTAACAGCATAATCAATAAAGCATATTAAAGAAAAAGAGAGAGATTTTGTTTTGGGAAAAGGAACTCTTCCCCCAAAGAAGCAGCAGGAGACAAGGGCGGATGGAAGACGCCAGGCCCGCGTGCTGCCTGGTTCCAGTGCAGGCAGGTGGGCTGGGGTGGAAGTCACTAAACGTGTGGCCTTCTGCCACAGTGATCCCTGCCTTTCTGCTGGCTCCCTGGAGAAGTCACCCTGAGGCTGAGCTTGCTCCCTGGGATTCCCAGACGGAGGCCTGAGGCATCAAGGAATAAGCTTCCTTGTGCTCATTCACTCTGTAGCCTGACTCCCAGAGGCCTTTGCAGGATCTCTGGGAACAGGGAAAAGGCAGATTGTGAATGAAGAAGCTCGGTTCTGGTGGGTTGAGGGGACGGAGGAGAGGGGGAGCAATGGTGCCTGCAGCAGCAGAGTCTCTCACCACCACCCAAAACGTGCCTGAGGAGCCTCTCCACCCACCCCTGCAATCTGCTGCCTGGTCCCCCTTCTGCCTCGTTCTATTGATAGGCTCAGGCAGCATGTTCCACCTCAGCACAGACACAAATTGGGTCTATTAAAAATCCTCTGCAAACAGTGGGGATGGGGGCGGGGTGGGGGGGCACCAAGGGATCAAGCCTCCAGGTGCTCCTGCCCCTTTCCTTTGACCTCTTCCCCTCCACATCCAATTGATTGGGGGACTCAAATGCTGAAAAATTTTAGTTTCAGGTAATAGCTAATAAGCTTAGTAATCAATGTATGTAAAGAGCTATTGTTTCAGGAACTGGAGGTATGACCCACCTTGATTCCAGGAAACCATAAGTAGTCACACCTTTGTGCCTCAGGGGGACTGCAGGCAATCAAGATGGTATCTGAGCCATTTTACTCCAGGGTGACCACGCCCAGGACACAAAGACCACCACCCAGGATGTTGCAGCGTTTATCCCGATTATCCATCCCATCAACATTTCCCCTGCATTCCAAACCCCTTACCTACTCTTCTCCTTATGAAAAGGGTTCGTTTATACTGGAATTTAGGACAGTCTGTTAGGGTACAAATTTGCCGTCTGCTCAGATTGTCGACCATCTGAATAAAGAGCCAATAAAGATTCACTCCGTCTCTGCTTGTTGGATCTGGTAGGTGACAGGCAGCACAAGCACCGGCTTTTCCGGTTTCACAATGTGCCCAAAATTTCATGCCAAGATGGCCAGACCCTTTTCCACTGTGCCGCAGAGCCCGTGGGACAGGGCCGGAAGGGAAGGTCAAAGGCATCTTGCCACTGAAGAGCCTGGGACACCTGGGGTGGCCAGGACCTCGTGGGGAAAGGTACACATGGCAGCGAAAGCCCAGTGGAGTGACACTTAAGTTCAAATCCTGGAATGAAAGCTGAGTGACATGTAGGAATTTACTTAACTTCTCTGAGCCTTGCTTGCCTCAAGTGCAGAGAAGAGATAGCAATTCATCTCTGTGAATGGATTTAAGGATTAAGAGATACTGTACATAAGGTACTGATTCAGGGTCTGGCATATCGTCGGCAGCCGTCCGTCTCGAGAGACGATGGTGTAGCTTCTTAAGAGTCTATCTGCACCGCCAAGAATGGCTGTGCAGTCCAACTCGGGAGTGACACGGTATCTGTCTCCTCCCGTGTTGAATCGACATCTTGCGATGACGCTGGAGTGTCCTCTCCAGTGAAGCTGAAGCTACAGAGCCTGGGCAGGGTGATATGGAGGGTCTGCTGTTGCCCATGCAGCAGACCCCCCCTCTCTTCGCAGCTGAAGGGTCCAAGGGAAAGACGGAGTCAATACAGCTTGGTTTCAGGTGCGCCGCAGGAGTTGCCGGTGTTGACTACAACGTCAAACCGCCTTAGAGACTCCGGCTCCGGATTTTCTGTCGGGGTTTACTCCCTTAGCCTTTCCCCTGAAGAGGTATGCCGCAAGGCAGCGGAGGTTTTTTGGAGTCAGAGTTTTCCTTCTCTGATGTGCCCTGACTGGAAGATCGAACCAGCGACACTTAGCTCGCAGGCCGACGCTCAATCCACTGAGCCAAACCAGCCAGGGCTTGGCATATAGGGAGCACTTAATAAAAAGTAATTATGTTTATGTAATGGAATAACCATTCAGCCATAAGAAGGAGTGAACTACTAATATAAGCAGCAATGTGGATAAATCCTAAGTCATTCTGAGTGGAAGAAGCCAGACAAAAAGAGAATACATACCATTAAGATTTCATTTATCTACAAATCTGGGAAATGCAAACCAATCTCTGGTGACAGTAAGATCAGTGGCCGCCTGTGGATGGGGGAATGGAGGGGACCCCATTACAAAGGGTCACAGAACATCTGCCTCAGGCTCTAGGGCAGAACACGCAGGCCTGAGGGGACACCCGCAGGCTGATTTCACCTGGTCCACACATGCCTTTGTTTTTGTTCTAATTGGGTTAGTGGCCAATATGGGAAAACTGGGAGATTTCAAACAAAAATCCAGATTTCCAGCTTCTTTGACAGTATCCACCTTGCTGAAGGACAAATTTTCTGGGGCTGAGTCACAGCTGCTTCTCTAACAATAAGAAGTATAATAAGATCCCTGGCTGGTGTGGCCCAGTGGATTGAGTGCTGGCCTGAGAACCAAAGTGTTGCTGGTTTGATTCCCAGTCAGGGCACATGCCTGGGTTGTGGGCCAGGTCTCCAGTTTGGGGCACATGAAAGGGAACCGATTGATGTATCTCTCACACACTGATATTTCTCTCCCTCCTTTTCTCCCTCCCTTCCCCTCTCTCTAAAAATAAATAAATAAAATCTAAAAAAACAAGTATAATAAGAGCTAACACTTCGGGAGCGCTGACGATATGCCAAGGCACACTTTATACCTTTTTTCCCCTTTTTAGGGCCTTGCTCTGACACTTGAAGACTTTAGTTTGGAAGCCCTGCTCCATAGGAGGATGAAGGGCCAGTACCCGTCTGCTGCTGCCCTGGGCTGATGAAAAAACACATCCCCTGGCCAGATTCTTCGAGATCCATTTAAATCTTCTCACTTCTGCCCTTTGGCAGCAGCCAGCACTTTCACCCTCTGCCTCTTCCCACTGCCCACTGTTGCTTCCAAACACCACTGGCCTTTTTGATCTGGCTTGCAGGAGGGCAGAAGAGCTCCCCTGTTGTGTTGGTTGTGGTTTCGGATGCTGAAATAAATCCGGCAGGCAGGATTATTGGCCAGTAACGAACGGAGGACTGTGGCTCGCTCAGACCATCAGCCGAGAACGGGAAGCCTCATCCTCCTTTTATTAGGGTTTCAAAAGTTACTAAAAATAGAACAGGGGGTATGAGCTTTACAGCCAACAACAGGAGAATTTTACAAGTGATAGTATCATTGATACGTCTAGCACCTATCAGGGAAGCAAGGCAGACACTCTAATCTTCTAAGCCAGCTCCATTTCAAGACTTCATTAACAAGAAAGCAGATGGAGTACACAACAGAACCTGTTTTACCCAGGATTCCACGACTCAGTGGCCTCGACAGCCTAAAGCCGAAGGCAGAGACGAGAGTTGCTCATCGTCTCCTGAGTCATGGGATGCCACCTGGGTGGTGGGGCATGAGAATGCCCCTACCCAGAGATCTGTCTTCCTGCAACACTCCCCGCTCAAGGCCAGGCCCGCCTGCCAAATATGAATGACAGTACCTGCAGGACTTGGGGCTCTGGGGCAGCTTGGAGGGCTCCTATTGCTTTATTACCTCAGGGGGCTCTGGGAGGTAAAGCCCTGATGAAATCTCGTGTTGAAAAGTAGCCCTGATTTGAGCAAGGCGTTTGATGACATGTCTCACGTCCTTGCAGCCAAGCTGAAGAAATCCTGACAGCAGGATTAAGTGGATTTTTAACTCACGGAAAAACTGCACCCAGACCATTGTGATTATTGGATGGATGGCAAGGTGGGTCATTCATGAGGCCAATGTTTGCTAGAAACAGAAAATATGTTTGTCACAAGTTTGGAGGGTACACCCCACAGCACAGAGATTAAGAGCCTTGGCCCTAGAAATAAGCAGATGCAGGTTTAAATACCGGCTTTCCACTTAGGAGCTGTGTGGCCGCAGGCAGATTACTTATATCTCCTAGAGTTTTGGTTTCCTCATTTATAAAGTAGGGATAATAGCAATACTGTCTTCTAGGTTGTTGTGAGGATGAAATAATGGTCTAACGCCCAGGAGATGCTCAGTAAACATCACTCAGATGGTGATCAAGTTTATCGTTCTATTGCGGTGGGGAAACTGAGGCAGCAAGGGCCTAATCCACTCCCCCCCCCCAAGTTAGAATATGTGTGTGCCTACCTTGCTGCCACACATGCTAGATCCTGTTGTCCACTGGGTCAAAGGGAGATGGCCAACCGATGAAGGGTCACAGAGTCTCAGCCCCCCTTCAACACTCAGACACAGCTAAAGCCAAGAAACAATTGTAACTAAGAAAAAAAATCACAGATAGAGTAGGAAGAGGGCAGAGAAAGGTGAGGGTGTGAAAAGAAGGTAACACAGAGAGTTTCTCTACTTTTGCCCTTTCATGGGAGAAAGCCTCCTAGTTTGACAAATGGGGATTACAAGGGGGCCTGGCAGTGTCCCAGAAGGGACTGATGAAGGGTCTGCAGGGGTGAGTGACCATGATAAAGGAAGCACACAGCTGCCTGGGGGTTGTCCTTCAGACCCACTGGAAAGCAGGACCTTAACACCAAACAAATCCCACCCCCACCCCCCACCAAAATTCAGATGCATTGTGCTTCCTGCTCTCAGTGGCTCTGGCTCTGGCCCCAGGGGTCAGAAGCCCATTTCTCTCCTGGGCTTTTTGCTGCCATGTGTACCCAGGCTCACGTTTGGTCTCATGTACTAAGAGGGACAAGTGGGACATTTTGCCTGAAGTGAGAAGTTATTTTTCTCTGAAGTCCCAACCTCCAAGTGCCTGGCACATAGCAGATGCTCAATAAATCCTGAGAAATAAAAAGAAGAAAGTCTGAGTGGGAGTGAGTGCTGGCAGCTCAAAGGAGACTTGGAAGCCTGTTCTAATGGGAGTGAGGACAAGAGGGGTTCCCCACTTAACCAGCCTCACCTCCTGAAGAGATCACACAGTCTTTTTTTATAGTTATTAATGTAATATGTGCACATAGTTAAAAAAAAAGTCAAGTGGGACTACAGGGTTTATGAAGAAAATGCTAGATCCCTGCCCTTCCCTATCCCACCCACCAGAAGCAAAACTTAGCAAAATGACCTTCCCCTGGAGATATTTATCACAGCTCTGCTTGCACCTGAAGATTGAAAATGACCTGAATGTCCATCAGTGGTCAATGAATGCTACGCAGCAGCGAAAGGCAGTGGAGACTCTATGTACTGATATCAAATGATCATAAGGTGGATTAAGTGCAAAAAGTGAGGTGCAGATGAGATCACTAGCACGCTATCAGTTTTGCAAAAAAAGGGGTGGGGGGAAAGATATACATGTGCTGCAATTTTTATAGAGCACTCCGGGAGGGCTTGGTAGGTTCGAACGGAGAACTGAGGGAGTGGGGAGTGATGCCCGTATGTGCACGTGTATTTGTACACAGGCTACTCGGTTAAGTTATGAGAGAAATTGGCTATATTTGTTGTCCATCAGGGAGGTGGATGTTGGTTAGGAAGTGGGTGTACTTCTGTATTTTGCATTACTTAGTTATCAAAAAAAAATTTTAAAGCAACCTCTTTGTGATGGATAGGATTTAAGGGGCTGCCAATGGTCCTGGCCTCCTGGCGTTCACAGGGCTTGAGAGCAGGACTCTTTTGACAATGCTAAGGCTGTAGGAGTGCCATGATTGTGCCGTGGTACATAAGGCTCCATGTTAGCAGCCTGGACCGGGAGGTGCCCCGTGTGGACTGGATAAGGTCAGCGGCCACGGTGAGGAAGCCCACGTAGCAAGGAACCATGTGGGTGATTCTAGGGACTTTCAGTGGCCTATAAGCCTGAGGGTGGCCCCCTGCTCACAGCTACCAGGAAGCTGGGGCTCTAGATGTACACCCACCAGGAAATGAATTCTGCTGGCAACCTGAGTGCATGTGGAAGAGGATTCTTCCTCAGTCCAGCCTTCTGGTGAGAATAGTCCCAGCTGATGTCTCGATTTTGGCCTGGTGCGACGCTGCCGAGGTCCATGCCCAGACTCCCCTGACCTGTGGTCACTGTGAGATAATAAATATGTGTTGTTTTGTGGGGCTCCGTTTGTGGTTAGTTGTTATGCAGCCACAGAAAACAAACACTCTTTGAGCTGTGTCTTCTGGCATCCAACTCCATATTTCTAAGTCATGTGCTCATGTGGCTTTTCTCAATTTACCAAATTTAGAAATTATCTACCGATGTCCTATTACGGCAGACAAGGATTTGCTCTCTTCACATCCTCTGCCTTCCGCTTACCCTCCCAGGATAGTGGCTTCAGTATTTTTAGCTACTATCAGTAGGCAGGGTTTAATTATTATAACGGTGTAAATATTATTTATGGCAGAGCAAGTAGTATGCAGCGATTATTCCTTACTTCCTTTGTTTATCTTGGGGTTAATAATTACCTCACTTTAAATTTACCTAGTTTCCTATGTACCTTGCTTTATTTTTTCCCCAGTTGCTCCTTTGGCTCTTGCAAATGCTTACCAATATGATTTCTGAATGGTGAGATGAGACCTATCATTTAAAATATTCATCCCATTTTTCCCTTGGCGGTTCCTTCCTGAGCAGATCTCCCTCTTCCTCCAGACTGTCTGCTGGCTCTCCAGGTATGCTGCACGACTGTCATTCAGAGACTTGCAATCACTGCTCTGCTCAATCCTAGCTCTGCTTTTCCTGAGTCAATATCTTCTAAATCGGTTTACAACCCAGTTTTGGTGGAGCACATCCTTCAGCAGTTTTGTAAGACAGGATGCATGGGAGGTCAATTTGTTTCGAGTCCCTTTACATCTGAGAAAAATGTAACAGTTGCTGATAGGGGCTGAATATGGGATCCCAGGTTGAAAAATAACTTATTTTTACCTCCTCTGAGAATAGTGAAGGCATGATTTCCTTGCCTCCTGGCTTCTAATGTTACTGCAGAAAAATCAGTGCTATCTTGACTCCTGGTTCTCTCACTGTGCTCTGTTTTAGCTTTCCAGAAGCTTTTTTGATCTTCCCTCTATCGTTGGTATTCTCAAATTTTAAAATTGGTGTAGTTCCTTTTTTATTCATTTGTAATTATGGGCCCTCAGTTGGCTCTTTTCAATCTGGAAATTCATGCTCTTCTAGTCCAGGAATATTTCTTGTATATATTTTAAAAATTATTTCTCCCTACCTGTTTTTTGTCTCTTTGATTCTTTAATCTTCTCAACTTATCTGTCCTTTCCCCCTCTTTGTTAGTTCTTTTTTCTGGCAGGTTTCCCTTTACTGAATTTTTATGTCAACTAATATACTTTTAATGTCCATGAGCTCTTTCTTGTTCTCTGATTATTCCCCTTTCCATAAAGGGCAAAGTCTCTCATTTCTCTCAGAATTTGTACTATAATTCTTTCTAAACTTGTCTTCTGGGCTGTGCACCATTTCAGATGCTCTGAAACCCACACGGCCCTGCCTTTGTTTGGATCTCTTTCCTGTTGGAGTCCGTCCTGAAGTATCTGTTACTCCTTGACTCTGTTCCTAGTTCTGAGAGGCTCTATGAAGCTTCTTGGAAGCTCTGCTTGGGTGCAGCATGAGGGGTGGGGGGCGGGCCGCGGAAAGGGGCACTTTTTACATTGGAAACTTCCCAACATCAGTATTTAGCGATCCTTTTCTCTGGGGGCAGGTCCTCTAACCGCTGCCTGGGGGCAGGATATCCGTAGTAGGACCAGCAAACAGGACCGGAAACCCACTGAGAAGTGTTAAGACTACAGTCCTGAATCTCACCTCACCCCTCACCTGGCCTGGTAGCCCCAAGTTCAGAGCTGTCCTTCTCCCAGCCCAGACTTGACCACACTTTCTGGACATGTTGCCTCTCAGTCCCGCGGGTCTAGCGTTTCCTGTGGGCCAACTGGTTTGCTTCTCGGCCGGAACCTCCTCCGCAGGCACCCTGGCTCACGTTTTCCTCTGCTAATTTTCTTCCTCCGTCTGTTTTCTGTCTTCTAAACTTTGCTGAAATCTCTAATCTATAATTGTCTCCATTCCTCGTCTCCTAGCCTTTGGGTTTATACTTTCCAGAATGCATTTGCTTTCACATTAGTGGGGTTTCAGACAAAGACAGGGTACACACCTGCAGTCGTGTTTGGGAGGAAGTATGTTTCTTCAGACAGGGTCTCTGGAAGGTTCTGGGCAGCGGCTGAGCTCTGGGGGCTACAGGAGTTGCTGCCCCCATCCTGGAGCCCGCCCTGGGACCCCAGATGGTGTCCTATCTTTCGAGTCTCATGTCAGGAAGTTAGAACCTATAAGAAATGAAAAACCACCTCTGCTCCCACCCTGGGGATACTGGGACATTGGTTAGCAGATGCCAGAAGGTTTTCCCTGTGAGGGCCACTTCTAGGCAGTCCTGGGAGTGTCTTAGCTCACTAGCTCCATGCAGAGTGAATAGGAGGGATCCTGTGTGATGACGACTCTGATGGCCTTTGGATTGGATTAACGGGAGAGCAGGAGCCTCTGCTGAGCAGGCACTTTGCACCTGACCTCCCCTCAGCCTTCTGCAATGGTCTTGACACCCCACTTTACAGAGGAGGAAACACAGTTCAGAGAGGTTGAGCAACTCGACCAGGGTCACACAGCTAACAAGTGGCAGACCCAGGATTCAACCAGGATCTGCCTGAAGCCAAACACCATCCCTCCCCTCTCCACCTGACCTCCTCTCGAGAAGTAACTCATGACCCTTCAAGGGATGAGTTGGGTCACAAGCCTTCATTGCAGGATCTCCTGTGGAAAGACCCAGAGCTGCTGTTCAAGTTGGACATGGCCCAGAATCAGTGGGTGGGTTTACTCCTCTAATAACATGGCACACCCTGAACCCCTGGCAGCTGAGCAGAAGCCCTGTGTCTGTTCTCCCCAGCATACAGCCCAGGGGTCAGAGTGGAGGCAGGGGTGGTGGTGTGCCCTTTGGAGCCAGTAACAGCATTTGATATGCAAGGCTGTTCTGAGCTCTCCTAAGACTCAAGTTAACTGGGTCTGGGGCATCTGTGAGCTGGGCTAAAGCATCTCCATCATCCGGGAAGGCCTGGTTCTGCCAGTCCTGTTGATGTGTGTCCAAAGTCCCGCACCCAAACCACATCCAGCTGCTGCCTGGGACCACCTCTGAGTGGTCTGAGCTCAGGCTCTGAGGGAAATTCAGATGAGGGGAAAGATATGAAGATAAAGAGGTCACAGTCTAGATGTAGAAACAAAGAAAGATCTATGGAGGCAGATGTAGTTATGTAGGTATAGATAAGGAGATAAATGCAGACAGAGATATAGAGATAGCACCCAAGCCAGGCCAGGCAAAGACACACCCTGGAAATGGTTACCACTTACAGAGTTCACTGAGTCCTCATAGCAACCTTGTGAGGGAGGGATTTTTAGCCCCATTTTACAGACAAGAAACCAGGGATCCTGGAGGTTGAGCGACTTGCCCAGGAGAACTGAACTATGTCTTGTTCCTGGGTCTTGAGTCCCATGATGGTGAGTGGCCCAGGCTGGGGAGCTCTGGGATTTGGGCCTTCTTTGCTTCTGGCAGACTCCACAGCTTGGGGACTGCAGTCCCGCTGTCTCCTGGAAGCCCCCCCGCCCTGGCCTCGGTCCTCTCCCTGTGGAGACGAACTCCCTGACACTGGGCTCTGCTTTTTCTCAAAAACTTCCTAAAACCAACCATTAAGATGTGACCCAAATCCTTCATTTCTAATGTTGTTGAGCCATTTCTACATTCCAGACACTTCCCTGGGTGCTGGGGAGACAGTGGAGAAAAAAATGAGTTCGTCCCACCCCCTGGGGAGCTTACAGGCAGCAGGGCAGAAAGATATTAAATATAGCATTATAATGGTGGTCAGCATCATGGACATCCTGAGGGCTCTGAAGTGTTTTATAGGGGAAGCTGAGCAGGTCTGAGGCAGTCAGGGAAGGATTCCCTGAGGAAGTGTTGTGTTTCTCCTTACTGTACCCCCAGGTAGGTCCAGACCATATCCTGTCACCCTGAGCTGCCCCAGTTACAGGAGCCATGCCCAGCTGTACCCCAAGAGCTCACACTCCCATCTCCCCTTCCTCATACACAATCCTTTTGGCAGGGTTTGTGGTGCTTAGACCCTCGGGGGAAGAGAGAAATAAAAGGCCTAGCCCCTTCAGCAATGCATGCATGATGAGGCTGGAGACCTTGAGTTTGATCGTCCCTGATCTCCTGGTGGCCTTGAGAGCGATCCTGACCCAGCACCCCTGCCTCTCCTACCTGGGGGGTGTGAGTCACCTCTGGACCTCCTAGAGGGCACAAGCTGGGGCAAGGAGAGGCTCAAAGAGAAGATATGAGAGAGATATCAGCAGGCCCTACTGGGCCCTTCAGTACATCCTGCAATTCTAGAACCAGATCAACTCTGTTATTTCCTTTGATTAAACTTCTGTTTTCCCTCAACCCACTGGATCCATCTTTCAGTTATTTAATTCCCACTGTAATAAAAAATCCATTGAACTGCACACTAATGCAATATGAGGCTGGCAGCAGGCCCGGAGGGTGGAATTGAGCAGGGTGGAATCTACAAGGCTTTGTCATTTTTATGTGCTCAGGTACCAGAAAAAAAAAAAGATCATATTGTAAGTCAGACTGTGGGGATGCAAGACACACTCAGTAAAAGCTGGAGGTCTGGGGGCAGGAGGAGGGACCAGCGCTGTCCTGGCTGATAGCAGGGGGTTGTCCTTCCCTCAGCCATTGCTACCTTCCTTATGGCGTTTTGGAACTCTGGGTCCTGGCCTCCACCTCCCCCAGGCTCAGAGCCTGCAGGACTCAGACCACGTGAAACGAGCCTCAGTCATCCTTATAATATTCACGTCTTTGGACTGGAATTACATGCTCTGACTCACCTCCCAAGCCTCTAAGCAAATTGTCCTTTTTTCAGCTCTGTCTTTGAGGTTTATTTCCCTCTTTGGCCTTGCCTCTCGCCCCACAGGCCCACGCTCAGAGCTGGTTCTCTGGCTTCGACTCCCTCAGATTTGGTCCCTGCCAGGCCAACACAGACCCCTCCCCCCAACCATCCTTCTAGCCAGACTGGTTTACCAGGGTCCCACAGTTAGTTGAGGCAGGCTTGGGTGTTGCCTAACGTGGTTATGGGGTCTCTGAGGAGCCCTGATCGCCGCTGTCTTGGGTACCACTCCCTCTGTGCTGGCAGAGCCTAACCCCCCAGATGCAACTTCCCTCTGGGGTCTGGGTTGGGAGGACTGCTTCATCCCAGGGCCCAGGATTGCTGAAATTGCCCTTTCACACCAGAAGTGGCCCTGGAGGGCGGGGCCCAAGGGAGAATTTCAAAATAATGAAGAAGTAGAATGGACCAGCACTGCTCAAGCCCCAGCCCACCCCTGGAGCAGGGTCCCAGAAGCCCCATGCAAGGCCAGGCATTAACCCTTCAGCTGTGGAGCCAGTGGTCAGGGTGAGGGGATCTAGGGGGGAGATGTCAGGACCGCAGCTCTTTGCCAGCTTGTGTGAAGGTGTTTCAGCGTATTGTCAACAGGGACAACAGTACCCGGGCACACCAGCTTCTTAGCAGTCCTGGTCGGCTCTGCCGAATGACCGTTGCGTAGAAAACCAGGCCTCACTGACAGAACTCCTCTGTGAAAGCAGCTGCTTTGCCTGAGGGCTGCTTTGAAGCCACCAGGGCTTCCCCAGGGGAGAAGGCAGCTGACCTCAGGTTCTTGGTCCTGCCCCTGTTTGTTCTTTTTAAGATGGGGGCATAAAGCAGCAGTCAAGAACCCAGGCTCTGAGGACAGACTGTCCTGGGTTTGACAATGGGCAATGTGCCATGCTGTGTGGCCTTGGGAAGGTTGCTTAACCCCTCTGAGCCTTGGTATCCTCATCTGAAACATAGAGTTAATAACATTTCTCTCACTAGAGGCCCATAAGGTCGAGTATGTTAAAAGTCTGCAAAGCACCTGGCATAGAATAAGTGCTTAATCAATGGTACCTAATATTACTGTAACTAATTGGGCTCTAATGGTCCAAATTGGCTGTTTTCCCCTCTCCAACCTGATCCCGCCTATGTTCAGCCCCAGCAACTCCTGGGAGCTTGGCATGTGCTAGACACTAGGGTTTCAGAAATGAACGCCAGAAGCTATATACTAAGTGCTACGTGGAACTTAAATAAATGAACAGGAGCAGATTACCATCCCCTCCATGCCCCATAGCCCAACCCCTCATCTATCTTGCATGAAGACACCCCTAAATGTAGTGGTCCATTGCCCTATATTCCCACAGAGAGACCAGGAAGGAGGAGAACCCATGTCCACACAATGGCACAGAGAGGACCTCTGATCCTCCTCAAAAGTGGTCAGTCCTTGGGAAGGGAGCTCTTCACGACTGAGGCTGGTGGTGAAACAGCAGAGTTCCCTAAGCCAGAGACCTGGAAACCCACAGGCCAAGAATAGGCCCTCCCTTCAGCCGGCACCTTTCCCCCAAACAGGACAGGGTGAGACCCAGTCTGGGGAAGAAGGGTGGAAGGACAGGCCTTCTCTGGCCTGAGGATAGGCTGTTTGCTTGTGAGTCTTTTTCAAGGAGAGCCAGGCACTCAATGCACCAGCAGGGCCTTTCAAACGGGCCACTTACATTAGAGCTGATATGTTTTATTTAAGAGTTTCTCGAATGGGTGCACTTAAATGGACCGACTAATCTGTCTTTCCATCTACCTACCTACCTATCTAGCATCATGACTTAAATCTGGCCTCCTGCTAAAACAGACTGTAAAATCTGCCATGCCTGAAAGAATACAAATCTTATTGCTAGTAGCATTGCATTATAAACCAGATATTGCTGGTAAGAATAGCAAAGCATTCTCACACCTTTGAAATGCAGATAATGGGTTGGCTTTCTAATACTGGTAATTTGCAAAACAATATTTATATGAATTGCCTGAGGCCGATGGCCGATGCCACAAGTTGACCACATCATTTTGGAGACTGCCTCCTCGTGCCCTGCACAGGCACCTGTGACCTGTGTCTGCACTGTGTCCTTCGTGTGAAGCACCTGCAGGAAGGGAGCAAGATGGCCTGGATGCCCAGAGCCCATATGTTTCTCACATTAGGAACGCAAGGAGGTGAGGCTGCCTTTCCTATGTGTCAAGCATGAAAGCTTAATTGGGCCAGAAATACTCCCTGGTTCCTGCTTCTGGAAGACAGATCTCAGCTGTCACTAAGCATCTGTGGTACCCGGAAGGGACAAGCGGAGTTCTGTGGGCTGGAGGCTTTGAGAAGGAGCAGATTTTTTCCCTTTGTGCCAATTACGGGCATGGTGTTTGGTTTTCTTTGTCTGAACCACTGTGTCTGAACATTTGGCCCAGAGCTGACATTCTGAGCACACCTGCACCCTCAGCTACGCTACTGCCACGACCCCCACAGGGAAGCCTGACAGCTGAACCCTGATGCTGCAGGCATTAGGGCAAAGGGGGCTCCGAACAGGGTGGGGGGCTGCTCAGGAAAGGCGTGGGAGTGGAGATCACAGAGGCAATGATATTGGAGGGGATGCACGCCGAGGAATCCATGGGTACGAAGAGGGGCAGCACCCTCATGCATGCCCTGTTCAACGGTATTTGTCGAGGACTTACTGTGCGTCGCACCAGTGGGGGAAATCCTATATCTGCCATCTGGAGGACAAGACAGACAGACAAAACAACAACAACAAAGTACAACCCAAGAAAACCAACACATAGATTTGGTGATACCTGGTAGGGAAAAATGCTTTGAAATAAATAAAACAAGGTAAGGGGAGAGGGAGAGCATCAGGGTGGTTTGGGCTGGGGCAGTGATGGCAGAGCGGACCAAGGGCGCTCCCAGAGCAGCAGGACATCTAGAAGAACAGGGGAGAGGCAGCTAGAGGGTGCTGCATTGGGGATGGTGACATGGGCTGTTTTGTTTTTAAAGATTTTATTTATTTTCAAAGAGAGAGGAGGGAAAAAGAGATGGAGAAAAACATCAATATGTGGTTGCCTCTCGCATGTCCCCAACTGGGGACCTGGTCCACAACCCTGGCATGTGCTCTGACTGGGAATCGAACCAGCAACCCTTGGGGTTGCAGGCCAGCACTCAATCCACTGAGCTACACCAGCCAGGGCTGGGCTGCAGAGTTTTGAGGGGACCCACAGGGGTGCCGAGGGGCATTGCTAGATGTTTGCATAAGTCCTCTGTCCTGTGAAGGAATTCACAGATCCATCCAGTCAGCTCAGAAGTGTGTCAGTGTGTGAGAGGCATTGATGAGCCCAGAGAAGGGAATGCAATCATCCAAGGTCACTCGTCCAGAGAGGAGGCAGGAATGGGGTCTCTGGACAGGACTGTGCTGGCCTGGCTCACCTTTCCAAAGAAGGTGGCAGGTGAGGGGAATGGCAGGCCCTGGAGCCTTGGGATACTCCATGGAGGTGTGGCTTGGCCTTGCCCATCTGACCAGAGCAGAGACACCATCCCTGTTCCCTGTCCCCTCCCTCTCCCATTTACCTTCCTCAATTTTTGCCTCTTTCTCTACTCTTAAAGTCCCTTCCTGCATTTCCCACCCTGAGTATGGTGCAGTGGGTGGGCATGGGACTGCACTCCCTTAGCCACCTCTGTGTCCACACCGAGTTTGTGACTTCCCTGAGAGTCTGCCAGGAAATGCCAGCTTCCCCTGCAGCAAGGAGGAGCCTCGCCCACCGTGCATGGTGGGCGCTGGGGTGCACATTCCATGCAGGTGCAGGACTTGACTTTCACTGTTTATTAATCCTCACGGAGGCTGTTGTGCAAGGGCCCAGCCCTGGTGGACATGGCCCATGTCTTGAAGGGCCTATTAATGTTATCACAGGCCAAAGCCAGGCCATCACTGGCGTTGTAGCTGCCTGGAGTGATCTTTCAATCCACATGGAAGTCTGAAAGCCTCTCCTTAGAGTCATTAATTAGCCCCCAATTAATGCCAAGCAGAAGCTCACTCTCCACAGAGAGTGGGATTAACTCTAACCCTGGAGCCTGTCCCTCATTTGTCTGCAAATTGCCCAACAAATCATGGTGAGGCTTCAGTCCTTCCTTATCAAAACAGCTGAATGGGAAAATTAAAGGGCCTTTGGAGAGTCATTTATTTCCTTGGCCAGTCACTGAAAATGGCTCCCCCGCCAGCACCGGCCCAGGAGCGTCTCTGACTCTCCGGCTCCTCACCCTGGCCTAATCCCTGCACAGAGAGCCCTGGGGACTTTAATGAGCAGCTTTGGACTAACAAAGCGTCTCTGTGGAGCAGAGATGCTGAGGCTTCCCTAAGAGTTATCCTTAGCGAGCTGTGCAGAGGTTATTAACTGACTAGTGCTCTCGCAGGGACCCTCTGTCCCCAAGAAGAGGCTTGCAGGCCAGTGCAGATGGTTGGGGTGTGAGTGGGGTGGTGGGGGGCAGAGAAACCAGGACATGGTTCCTAAGCGGGCTTTTGTTCACGCCATAGGCCTCGCAGACACCCACACTACTGCCTGATACTTAGGGACAAAAC
Organism: Furipterus horrens; assembly: GCF_987537825.1. NCBI lineage: Eukaryota > Metazoa > Chordata > Mammalia > Chiroptera > Furipteridae > Furipterus > Furipterus horrens. Next base: position 10,801,241 of record NW_028327185.1, read on the forward strand.
ACTGACCTTACAGCTGAGGAGGTGGCAAGCCTTGCACACAGATGGCAGAACAGGAGTCAGAGCATAGGGCAGGGCCTCATAGGAAAGATTGAAGATGACCAGCTCCAAAGTAGTTACCTTCTGAGGTACTGGGGGTCAGGGCTGCGACCTGAATTCTGGGAGACACAAGAATTTGTGACTGTCTTCGATCTGCTACTTTGGGCTTGTGCATAGGCATAAGATCTCTTTGTGAGGCTATTGGAGATGTTAGAGTATAAATTTGTAATCTCTCAAAGTAATATGAATGTGATGGGTAAGAACTCAATAAGTAGCCCTGGCTGGTGTGGCTCATTGGATTGAGCACCAGCCTGCAAACCAAAGGGTAGCTGGTTCGATTCCCGGTCAGGGCACATGCCTGGGTTGTGGGACGGGTCCCCGGTTGGGGGTGCGTGAGAGCAGGGGCAGATTAAGGTCGGTTGAGGCCCTGGGCACAGAAGAAAATATTGGGCCCCTTAAAAAAAGAGAGAGACAGGGAAAATAAAAATACATGTTAACCATATTTTATGCAGCGTAGTAATGAAACCAAACTCAGTGTCATTAGAAAAAAGTATGAAGTTGGGGTTTTGCGGGGCCCTTCAGAAGTGAGGGCCCAGGGCGCACGCCTGCCGTTAAATCCTAAGTCTCTGCCTGAGAGGCAACCACACATTGATGTTTCTCTCCCTCTCATTCTCCCTCTCTCTAAAAACACATAAAATCTTAAAAAAAAAAAAACAAAAAACTCAGTTAATAAAGAACTGATTTATAAAGCGTAAGGAGAGAGAGTGAGAGACTTGCCTCCCCCCACATTGTTATAGTTTGAGAGAGTGATTTTCAGGGAAAACTTTGCTAGGGGGTTAGGGTAGCTCTTTTACTGAGAATGTGTCTGTGTTCTGATAATTACCATTTTGTTTAACACCTATTTATTTACCTGTATCTGCTTAAATTGGAAAAAAGTAAAAGGTGTCCATAATTGTTCCCCAAGATATTAATATTAGCTGTCTCTGTGTAGTGGAACTATAGGCAATTTCTCTTTTTAAAAAATTTCCTGTACTTTTCCATGCTTTCCTGGAGTATTTCTTTCTTTCATGATGGAAAAAAATAAACATCACAGAAATGTATGGGGACAGACTGAGCTGTTCTCTTTCCCACCGTTTTGCCCCAGTGAAGTCTGGTCAGAGACCAATAAATAGCACCTGGAAGGATATAGAGGCCCACAGGGCACAATAAAACCCAGGGCATGAGTGGAAGTACCAGTCAGGGGCTAATCAGGAAACCAGGGCCTTGACAGGTCCTTCCAGAGCCGGAACCACTCTGCCTCACCAAGTGCAAGTGACCAGGAGGCTGAGCATTTGGGCCCCGGGGAAGGGTGTCCCGGCCCATGTCGTCTGGCTGCCGACTGTCACTGGCTTCAACCCATGCAGCCAGGTTGCCCTTTCACCCCAGCGCTGCTTCAGGGTCTTACACTAACCTCCGTGCATCTGCTTCTTATGTTCATGGAAACGGAGAAACGTGGGGTTTATTTGCCTGAGATTCTTTCCCCTTTCCTCCTCTCCTTTCTTCTTTTCTTCCTTCCTTCCTTTCCTTTCCTTTCCTTTCCTTCCTTCCGCCCTCTCTTTCTTCCTTCCTCCCTTCCTTTTTCCTTCCCACTTTCTTCTTTTCTTCTTTCCGTCTCGTGGGAAAAGAGGGAAAGAGAATGAGCAAGAGGAGACAGCACAATCCCTCTCTCTTAGGTAACCAGCTGCCTTATCTGATGATCCATCCCTCTGGCCCAGCCCTCAGAACCCTCTTAGAGAGAGAGTCGCTATGTTTAGTCCAAAGCAGACCCTGGCTTGGCTTTGCCAGAAGAGGCCTTTCTATGAGAGAGCCGGAGGGGCCCCATCTGGTGATGAGGCAGCCGGTCTGCCTCAGGTCTGAGCAGCTAGAAGATGAAAGGAGCTGAGCCAGTGATGCGGGGCTGGGGGGCACCAGGTGCAGGTGGTTTCCTGCTTTTGAACTTCACAGCTGGACCTCTGCCTGAGGGGCTCCTGAGACAGGGAAAGCTGGCTGCGAGACACTCCTGCCAATAATGACAACAATGCTGGGCTCCCGAGTGTTGCCACCTGGCTGAAAAATGCTCTCACATTGGGTTGCCTGCCCAGAAGTCAATCTAAAAAGTTCTGTTGGAGTGTAATAGTGCATTCACCCAGGAGTTCCCAACTTAGGACATCTTTGATGTAAAATTTCTTCCTCCTAACTTGGGAGCCTGTCGTGCTATGCACATACCCGCACGTCACACACCAGCTGGCTCTTGGGTTCTTAGGAGCCACTTCCCTAGGTTGCGAGGTGCTGATGAAGTCACACAGGTGTGTGCAAGCACCACTGTCGGTCAGCTCTGAGGAATTAGAGCAAATGGGGAAGAGGAGTATCCAGATGTTTTAAAAAAGAAGCCAGAGAGATTGTAGTCCCAACGTTTTGGTGACTATGATGTCAATCCACAAGAAAATGCTATAAAAATTAAGTTAGTTGATTTTTAAGTCCTTACAGGGAAAAAACAGTCCTAACTAGCTGCCATGGATTGTTCATCAAAAATGAGCTTTCAGGGAATTTTCTGTGCAAAGTTATTAAAGCTGGATTGCAATAGCTTCCTCTCCCAATACTGATACCACACCAGACTTTATCAGAAGGAAAATTATAGGCCCATTTCACTCAGGACTTTAGTGCAAAAACGCCAAAAAAAAAAAAAAAAAAAAAAAAAAATTAGCAAATAAAATACCAATATGGCATTATAAATAATACAGTACATGTAAGCTGAGTTTACCCTGGGTGTTTGGAATGGTGTCATAATAGAAAACTGCAAATATAACTTACTATATATATATAACTTACTATATTAATAGATTAAAGGAGAAAAGCTATCTACTCACCCCAATAAATGTAATAGATTGATCTTTGATAAACTGAAAGCTATTCATGCTAAAAAGTATTTCTAAATTAGGAATAACTTCTTTGATAACAACGGCCTGTGCAAAACTAAACAAATAAAATCCCAGTAGGGGAAATATAAGAAGCATCTCCTATGACAATAAACTCACAACTATCAACAACTGAATCCAAAAAATAAAAACAAAATCCAACTAAGCAAGCCAGAATAGGAACAGAATCATGGGTATGGGGATCATTCGGAGGGTTATCAGCTGGGAGGGGGAAGGGGGAGAAATGGGGAAATGGTGCAGGGATTAAAGAAGCATAATTGGTTGGTACAAAATAGACAGGGGGAAGTTAAGAATAATATAGGAAAGGGTGAAGCCAAAGAACTTACATGCATGACTCATGGACATGAACTAAGGGGGATGGGATTGCTGGGGGGGAGGGGGGTACTGGGCAGGGGGAGCAAAGGGAATAAAACTGGGACTACTGTAACAATGTAATCAATAACATATACTTAAAAAAAAAAAAAGAAACATCTCTTTTAAAATCAGGAATGAGACCAAGATACCCACTATCAGAAGTTCTATTGGATTGGAGGATATGGACAGTTTTAATAAGACATGAAAAAGAAATTACAGGCATGAAGATTCAAAAGAAAGTAATAAAACTCACTATTTGCAGGTAACATGACTATTACATAGGAAACCCAAAAGAATTGACATGTAATTATTGACATGAATTATATTAGTTATAAAAATTGCTGAATATAGGATTAATGTACAAAAATTATATAGCCTTCTGTTAAACAGCAGCAAACAATTAGAAATGTAATTACTATTGATGATAATATCATAGAGTATCAAGTGTCTAATAAGAGTCTCAAAGAATATCAAGAATCTACCAAAATCTGTGCAAGATCTCTATGGGGGAACATTATAAAATTATGTTAGAGATATTAAAGACACAAATAAACAGATACACTACACCCATGGATAAGAAGGTATAATATCATGAAGATGCCAATTTCCCCCAAACTGACATATAGATTCAATGTAATCCCTATTAAAATCCTAACAATATTTTCATAGAACTTGATAAAATCATTGAAAAATGTATATGGAAGTAATAAAAAGCCAAGACTAGGAGGATATTTCTTAAGAGGAAGAACAGGGATTAATATGAATCTGTAATAATTAAGACAATGTGATATCGGTGTAGGAATAAGCAAATTGACCAACAGAACAGAGCAGAGAGCCTCCCCAAAGACCTATGCATATGTCTGAGCTTGGGCTGCTATTACCAAATACTACAGGTTGGGTGGTTTAAACAACAGATGTTTATTTACAGCCATGGAGAGTGAGAAGTCCAAGATCAAGGTGTAGAATCAGTTCCTGGTTGGATGATCTTATATTCTTTCCATATACCAAGCTGTCTCCCACAATCATTTGCCACATTCTACTGATCCCACTTCCTAAATATCTCTCAGGGCTGTCCTCCCCGGCCTCTTCCTATCTTCCCCTCTGTTCAGGGCATTATTATCTTTTCTCTGGATTGTTGCATGATTTCTTACCAGCCTTCCTGGCCTCTAGTTTCTACCTTTACAATCCATTTTCTGCATTGTCACTAGATTTTCTTTTTTAAAATATGAGTCTGGCTTATGACTTGCTGAGTCTCTGGTATGGGCAAGCAGTTTCCCAAAGGTGAGAGGAAACCATGCTAGCTAATTAAACACTACAGTTCACAACAGAAGGAAAGAGTCCTGTGTATGGGACAGGACCCCATAAGTGTATTCAGGTAACTGTTACTGGGACCACAGTGTAAGTTCATTAATTAAAAAAAAAAAAGTCTACCATTTATTGATCATGTGCTTTGTACCTGGCATTTCACCTGTCTATTTTACAGATGACCACACTCAAGATCAGAGAGGTTAGGAATGTGCCCGAGGCCACACAGCTAGTGAATGGAGGGGAAACATCTACACCAAATAACAGTGGTTGCCTTACTGATAACTTACTCAGTGGAAGGGATTTTGGGCAGACCGTTGTGAACAAGCTATGCTTTGTTTACAGTGCTGGTAAATCAACTCTAGAGGCATAATAAAAAATTGCTCTACCATGTGAAAGCACGTGGTGAAATGGTACCAAAAAGGGAAAACCAGAGTCAAGAGGAGGGACTTTAGGAGAGTTTGATGGGATCCAAATGAGGTTGAGAATCGGAGGCGCAATCTGAGAGGCTAGAAACAGAAAGAAGAATTATGCAGGCTGCACACTCTTCCTCTGAGCTTCGGGAAAGGCCAGGGGTTGGAGACAGATTCATCGCGAAGACAGTCCCTCTTCCTAGGCACCTAGTGACCCAGCCAGTCCAGAACAGTCTGAGAGAGGCAGCTGCTTGCTACCACAGGCATCTGGCCATGTGATCATGTGGAATGACTGCAAAGTGGTTCGTTCACCTGTCAGTCTCTCCCATTGAACAGCGAGCTCCAGGAAGGCAGAGACTGTACGTGCTTCAACTAACGCTTCTGGAGTGAATGCATGGAAAGGAGGTGGGGGCAACATCCATTCTAGAACATGTCACATTAATTCTCCCTGTTCAGGATGCTCTTATAACTTACAGTTGATCTTGCTGTTTTTTTTAAATTTCTAAGTCATTACCGCTAACATGCCCCCAAAGTTTTTTTCCCCCAAAAAAGAAAAGGCGTCTCTTCCCAAGCCCCTGGGGATGGCACATGATTTGCACCCTTGAAGCTTTGGAGAACAATTGGCGTACCCAAAACAGCATTTGAGCCTTTCTGGATGGCAGTTTGTAGGGTAATAAAATAAAAAGTAATTTATAAGTGGCAAGGCATTTGAACGGGAGCGTAATTCCATTTTTTGCAGAAAGCCAAGCTGTTCTGCATAATTTGTCATCCAGCCAGGTCTCTCTGACTTGTTCAAGCCAAAGGCTCCTACCTCCTCCTCATCAGTCACTGGCTCCTTCTAATTTAATTCTAAGTGGCAATGCTCCCAGTATCCCCAGTAAATATGTTTGCTATCTCTCAGCTGGGCCAGCTGGTCTATGCTCTTTGCAAATGGCTGACCTGGCATAAAAAACCTTGGCTGCATTATCCCAGAAACTTGCTCCCCCCAAATTCTATCAGTGGTTTTCAGTTGTCTATCACTGCATAACAGCCCACACCAAAATGTGGTGGCTTAAAATCACAGTTTGTCATTTATCATGATTCTGTGGCATGGCTGGGCTCAGAAGGGCAGTTCTTCTGCTCCGTGTGCATGGTTTAGGTCCCTCTTGTGGTTGCCTCCAGCTGGGAGCCCACCTGTGGTTGGACCATCCAAAATGTCTCTTAGTCTCCAGGGTTTCTCTCCCCACACCTCCCATCATTTGGTAGCCTAACTAGCTTCCTTCAGCATGGCAGCTGGCTTCTCAGAGGAACATTCTAGGAGAGCAAGCCCCAATTTGCAAGTGCTAATAAGCAGGTCATGTGACCAATAATCCCAAAGTCACTGAGAGAGGGAAATGCGACATTAGCTTCCTTTCAACTCTGAATCTATTTAAAAGCCCTCCTTGGCAGGCCAAGAACAACATTTGTCTCCCAGATAGCAAGGCCACACGTCAGGCCACTTGGCGGGGAGGACATAGGCTTCCAGGTGGAAATGATCCCGGTGGCTGCGTGTTTAGTTTCAGTCTCTGTAGACTGGGAACATTCTTTGTGCTTTCACTGATGGACAGGCATGCAGGAGTGAGGGGGCAGGACTTCCTGTCCAGGCCACCCTGAGGAAGGCCAACAGAAAGGCCAGACTGGCCCTCCCTGGGCAGAAGTGTCTAAACCAGCTTTTAAGGAGCCCTTGGGCTCTGCGCAGCCCCTCAGGGGCCCCTGGGGAAGGGGACAGATAGGGCTCTGAAGGGGAGAGACCACCTACCTTTCCCTGACCAATCAGAGCAGCTCCACTGTTGCGTCCCTGCAGACTGAGTTTTCTTGTAGTATTTTTGTTTGAAGAAAGTGTTCTAGGACTAAAAATAGATAGGTAAATAAATACATAGCTTAAAAATCACCCAGAGAGATTCCATCCATAAGAAATGTTTAGTCAGCTCAAGGGTCCTACTGCATGTGGGGACAAATGGAGAGGGGGTGTCACACATGGGATCAGGGAGGGGAAGCGTTGCCATGGAGGGATGGGGCCAGCTGAGGTGAGCAGGGGCAGGCAGCTGCCAACCCCAGGGTGGTGGGGCAGGGTCCAGAGTCCGCCCCAGCACCAAGGCACAAGTCTGTGCCCGTTAGTCTGAGGGTGTCAGGCCTGCTTAGCCACGTGGCCCCAGGTCTACCTAAAGGTGGCATGAGGCCTGCAGGGGGCAGAGCCAGGGCCAGAGCTGCTAGGATGACCACTCCCCAGGAACACCGAGGGAGAAGGAGGGTGCTGGACTGGATCTGGTTGGAAAACCTGTGACTTTTCCTAAGCTGCCAGCAGCCGAGTCTCTGGACGAGCCGGGGAGCCTGGGCACTTTTGTGAGAGAGCACTTGGCAGTGGGACACAAGATGCTACCCTCCTCACGGCAGCTTTCGGGAAAGGTTTTAGGGAGCAGGTGCCACACATATGGCCCCTTTCCACCTCAAGACGAAAATAAGAGTTGGGCCAGTGAGGCGGTCAGGGTTGAATATTTCGCCCAGCCAGAGCCCCCTAACCTGAGAAACGGGCTAATGTGTTCAGTGGGAGCCTGTCTTCAGTGCCGCTTACCTCCAACTCCAGGACACTTTCCCTCCATTATACTCATTTTGTATTGTCACAGATCACACAAGTTTAGTGACACAAAACTGTAACAGAACCCATGGGCTGTTCAGTTAGGGGGGCCCCGATTGCCTGCTGCCAGAAGCCTAACTCTCAATACCAGAGTTTAGTGAAAAAAAAAAAAAAAGGAATTGTTTATTTAAAGGTTATACAAATTTAGATTATTGGTGAATTTCTGCCGTTGTCTTATTTTCTTTAAAACACCCACAAAGCCATAGTTCTGCCTCCCCCTGCCAAACCAGGCTAGTTTTAGAAATGATACCATTTCCCTACTTCCCAGTCACTCGAGCCTGATTGGGGAGGTTTTGCCTGTGTTGCTGTGTGCTCCAGCTCTTAGCGCAGAACCACGTGGAGTTCCCAGCCTCCTTGTAAACCGCATGGATCTCTCCTCTCTGCAAACCTTCTAAAACGTTCTCCCTTCTAAAATGGCTGCCGCCTTATTTTTAAATCCCTGACCTCGGCCTGTGTCACAGTGGGCGTGGTGACCAGTTCTGACCATTCATAGAACCTTGCGCAGGCCCTGTACGCTCTTCCTCACCATTCCATGGTCAAAACCCCTCCCATCTCCTTGGGGCCCTGGGATAACTAAAATCATTTGCATAACTAAGACACTAGCTACCAGCCATAAATATGCAAAGGCATCTTGAAAGCTGTTCCCTTCCCCCCACCCCCCAACCCACGGGCTCTGGGGATTTTTGTGGGGGGACCTGCTCTGTAACAGAACCACAGACATCATTCTATCGCAGAGTCCCTGGGCCAGGAGCCTGGGGCATGGCCTAACGGGGCCTATGGGTTAGGGTCTCACCAGGCTACAATCCAGGCGTGAGGGCGCCTCAGTCTCCTGTGGATGTTCAGCCAGAAGGAACCTCTTCTAAGATCCCTTAGGCTGTTGAAGGGTTTATCTCCTTGCTGCTACGAGACTGAGGGCTCCTGCTTCTGTCTGGCTTTTGACCAGAGGAGGCCACTCTCAGGTCCTAAGCTGCCAGCTCCCTGCCACACGGGCCTCTTCAACATGGCCGCTGACTTCCTCAAGCCTGCAGGCAGAGCTTCTCACCCCGGGGAGGGCCCAGCCCCCTTTTAAGGGCTCTCACCTGATTAAGTTAAGCCCACCCAGGATACGCCTTTTATTGATTGATTGATTGATATAAACATAGGCTTCATTCCGTGGGGCTGGGGGGTGGGGGGTGGGGATGGGGATGGGGATGTGCAGACGGAGTGGAGTGTCAGTCTTGCGTCAGGCTCCCAAACACAGCTGCGGGCAAGCTCTGCTGCCCCAGCTGCACCTTATTAGGCTCCAGGTTCATCTCGTCCTCATCTTCATCCTTACGCAACTCAATCTCCTCCGGGCTGCCCTGCTGAGCTAGCTGGGACAGCTCCTCCTGGGACGTATTGCTCCCCATGAACAGGACTGTGCTCTGGGCCCATGGGGGCTGGTCGTGCTGGGCCTCAGCCGCCAGCTGCTCCGCCCGCTGCTCTAGCAGCCTCACGTCATCCATGCCACTCTGCCCAGGAGCAAGGTCGGACACAGTGCCCGTGGCGCTGCCTGACACCTTGAGCAACTGAGAGGCCATGAAGTTGACCTTTGTGTTGTATGTGGCCTGCATGCTTCGGCGGGTCCGCAGAATCTCCTGGATGGTGTCCTCATTGCCGTGCCGCACCTCAAAGTCCTTCCACACTTGCCAGGAGGCCCCAGTTGCCCGGGGGTCACAGATCTGGGAGCAGAAGCTATAGATGGCCCGAGCGTGGTCAAACGCCCCCAGCTTGCACTCCATGTCTGCAAACTGCAGGCACATCTGTCGGGCGTGCCCGTCTGACAGGACCGCTATGGCCTTCTGGTATATGCCATGGGTCTGGGTAACTCCATAGATCTCTGCTGCCCTCTCAATGTAGATGTTGAACATGTCGTACTGCTGGGCAGGCTCCATGGCCTGGATGGCGCGCTTGTACACGGCCATCATGTGCCGGGCCAGGCCGTACTCCTCCTCCAGCTGCGCGTACAGGAGGTACAGGGTCTTTGCATATTTGGGGGGCAGCCATCCAGCACCTGCTCAAAGAGGTCCTGTGCCCGCTCCAGCTTGCGGCCCCCGTAGTGGGCGATGAACTTGGTCAGATAGGTGCTCCAGATGTCGGACACGCTGGGCCACTTGAACGGTGAGATGCCGCGCTCAAGTGCCTTGAAGCTCTCCTCAAGGCACATGGCTCCTCCAGGAACATGGCGTAGTTGATGACAATCTGTAGGGTGGTGATGCGCAGGTCCAGAATGTGGTCATATACAGCCTTGGTGGACTGAAAGGTGCCAAGGCTCTCCTCCAGGTCAGCAAGCACGGGCCACACCTGCAGTGACTTGTACACGTGGTTCTGCACAGGCTCCGAGCCAGCGAAGTACTTGGCCCGGAGGGCAGTGCTTTCGCCTTCTGCAGCAGGCACAGGGCCTGGTCATGGTTCTCATGCCGGAGTCCCAGCTCACCACACTCGCACCACATGCTTGCCAGGTTGTCCATGTGCTTGAAGCTCTCCCTGGTGGCCTTCTCCAGGATGATGCGGGCATCATCCAGCTGCCCGTTGTCCTCATAAAACTTGGCAAACGCGACCCACAGCGTGTGGGGTTTGCCCTTGGCCTTGAAGAGGTCCACTGTCTGCACAGCCTCCGTGTATGTGTTGATGATCTCCTGGGGGTGGCCCTGGTGCAGGGCCACGCGCGTGTGCCACTCCTGCACATGGTGTGCGTTCTGGCGCAGCAGGACACTATTGAGGAGCAGGAGTTGCTGGCTGATGAGCTGCTCAAAGCCGGCCAGGTGCAGCTCCAAGTCCACATCGTCTTCCTCTTCCTGCCCCAGCTTGGAGGTGATCTCCATCTTGGCAGCAATCATGCTCTCCCCAAACTGGGCATAGCTGTCAAACACCTGGGCGAAGTCCCGCATGGTCTTCACGGTCTGGATGACCTCCTTGTACGCGTCCCGAGCCTTCTCAAAGTGGCCACTGCTGATGTAGTAGTTGGCCAGTGAGCACCAGAGCTCGCCCAGCTGGTCGGTGAAGCGGGTGAGGACCCTGCGGATGATGGCATCCACATGGAGCGACTGTACCTTGTCCGGGTTCTGGGAGATGAGATCACAGAGCTTGTGCCACAGCTGGTAGTTGGACTTGCCAGCCTTGGACACGAAGCTCACCCCAGGACACAAAGACCACAGTCCAGGGCACAAGGACCACCGCCCCAGGGCACAGATGAAAGAATGCTGCAGCTTTTATCCAGTTACCCATTAACCTTTTCCCTGAATTCCAAACCCCTTACCTACTCTTCTTATAAAAAGGGCCAATTTATACTGGAATTTAAGACAGTCTGTTAGGGTACAAACTCACTGCTTTCTCAGATCGCAAACCATCTGAATAAAGCACCCATAAAGATTCACTCCCTGTCTCTGCTTATTGGGTCTGGTAGATGACAGGACGCACGGACACTGGTTTTTCTGGCTTCAATCCCCTATACTTAGTGTGCTTGTGTTTTGTAAAGGGGGTTATTAGAGGAACCTGATGTCCGTGGAGTTGTCCCTGTCTTCTCTATAAAGTGTTAATAATGACAACGGTAATATGTACTGTTTACTGAGCACTTACTATGTGCCCAACTCTATGCAGTCCTCTGTGTGGTCCTCACACCAGCTTCATGAGGCAGATACTATTATTGTCCCATTTTACAAGTATGGAAACTGAGTCTCTGAGAGTAAGTCTCTTGCCCAAGATCACATATTTGGTGAGTGACAGAAGTAGGATTGCCCCTCCATGGAATGTCAGACTCCAAAGGCCATGGGACAGTGCCTCTCATGCACCCAAGCACTTCCTGTGCTTGGTATTGTGTGTGCATGTGCCCAGCACACTGCACTGGGGTGCAGCCACACTGGGGCTCTCTAAGGCAGCCCCTGAGGACCCTGGAGTGTAGGGGCCGGGTGGGGAAGGAGGAGCTGGCCCTGGGCACAGGCCTAAGGGCCTTTGAGTGGGGGTGTGTGTGTGGGGTGCTTTGCAGCATGGCAGCCCTCCTGAAGCTTTGGAGATGCTGGCCTAAGTGCTGCATGGTTAAGAGAGAAACAAAACAACCTACGCCCAGGAACTAAACGCAGAGAGACCCGTCTGTGGTGCCTGCCAGAATAACAGAGCTTCACATCCCCATGTGTCATTGCAGGAAACATGAAACCACACCAGAGCTGCCCCATGGGGGGGCTGGGGAGACTTGGGGCTGAGAAGCTGGGAGCCACGCTGGCAGGGCTGCCGGCGAGGGGCTGCCAGGCTAGGCCTCCCAGTTTTAGGGCCGGAGGGAGTTAGCAGAGAGACACTGGGTCTCTGCTGTACCCCGTCTTTGGTGATTTGAGGATGTCCAGGACAGATAGCACCTGCTTTCTAGGTTGGTTGGGCTTTGTGGTTGCTTTTTTTTTTTTTTTCTAGTATGTTACTTTCTTAGTTAAATGCTAGTGTCATGAATATAATGGCACATGACCCAGTCATGGGCCCGGAGCAGATTACCTTTAAGGTAAGAGGCAAGCTCTCTCTGTCTCTGTCTCTCTGTCTATCTGCTTCTCTCTTCCTCTCTGCTTTCTTCTCTCTCTTACCTGTTTCTCTTTTGATTCCTCCTGGTGTCTCCCATCCTCTAGCAAGTCATCAGTTCTAGGACTCCGGCTGCTTCCGGAAAGGCACCAGTGAATTGGGTGTCTGGGACAGCTGAGTAATACAAATTTCACGTGGAGATATGGAAATTGATTGAGTAGTTGAACTCAATTCACATTGATCAAGCCCTGGTGTGGGAGGGCGTCGCAGGGAAGAAGAGCCAGGGGGTGGGGCGGGGGAAGGAAGGGGGGAGGCGGTTGCAGAAGCCTGAGCTTGACTGTGAAGAATATCCTCAGAGAGTAGGCATGGTGGGCATCCCTGCCTCGACCAACTGCTCTTGCTCTAACTCCACCAGGGCCTCTGGAGAGGGAGAAGGGCAGAGAGATGGATCTTCCGTTTCCAGGGCATCTTCCCCATCTGTCCTTCGTAGCCACCCCTCCTCCATCTTTGGTCCCCACCACCATGCCCACTGCTGCCTGCAGTCCCCTTCTGTCTCTGTGAGAAGCAGCCCCAATCAAATGTAGAGTTTCCAGACTAGTTGGGGGCCTGCCACCTCTCAGACAGCCCTGCCCTCTCTCACTTCTGTCCCCAAGTGAAGAGAGAGAAACCCCAGGAAACAGAAAGAGGGAGAATTATTATCCAAGACCGGGAGGAGGAGGGGTGTTCGTGAGTGGGGTGATGAGAGCTCTGGAGGATTCTTGCCCACCTCAGAGATCCCTTTTTCTGTAAAGGTCAGGATCTTGACCTCCAGCCCGAGATGAGAGGTCTGTTCTGGCCTCTGCACTTACAGCCGTGGGCAGGTGGCAGGGAAGCAGCCGGGAGCCAGGTCATCTGTGGTCAGGGCTGGGCCAGACGGGTCACAGGAGAGAAGCAGTCCGGTGTTCTGAGATAACCCCCTTTGTCTTGTCCGTCCATTCAATTCATTGTTCAGGTTTTCTGCTGCTGTTACAGGAAACACAAAACTAATCCCACCAGATTTAGTCAGAGGAGCTGATTTATAAATTGATTACAACTTAATAGATGTTCTGTATTAGGAGCTGAGTGGAACCAATGAGTAATTGGCTGAGTGAGGCTGGTCTGTTACATTGGGAGACAGAAAAGAAAAACAAAACCCAAAAAGGCAGGGGAGAAAGGGAGGGGGTTTAGAATGTGAGGAAAGAGTGGCGGGGGGCGGTGCGGGGGGTGGGGAGGGGAGACTCCAAGAAGAAGGAGAGACGGGCCTGGGGCCGGTAGAAAGGAAGGAGGAAGTGGAATTTAGTGAATATGGAGAGAAAGCTTTTGGGACCAATCTAGTCCAGCTCATGATGGAACTTTTCTGAGCCACAACATCTCCATCTATAAAATGGGCCTAATTAGTATGTTCCTCCCAGGGTGGCTGTGAGGGTAAAATGAGACTGTGCACGTGGAAGGGCTGAGTGTGGCACCTGCTGCAGAGAAGGGGGTGCAGTGGGGTAAAAGGAAGGGGGGGATAGGAAAGTGAAAGGAGAGAGACACATATGTTACAAGAAGGAGAACACTGGCAGACACTGATTTCAGCAATACACACAACTGTCGTGGAAGAGACTGCTACATGCCCTAAACGTCCACACTCCCCATTCCATAGTCATGAACTTTTAATTTTTGACCAGAATAAAGTTTTCCAGCCTCCCTCACTATTAGGTGAGGCCACATGACAACTTCTGGCCAATGGATGCAGGTCTAGGTGATGCCTTTGAAAGGAAGGAGTGGCTCTCTCCTTCCCTCTTCCCCTGGCTGGGGCACCATCCTGGCCCATGTAGACAAGGAAGCACCCCAGGGATGGAATGGCAGCATTAAGATGGAAGGAAGCTGGGTCCCTGACCCCGAGGACACTAGTCTTGATGACTTTGGGGGAATTGAATGCCTTTACTGCCCTAGAGTTGTATGAAAGAGAGAAATAAACCATTATGTCAGTGAAGCCACTCTGATGTTGCATCTTCTTTTTATTTAATCCTCACCCAAGGACATATTTATTGATGTTAGAGAGAGGAGAAGGGAGGGAGAGAGAGAGAGGGAGAGAAACATTGATGGTTGCCTCTTGTATGTGCCCCAACCAGGGACGAAACCCACAACCCAGATATGTGCCCTGATCAGGAATCGAACCCACATTTTACTTTGTGGGAAGATGCCCAACCAACTAAGCCACACAGGTCAGGGCTGGTGCATCTTTTTAACATGCAGCCCAATCGTAATCTCACTCAGTGCTGTCTGATCAGACTTTCGGAGATGACGGAAGTGTTCTGTATCTGCTGTGTCCGGTACGGTGGCCACTAGACACATGTGGCCATTGAGCACTTGAAATGTGACCGGTGCAACTGAGGCGCTGAATTTTAAATTTTACTGAATGTTAACTAACTTTAAGTAGCCACAGGTGGCTGATGGCTACCATATCGAGGACACAGCTTCTAGCATCGCAGATGTGCTCCAGGCTGCCCGGTCCTCTCTGGAGACAACCCTTTTACCCTTTACGCTACCTCCCTATGTTGGGGAGAGGCTGCGGGGCTCCTCCTTGCCTTCCGGTGTGGTTTGGCATTTGGCTTGTGCAGGGGAGAATGAAATTCTGCTGGATTTCAGCTGCTTTTAGATCAGAAAGGCCTTTGTTGGCAGAAATCTCTTGTTCTCTCTCGTAACAGCATTCCACAGTTTTCTTGGTAACCTGGTCTGCAGCTGCAGCCTTACCAACTTTAGAAAAATGTACAGTTATTTGCATAAGAACTGGGACTTGCCAAGATAAAGCCATTGTCTGAGTGTCTGCTGTAGGACTCTTAAGGAGACAGGAGTCTTCTTCCCGGTCTTCTAGAGCTCATTTTAACATGTTTTTCTCGGATCACCAAGACTCTAAATTCAGTGCGGTGATAATTCTTCCCTTGGTCCTTAAAGACTGTGTAGGGCAAGGAGTGAGACCGTTTAACAGTAACCCTGGGAACTGGCATTGAAGCATTGGTTGGAAATAAAGATTTTGGGAGAGGAGCAGCTCTGGGAACAAAAACAAGGTCCAGGATGAGCCCTGCAAGTGGGCAGCTGGTCAGAAGGGGAGGCAAGAGCCACAGGAACTAGAGGTACAGGCAATTCATCCTGTTATGTAGGGTCACAAGCAGGTTGGAAACCCATGGCGAGAACTGACATTTGGTGATCACAGGTTGTAGTCAGAAAGGAGGATCTACAGGGAAGGGAGAACAATTGCTAGCCCAGCAGCTAAACGGCCTGTCTCCCTGGAGAAGGCCTAGGCCTGTTGGAAAGTGCTTCTAACTGATTAAGTCAGGCCCACCCATGATATTCTCCCACCCATTAACTTAAAATCAACTGATTAGGGACTTGGATCACATCCGCAGAATTCCTTCCTAGGTTAGTATTTGATTAAATACCTCCAAGAAGGTACACGTGTGCTACAAGACAGCCACTGCCCCCCTTCAGCTCTGGAGAGAGATTATCACCTGTAGACCACCCTAAATAAAAACAGACGAGGAAGGGAATTCTGGGGACCGTAATCCAGCCTTGACAAGTTGCTATATCAAAGCTATCACAGTTATAAATTCCCTTTTTCCCCCTATAAGGTAAATTTGGGTTAGGTTTCTATCACTTGGGATGAAAAGGCTCCTGACTCAGTTGTCATCTATTGATTGCCTTGCACATGATATTTCACTTAATCCGTATACATACATAAACTAGATAGGTATTATTGACAATTTTGGAGACTGAGGTTCACAGGTGTTAAGAAATTATTCAAAGACCCAAAGCTCTAAGCAAAGTCTGTCTTTCTACTGCCAATTCTTTAACGCCATTCTGTTAAAAGGGGCCAACCTTGTGGGTGTATGAATTACTTTTATAGTATGGAAGCTGACTTTAGTAAAATTATTATTATTTTTTTCATCTAAAAGAGGTTCAAAGCTGAGGTTCTTTGTTCAGCTGATGACAGAACAAGGCCAAGAAACAGATTTTATCTTCATGTCTCAATGCCTGGCCTAGATGTGTTATTTGGCTGATGTAATTAGCCGTTTGATCTGTTGTTTCCCCTGTCATGTTTGTGTCTGATTTTTGGGGGATTATTTTTTAAGGTTTCAACTTTTATTTGAGGCCTCTTCCTACCTGAAATAGCTTAGATCTTAATCCCTCCTTTAAACATTAGCCAGTCACAACGTCAAATGGATGTGGTATAAACTCCTTGCAAGAGTAATCAAGAAAAGAGAGAAAGCCCGAATGAACAATATCAGGACTGAAAGAGGAGGTATTAAAAGGTATTACAAAGATAATAATTTTATGCCAACAGGTTGAACAACTTCGATGAAATGGACAAATTCCTTGAAAATGGACCCAGTAAGTGAGACCTTTGAGCTGGGACCCCAGTGAACTGACACTCTGAAGTGCCAAACCCAGTGGGCGCTTTTGGGGTCTTAGCCCCTCTCTGGCATTTGACACTGCTGATTGCTCCTCCTTAAAATCTTCCTCTTCTGGCTCTATAAAACACTCTTAGTATTTCTCCTTTTAAATCTCTTTCTCCCTCCTCCTTTGTGCTTAATTTACAGTACCCTCTAGTGACTCTCCTGGGTCCTCTAGTCTTTTTATTGCACATTTGTGTACAGGGCTTTAACCATCATTTGTATGCTGATGGCTCCCCAATCTGAAGACCAAATTTCTTTACTAAGCCCCAGGTGGACTAACTCTCCAAATTTTGTCTAGACAATTGTCTATGCTGGTCAACATCTGCCTGACACCCCTTGGATGTCCTCTGACCCTCAAACTCAACATTTCCTCCTTGCTAATAATATCCCGTTTTCATTTGGGAAGTACCCCTCCCCCATTCCTAATTCATGTAGGTCAAGAAGAGTTTCCCTTTGTGGGACCCAACTTTACCCTCTCTGGTCCATCCTCTACATGGTTGACTGAGGGGTTTTCCCTCCAAAACCACACCCCTTGATGGTGCTTTTGAAGCCAGGATCCAAATTCTTTGACATCGCTCTGTTGAGAGGTGGGGTGTCCTCCATTTGAATCTAAGCAGGTTTGTGACTGCTTCAACCAGAAAGGAGTCACAAAAATGACACTGTGTGACTTCTGAGGTTAAGGTAGGAAGTCCATGCAGCTTCCATGGTCCCGCAATGCTCCACTGTCTGGAAGCCCCCTTTGAGGAAGTTTCCTCCCAGAATGCAGCCACCATATTGGGAAAAGTCCAAGTCACATGCAGAGGCCATGTGTAGGTGCTCTAGCCAATGGTCCCCGTGGAGCCAGCTTTCATGTTATCCAGTGCCGGCGCCAGACCTGGTGATCATTTCAGAAGTGAGTTCCCCAGTCCCAGCTGTTGCAGCTGCTGCCATTTGAGTCTTTGCAGCTGAGTCTCCAGACATAGTGGAGCAAAGAAGAGCGACCTCAGCTGTGCTCTGTCCATTTTCCCGACCCACAAAATTTGTGATCATAACAAAATGGTTGGGCCAAGCCACCACCTTTTGGGTAGTCTGTTACATAGTACATAATACTAACCGGATCACTTATGCCACACCCGTGCTTAAAATATCCCAGTGATTCTCCACATTGCCACAAGGATCAAGTCCAGCTCCTTTGCTCTTCATTACTAGGTTCCTGCCCACCTCCCAAGACCCATCTCCTGTCCCTGCCCACACAAGCCCTGATCCCAACCACACTGCAATTTCTGGAATGTTCCCTAGTCTTCTAGGCTTCCGTGCCTTTGTACATGCTGTTACTCTGCCTGGATGTCTTTCTGACCCCCAGATCAGAATCATCTGGAAAATCAGGGGATGTAAATTCACTTCCTTCCCTGAAATCCTTTCTTCCAGGAATAACTGAGTTTGTGTGGCCCTCAAACAGCTCAGGTGCTCTGTGAAAGAATATTTTAAAAATTGGGGTTATTATCTAGGTCTCTGAACAGTTATATGGATTATGGAGCCAGATTGCCAGCATTCAAATCCCAGCTCTCTCACTCACTAGTGGGTGACTTTGAGCAAGTTGCTTAAATTCTCTGGACTCCATTGCCCCCATCTGTGAAATGGGGTAACATGAATACTTCACGGAGCTGTGGTAAGGACTAAATGAGTTAAAATGTGGGAAGTGCTTAGAATGGTGTGCTTGGGTAAATAAGTGTTTTCTTTAAAGTAAATCTCCTGCAAGTAGTTAACTTGAGTCATTGCTCAAGACTCTTTCAGGATCACCTTCTTTGGAAAACCTCCCCTGATGTCTCCCCCACTCTAGCTGCCTTCAAAGACAGGTTCATGCTTTCTCAGCACCTTCAGCTTTCCAAGGCTACATTTGTCGCTATCTGTCATTCTCTCCCCGAGGTCGTTAGTGACCCTTAAAGGCAGGGGCTGGGTTTTACTCCTTTCTCTCTCCCCAGAAGCTGTTATCTTAGGCCTTCAATAAATGTGTATTAAATTGAATCTTGCTCTGGTTTTACACAGTAACTTAAGCCCATAAAAGGCTAAATGAGCTCTTCTAAGTCATGCAGAAAGCTGAACGGAGACGAAAACGTTCAGTCCTGTTCATTTCTGACCGCCAGACCTAAGCTGCCTACTGTGTGTGTCCGTCCACCAGTATCACCACTAAGCCCTGCTGACCATCTGCTTTTAAAATTATTAAACCAGACACCCATAACATTATCCATGGTCTTCTGGCAGCCTTCCTGTGAGCCCCTGGGCTGTCATTCAATCTCTCTCACTCCTGGAGAAAGAGGATTACTGAGAAGGAAGTGGATTTCATCCTTTCAATTCTTCGCAAGACCTGCTGAATTTCTGGATAATTCCGATGCATTGAACCCCTCCCTAACGTCAGGGGCGTTGCTCTCATCCGTTCACTTTCTCCAGGTGTGGAGGTGAGGAAGGTATTATTCAGAAAATCTAATTCAATATGGGGCCTCCGGCTGCCGGCTTGGACCGATCCCTCTTGCTTCTACCAGCTGCTGCACTGTCAACACCAGAGGGCGCTGTGTCCTCGTTGGTTTTTTAACCACCAAGTCGAGCAGTCCCAAGGGCAGGTTTTTCTCCAGGACAGTTCAGGGGATGGCACCCAGCATCCCCTCTATCCGGTAGCAGGCACATTTCATTCTGCTTTTTACGCGCGCGCGCTCGTGTGTGTGTGTGTGTGTGTGTGTGTGTGTGTGTGTGTGTAGGGGAGCGTCCCATTTTAATGGCTTGCGGAGACCTGTTGGAAAAGCTGTCTCCTGCTTTATGCTCTATTACCAAGCCTAAGATCGCTTTTGCTCCGTAAGACAAGTCCTATTAAATCAGAATGAATTGAAGGCCTACTAGGCATCAGGCGCCCTGCGTTCCCTGCCTCCATCTCCCTCACGTTCAGTGCCTCTTCCAGATTAAAGGACTCAAAATCAAGGCTTTCCCCACGACCCTGCCAGGCGAGAACAGTCGGCCAATTCTGTGTCCTTGGCGGAGGTTCCCGCCCGAGTCACCTGTCTAGGGAGGGCAAGGTATGTCCATTCCTTATCTGGACAACCAGCTTCCTCTGTGCTCCTCTTTTACTTTTTTCCCTTCGCCCTGATTTGTAAGTGGTATTTTTAGGGGGGTGGGGTGGGGGGCGGAGAGAAGGGCGGGGAAGGGGTCCGGCGGGGAGGGGCGTCGGAGAGCTGTCACCGAGTGTCACGCCGCCCTCTCCGCCCCTCAGCTGGGGGTGTGGGAGCGCAGCGGAGCGCGAGGCAGAGGGCCGGGCGCGTGGGGACAAGGGAGTGCGGGTTCCGTGCCAGCTGCGGGCATCCGGAGCACGCTGGCCGCCTGAGCTCGGCGCCGGCCGCTCCCCGCCCCCTGTGCGCTGGGCTGCAGCCCGGCCACCGCAGCTCGGCTCCCGGGGAGTGCGCCCTGCCATGGAGTCTTCGCACAAAGACGCCGAGACAGCGGCGGCGGTGGCGGCGGTGGACCCCCGGGGGGCGTCCTCGTCCAGCGGGGTGGTGGTGCAGGTCCGCGAGAAGAAGGGCCCCCTGCGCGCTGCCATCCCCTATATGCCCTTCCCGGTGGCCGTCATCTGCCTCTTCCTCAACACTTTCGTGCCGGGACTGGGTAAGAAACGGCGGCCGCGGCCCCTGCGCCCCGGGCTCCGCCGCGGGAGGGCAGGCAGGGGAGGTGACTGGGAAAGACCCCCGAGTGGCGCCTACGCCTGCAAGTGCGTTCCCCCGTGCTCCCAGCGCCCCCTGGTCGGTGGCAGCGGCGCGTGGGGCTGGCGCCCTGGAGGGCGCAGGGACGCCCCCGACCCGCCTTTCACCTTCTCCCACCTGTAAACGAGGTTGTCCGGCCCGAAAGCCAGAAACTTTGCCGGGAATTTTGGAGCTTTCGGGCGGCGTCCCGAGGCTCCCCTCCAGGCTCCCTGAAATCCTGCCGCTTCTCTCCGCGGCGCACCCTTCCTCGAACCCCCTTCTCCGAGGGGTCCGAGGCCAGGGCGGGAGGAGCACTGCAGCCACGCGTGGCAGCGATCAAGTCCCGGGAACCCGGGAAGTCGGCGGAGCTGGGGAAAAGCGGAGCAAGCCGAGCTCAGGAGACACCCCGCAGCCCCGCCTGCGTTCGCAGGGTGCGGGCCGTGCGGGGCGAGAGTTCTTTAGCCAGAGCCTCATTCACCTCCTTCCTGAGAGCCCGCGACTCCGCCAGCACCCCTGCGGGGCACCAAGGATATGGGGGTGATGAGTTTGAACACCTGTGGGTTTGGGCCGCACATGGCCAGAGGCGACCCAAAACTCCCTCCCATCCCTTCCGTTCCTTTGAAGTGGAGGGCGCGCCCCTGTAATTCTGTGTTGGAGTCTGGCTGCCTGGAGGGACTCTGATGGTACCCGTGTTCCACATTTTAAAACTGGGGCCGATCACAGAGATTGGGGTGCCGAAGGGTGCGTAAGAGAGGGGATGAGTTTTCCTGACCTTCCCTCTTTTATCCCCACCCCCAGATCTCTGTCTGCGCGCTCTCCCTCCAGTCCCAGCTTGCCTGCTTGGCACTCGCTGTTCTTCGTGCTAAGAGGTCCCTCCTCTCCAGTTCTGCGCCGGGCAGAGAGGGAGGCACCTCTGTGCCCTCTCCAGTAGCGAGCCTGCCCCCGCGCCAGCCAGAGGTCAGCTAGAAGTGGTTTTCTGTTTTACTTTGGCCTTTCTCTCCGCCTCGAGGTGCTGAGAGAGGGTCACACCCATCCACACAGGACGTGTCCACTATCCCCTTATTTGTCTTCCTGGCTGCCCAGCTGTGGCGGCCAGAGCAGCACATCTGTCTGAACAGGAGGTTCAGTGGTTTTCATTCGTGCTTCCCCTCCATGATGCCTCCAGCAGCCTAGCCTGTCCTTGGTCCTTGTCACAGGCCAGCTCTCTGCACATTTAGGTCCTCTGAGAAGGCTAGCTGATGCTAATTTAGCTGGGTCCGAAATTCCCACCTGCCGGAGTATACACACGGCCTGTCCCTCTCTCTGGGATGCTGGGATCATGAGCAGGGCTGCATCATGATTCCAGGTTTTTTTTTTTAAGTGGGGAAGTAAATGCCACCCTGTGGTCTTTTGAGGAAGCAAACGGATTGGTGCCAGGTGGGAGGGGGGGTTGGACGGAGTCCCTGCTGAGTGAGGGAGCCACCCCCAAGAGCCAGCAGCTACCCACCTGTGTACCTGTGCCTGCTGTCCTGGGTCTCACCTCACTAGGTACCTTTGCTGCCACCCCCTCAGCCCCTGCCCTCTCTACCCCTCATCCCCAGACCCAGCTTTCCCCTCTTAGAATCATATGGGATTTTTGCAAGAAACCTTTCTGAGAAGCCAGGAGAAAAGAAGGAAACTACAAAAGTAATAAAACAGGTGAGGCAGGGTGTACAGACTTCTGAATTTGCAGTGATTGAACGCAGGCATTTTTTTTTTTTTCCCATTTTGTTTGGGTTGTCACTGTAGGGTTGACTGGGCGCATAGGCCCCTGTCCCTCTCCGCGCTGAAGGGGTCCTGATTTGTGGCAGAGTTCCTCATCTGTGAATCAGGAATGCCTGTCTCTCTGGGTTGCTGGGAGGATGGAATGAGATTACTTTGAGCTCAGGGGTCCTGCGCTCTGGAGGGGGTGGGTCCCTCTTGCGCTTTGCCCTCCTGCAGAGCTGACACTGTTCCATCCCTGTGTGTCTGTCTGTGCCTTTCTGGACCTTTCTTCTGAGTATTTGTTGATCTCTGCTCACTGCAACCTGCAGTGGAGTTTTATATGATAAACCAGCCCAGGCAAAACTTGCAGGCAG
The DNA here is from genome assembly GCF_987537825.1 of Furipterus horrens. Taxonomy (NCBI): domain Eukaryota; kingdom Metazoa; phylum Chordata; class Mammalia; order Chiroptera; family Furipteridae; genus Furipterus; species Furipterus horrens. The sequence continues at coordinate 10,823,728 of NW_028327185.1, forward strand.
TCCCCCCCACCCCGCCCTCCGCTTTTCCAGGTCTTCTTGGCTCATCTGAAGCTCCTGTGAAAACTCAATATTCATGTCTGACTCTGCCCTTTGAGGAAACGCAGATACTTTGAATCCATTCCCTCATTCATTCCACAGACTCAGAGCACCCATCACATGCCAGGCATTGGGGATATGACGATGAATAAATCAGCCAAGATGTCATAGATTATTGGGAGCAATTGATGCAAACTTTGTTTAAATTTGCTAAGTGCTATGATCGCAGCAGGAACAGTGTTTTAGCCACAACTAATTCTTCCTGGGTTGGGGGTCAGAGAAAGTCTCCCAGAGGAAGTAGTATTAGGTTAGACCATGCAGGGAAGCTCTTCCCATCCTCACTCCACTCCTACTCTCTGAAAACTGGGCAGACCATGGGCCCAAAGATCTCTTTTTGACACCTCCTTCCCTACAAATCCTCTCTTCATTTGCAAATTGGACAAGAGTGCAGTGTTGGGACCTGCCATTCCCTGGTGACTTGATCCAAGCAACAGTGTAGTGGGGGTGACCCTCAGGCCATAAGGGGAATGTTTCTTTCCCTGGGGAGTGGATGGGGAGCTGAAAGGATTTATGATCTCTCTGACTCTTCATTGAACAATAAAAACAAATTTAAAAAGTGGATGATGGTAAAGAGAGTCACCCCAGGCTTATTCTACTGATCAAGACCACAGCCTGTACCTTCATAGTCAAACAAGTCGGGCACATATAAGGATATACACAATCACTCCTATACGGAAGGTAAGTTCATTGTTATGCCCCCAAAAGCCAGAGAGTTGGTCTATTGTCAGGGGTAAAAGTACACTTTCATATTTAAAAATTATACCTATCTTGATTGACTTGGTGAAATGAAAATGTTGGTAACTCTGATAGTGGCAGGGAAGGTGGGATAGAGGAGAGCTTCTGTTGACCATTAATCATTCTGTCGGACTAATGTTGACCATTAATCTACTGTTGAATATTCATAAATATTTAATCTATGCCTAACATACCACCTACTCTTTGACACCCAACTGAAGTCTTGCTTCCCCTCCCTGTAAGAGCGCTGCAGGCTGGCTCAGCTTCTCTCTTCCCTCTAGTCCTAAGGCTCTGATATTTACCTTGTCCCCCCTTGTGGCATCTTTTGTACTGCTGACTTTTTATTACTGTTTCAAGAATTTATTCTTTGTCTGTCTATATAAGTTCCCTGTGAGCAGCAACCACTTTAAATTTCTCCTTGATATTGTATATTATTTGTGAATATATATTAACTAGAACTATACTCCTGAAATAGGCATTAGAAATCACCTGGCCCAAGAGCTTTATTTTATATAGAAGTGAGGCAGGCTAGGACCTGGAAGTTTATAGCCAATTAAGGACCAAGGAAGTTTATATCCTACTCGACCTTTTAAAGGAAGTTATTTGAGGATGTATTTTAGCAAGACAACAGTGTAAACCCAGGAAGAAGGTAAGAGATCCAGGAAAAAATGCATCCAATTCAGGGCAGTGATGAAAGGCAACCTCAGGATAGAACTGTTCACAGGCCTGGAGAGCAGTCAGTCTCCATTAGCGTGGCAGCATGGAAGGGTCCAGAAAGTGATCTCTGAGGATGGTGTGAGGAGGGGACATGCCACAGAGTTGTATTATTGGCATACTGCAAAAAAAAAAACTGAAGTTGTGATAGAAAACAGAAAGTAAGCAAGAGAAACAAGATTAAGAACTGCAGTAAAGACAAAAAGTTATGCAAAAGCATTAGGATTCCAAAATGAAGGAACCTGCCCAATGAGAAGACCAGGAGGTCAGCAGGTTTCAAAAAGAAGAACAGAAAGATTCCAGACAACAAATAGAAACAGTGGAAGATACTACAGATATGGTGAAGAAGGCACATGTTTCTTCTACCAACAATAGGAAAGAGAGGTCATCAACAACTTCCGGAAAAACAAAAAAATTTTTCATGGAAGACATGGCTCTCATCTGAAACAAATAAAAATGTGGCCTGATTTTGGGCAAGTGGTAGAATGTGGGAAAGGCTCTTTTAAGTGCGTACGGTCTGTCTTTGGACCAGTGGTGCACCGTATGGGCTCGTAGGTTCTCTTTGACCCGGCAGCAAAGAATATTTGCTTAGTCATAATGTTATAAAGGCTGCTCAGTGGTTTTCAAGTTCTAAAACCAAACACAAAGCACTGACGATGACTTAAAATAGCTCTAAAGGAGGATAGAAAGATTTTCCACCATGACAATAGAAAATGAAAAGCACAGCTTGTAGAAGGTGGCATATAGAAGGCAAGAGAAGGGCAATTGTGATAGATGGAATTATGGCTGCCAATTATTCGCTGTCCTCCCAGGGCTTGTCGTGCCTCCTGTGGGTGGGATGTCAGGTTTGGGCAAGGGATTTGCTTTGGCCAATTGAATGTAAGTGGAAGGGACATAAGCCATGCCTGAGCAGACACTTTGAGAGGCATTGTGAGGTTCTGCCATTGTTCTTTTCCCTCTCACATGGGAATGGCAGGTCTCAGGTGGTGGCTGCTTTTCAGTCTGGTTCCTAGAAGGAAGCGAACATCAGAAGCAGAGCATGACAAGTCATGTGACTGAGTAATCTGCCTGGGTTGCAAAGAATTTTTTGCCGTAAATAGTGTTGTTATTGTTCTGGCACACCCACCGAAGCTGACTAACATGTAGACGGTAGGGTAAGAGGTCTGAATACCCTCCTCATATGAAGTGGGAGATCGAGGCATGTTGTTTGTAATTGATAGACTAAAAAATAAAGGTTACCAAGGTAATCAACAGATGAACTGAAATATCGATGTGTTGGGACAATGGGACAATAGCAATGTGCTGGGATTATGCTGGGACAAGAGTAGAATGGAGATGGGGTGACGTAAGTAGGCCAACTCTTATGTAATGTCATAGTAGAAAGTTAATAACTGATGCCTGAAGTTGATAAAGCATGAAAAAGCAATATAAGCATACTTTGGAGATTAGAGAAACATCCAAAGAATTCCCACTCTTTCTGGCATCATCAATTTTTCTTTGTGTAACAGCTCATCTCTGGAAGCCTATACACAGGCTGAGCTTCTCTCCCACCTTTTAAACACAGCCTCTCTTGGTCCTACATCCCCCTCCCCCCCCCCCGGCCATTGCCCGTTTCCCCTCTCCCCTTTACTCCCGAGTTCCCTGAATGAGTTGTCCGGGTTTGTGGTATCAGTTGCTCTTCCCTCACTTGCTCTTGGACCCGCTCTGATCATGTTTTGCCTCTGTCACTCACCTAAATTGTGCTTACCAGGATCACCAGTCACCTCCAGGTTGCTAACGTCGCCAGTGGTCAGTTCTCTGTCTTCGTCTTTCCGGACTTCTCAGTAGTGCTGACAGAGTACTTACTTCCTTCTCCCTGAACACCACCCTCTCCTCCTTTTGTTTACACTTCATGTTTCCTTTGCTGATCTCATCAACCTTTAAACTTGGGAGTCCCCCAGGGCACTTGATCTCCTTGATCTTGATCTTCTCTTTGATCTTGATCTCTTCTCTGCCTACACACTCCCTTGATGTTAGAGCTCAGTCTCCTGGCTTTAAACTGCATCCTTATGATGATGACTCCCAGATCCAGATCTCCAGCTCAGACCCCTCCCTTGAACTCCACAATTATATTCAACCAACTTCTCAACCTCTCTGCCTTGGAAACCAAAAGCCATCCCGGAGTTAACTTAGCCAAAACCAAACTCCTGATTTTCTTTCGCAAACCTGCTTTGCCCTCATCTTTTCCCATCACAGCAAATGGTATCCTTTCAGAAGTTCAGACCAAAAGCTGGGACTCATCCTTGACTCCTCTCTTTCTTGCACCCCACACCCAATCTGCCATGAAACACTCATGGCTCCACTTCCAAAATCTATTCAGTATCTGACCCCTTCTCAGCATCTTGCTTCTGCCTCACTGGTCCAAGCCTCCATTTTCTCCTGAATGATTCAGTGGCCCTTCAAATGGCCTGCTTGCCTTATTGATGTCCCTTAGAGTCTGTCCTTAACACGGCAACACAAGGGATATTTTTAAAACACAAGTGAGCCAGATCATGTCACTTTTGAGCTGCAAACCCTCCAGTGGCTCCTATGTCACTCCGAGTAAAAGCACAGGTCCTTATTATGACCCACAGGCCCTAGGTGAGAACTTTCCAAAAGAAATATAACATGAGCCACAGATGTAATCGAAAACTTCCTAGCACCTATAACAAATGAAAAGAAACAGGTGAAATTAACAGTATACAAGGGTGAGCAAAAGTAGGTTTACAGTTGTAACACAAATAAATAATACAGTAATTAATAAGAAATAATACAAGAATAAGCTCTGTTTTGCATACTTACAACTATAACCTACTTTTGCACACCCCTGTATTTTACTTAACCCAGTATAGCCAAAATATTACCATTCAATGCATACCAATATAAAAATTATAAATGAGATATTTTATATTTCTTTTTTGAGTATTAATTTTTCAAAATCTGGTGTGAGTTTTACACTTTCCACCATCTCAGTTGGGATTAACCCCATTCAAGTGCTCACCAGCCACTGTGGCTGCCATATTGGCCAGTTCAGCTCCATAGCATCTGCTCCTGCTCTGTTTCTGATTTCATCTTTTTTTTTATTTCCTTTTTTTTAAATCCTCACCCAAGGACATTTTTTTTTTTCATTGCCTTTAGAGAGAGAGAAAGAAAGAGAGACAGAGAGAGAGTAAGAGAGAGAGAGAGAGTCATCTACTGGCTGCCCTCTCGCAGGTGCCTTGATCAGGAATCAAACCTGCGACCCACACTGGCCAGGGCTCTGATTTCCTCTTCTACTACTCTCCCTTGTGCTCACTCTGCTCCAGTCCCACTAACCTCTTTGCTCTTTCTTGAAAAAATCAGAGGCACCTTCTCACCTCAAGGCTTTTGCATCTGCTTCTGCTTGGAGCACACATCCTATTACCTATGAGGCTCATTCATGCACATCCTTAGGTCTTTGCTCGGATGTCACCAACTCAGTGAGGCTTTCTATTTAAGTTTGCTAGAACGGTCATGACAAAAAACCACAGATGGGGTGGCTTTAACATCAGAACTCATTCTCTGATGTTAAGTCCAAGATCAAGGTGCTGGCGGGGTTGGTTTCTCCTGAGGGCTCTCTTCTTGGCTTTTAGATGGCAGCCTCCTCTCTGTGTCTGTCTGGGTTCTAATCTCCTCTTCCCATAAGGGCAGCAGTCATACTGGATTGGCGCCTATCCTGAAGACCTCATTTTAACTTATTTACTCCCTTAAAGACCTTATCTCCAAACGCAGCCACATTCTGGGGTACTGGGGGTAACGACTTCAAAATAGGAGTTTTGAGGGGATACAATTCAGCCCATAACACTTTCCCAGATGATCTTATATTTGCAGCTCCCCCTTCCTCCCCAAATCCCCTATCTTCCCTTACTTTGTTTTCCGTAAGAACACTGTCACTATCAAACATACTGTATATTTTGCCTTTTTTATCCAGGTCCTGTACCCCCACTTGAATGTGTTCTTCACCAGGACAGGGCTTTCTGTTTTTGTTTCTGTTCTGTTTTGATTGTTGCTGTATCCCTGCACTCTGGAACAGTGTCTGGTTCCTAATAGACACTCAATAAATATAAGTTGAATGGATCAATGAATGAATGAATGAATGTGCTAAAACCAGAAACAGAAGTGATTGTCCTTTGGGAAGGTGTGCTCAGAGCAGGACTATTGCTTTTTGTTAAAAGCTCCTGTTCCTCCTATTTAATTTAAAAAAAAAAAGAAGAAGAAGAAGAAGATCCTGTGTGTACGTATTACTAGGATTTTTTTTAAAGGATAGGAATCAGTGCTAGGGAAGGTTCTCATACACTGCTGATAGGAGTGTAAATTGGGACATCTTTTCTAGAAAGCAGTACATATCATAAAAGTCACTTTTTCAAGGTGTAGCAAATGCCCTCCCCTGCCCTGTCCTCCATTCTCACTATTTGACCACTTTCAGAACCTCAGAAGGTCACTGGGCTGGTGCTTTTGGGGAGGAGTGTTTGTTCGGGAGCCTTTGTGTCGCTGGGCCTCTGAGTTCTGCTAGTGCAGGGACCCTCATCCCACACTGTCCCACCCTGGTGCCGCAGATGGGCCAGACACAAGCAGCCTGGAGGCTTCCGGAACAAACACTGTTTGGGAGATTGTAATATTTTATTTTCTGTTTTGTTTTAAAAAGAGGCATTTCACCAAGAAGGATAATGTTCTCAATGAAAACGTAATAGCATGGCGCCAGTAGCATAACTTCCATGTGGGGTGTTTCCAAGGTGGAGACAGATGGGCTCTGGCCCTGGCTGTGGGTGTCACATCATTCTGAGAAGGGTCACCCGTAGGCTAAGCTGCAGAAGGGAGCGCCCAGGGCAGGTCAGGTGGGCGTGGGTCTTCTGAGTCCCCACTCAGTGCCGCTATGGTATTACGTTACTGTTTTGGAAATGTCTGCGTTAGCAGATTAAGCACCTCTCTGCTTGTGATCCTTTCATTCTTCGGCTCTGAGATCTTCTGTAGCTCCCCATTGCCCTGGAGCTAAGTTCATCTTCTATGTTGGACCTGCAAGGATTCAATGAACTTCTCCTACTCTTTGCCTCCCTTTATTTAATTGAACTGGGCAACTGGTTTTTACCAGGCGCTGCCCATGCATTTCCACTCCTGCCTGGAATTCCCTCCCCAACTATCACTATACTCTCCTCACCTCCCGCCTCCCCCTTGCTCCTAGCACCCTTCCAATAGCTATTGGTGGAGGTAAGGATATGTATGCCTATTGGCTTCTGGTGGAGCCAAGAGCAGGTCCTGGCTCCTTTAACCTAGTGAGCCCTTCCTCAAAGGACACGAGCTTTCATGTTGCTCCTCAGCAACCCTAACTCAGAGAGAAGTAAGGGACAGAGTTCTCAGGGCCGCAGGCAGGATGGGGGTTTTTGTAGCATGACAAGTTTGTCTCTGAGGAGTCCTTGGTGTACTGGTCACTCGGGGAGGAACACGGGCACAGGGCCTGTTCTCTGGGGGATCAGTTGGCAACAGTCACAGTGTTATTGAGGACAGTCAGGTCACCATCCATCTTTTCAAGTTGTATAGGTAACGACAAGTGGTGTGTGGAGGGGAATGATGGAAGTGATCAGTCTTAGCAAACTGCTTTAATAAAGATTAGTTTGGTCAATAGCCATCAAATTAAACGAGGGGGAAATTTTGATGAAGAGCAGGGCATCAGCATGATCTTAAAGTGTCTTTCTGCAGAATGCTTATAACTTGCAAGGGAAAAAAAATCATACAGTGAAGAAAACAGATAGCATCTTAACTGGGAGGAAAAATAACCTTATCTGGAACTTGAAAACATGGTGCTGGGGTGAAAGAAGCCAGTCACAAAAGACCACATGTATGACTCTGCTGAAATGAAATGTCCAGAACAGGCAAATCTGGAGAGACAGAGAGTAATTGTGGGGGGAGGAGTAGGGCTGTTGAGCAGACTTGGGGAGTCATTGCTAACAGGTACTGGTTTTCTCGGGAGTAATGAAAATGTTCTAAAATAGATTATGGTAATGGTTGCATAACCCTGAATATACTAAAGCCACTGAATTATTAAATGGGTGAATGTTACAGTATGTGAATTATATCTCAAGAAAACTGCTCAAAAATTAGCATCAATGAGGAGGGACAGACAGACACCACAGGCCTCCTGATGTGATACCCGGAGAGGGACAGACACATACAACTTCTGTAGTATTCTGGCTGGGGGTGCGAAACCTGAATTGAATCATGAGAAAATACCAGGAAAGCCCAAATCAAGGATATCCTACAAAATAGGTGGCCTGTATTCTTTAAAAATATGTCATGAAAGATTTAAAAAGATTAAAAACATGACAACTAAATGCAAAGCATGATCTTGGATTAGATCCTGTACTGGAGAAAAAAATCAGTACCAATAAGGATATTATTGAGGTAATTGACAAAACTAGGATATGGACTGTCGTCGGCAGCCGTCCGTCTCGAAAGACGATGGTGTAGCTTCTTAAGAGTCTATCTGCACCGCCGAGAATGGCTGTGCAGTCTGACTCGGGAGTGACACGGTATCTGTCTCCTCCCGTGTTGAATCGACATCTTGCGATGACGCTGGAGTGTCCTCTCCAGTGAAGCTGAAGCTACAGAGCCTGGGCAGGGTGATATGGAGGGTCTGCTGTTGCCCATGCAGCAGACCCCACCTCTCTTCGCAGCTGAAGGGTCCAAGGGAAAGACGGAGTCAATGCAGCTTGGCTTCAGGTGCGCCGCAGGAGTTGCCGGTGTTGACTACAACGTCAAACCGCCTTAGGGACTCCGGCTCCGGATTTTCTGTCGGGGTTTACTCCCTTAGCCTTTCCCCTGAAGAGGTATGCCGCAAGGCAGCGGAGATATGGACTGTAGATTAGATGAAATATGATATTCATATCACATTTCCTAAACTTGATATTCATTCTCTGAATATGTAAGAGAATGCCTTTGTTCTTTGGAAACATGCTGAAATATTAAGGGATGAAGGGCTATGATACATTCAGTTTGTTCATAAATGGTTCAGAAAAATAATAATATGAAGAGAGAAAGAAAACGATAAAACAAATGTAAAGTGTTATAAACTGGCAATCTAGGTAAAGGAACAGGAGTTCTCTGTATTACTTTTGAAACTTACCTAAGTTTGAAAGTGTAATATTTTAAAATAAAAAGTTAAAAAAATCATATGGTTAAAAGCCAAACCTACTCATACAGTTCAGGCATAGCAACTGCACCTAAATCCAAATTACTGCACGTGAAGTTATCATGTCCTTTTTCTTATCACTTAACATCTATCTACCAGCTCTAACTAACTCAGGGGTCATCTGGAGCCACAGGAAGAAAGTCGTGGTCCAAGATGGCATTGGCTTATAGGGCCCAGACCCTCAAAAGAGACTTTCCCAGGGACCCCTACTATTAAAAGCCCATGGTCACACCAAAGCTCACTGCAGCCATTTGGGATTATGAGATGCCCCTCTGCTCCACCAGCACAGGCTTGATTACAACAAAAGTGAGCTTCCCAAGAGGCCGGGGCCAGTGTCCACAACTAACTCCCTTGCAGTGGCTGGTTGGAACTAAATGGACTGCATTTGTAGTCATCCTTTGGGTCTGATCAGGAATTTAAATGCTTCAGCCAGAGCTGGACCAGATCCTAATGCTACAGAGCTATTTGGAGACTTCTTTCTTTTCTTGGTTATTCCTCTTTTTGACATTTCAGGATGGAGTCCATGAAGCATTCATGGACCTCAAAGAAACCAACCTCAATCCAACAACCAATAACCATAGCATGGCAGAGCCACCCCTTAGCCTTGGCTACTCTGAGGGGTCGTGTAAGTGGAACATACAAGTGGATTCTTCTCTGGCCTGACTCAGAAGGGAAAAAAACCCATAACCACCTTGGGCCCAAATAACTGGGGTTCTAAGACTCAAGACAGAAAGGGGGGCAGTGGAGGATGCACCAAACCATGCAAGTTGGGCTTGACCAGATGTTTGGTTGGTCTTGGGCGTCAGTGACCAGGGTCAGATGCTGAGTCTGATATGTCCTGAGAAGTGGGGTTTGGGAATTGACCTGGGCTAAAGGAAAGCTGGGAAAAGCCATGGTTTTGGCAAGCTACCTGATTGCTTGGGCTCACTCTTGGGCAGGACTGCTGCTGTGTTTTATTTTTCCCTACTAGCTTCTCACCTAAGCCCAATGCAGCTAATGTCACAGGGTGTTCTAAATCTCCCAGTGTAGGTTCTCCTGAAGACTTGGGAGCTGGGTCTACCCTGTGGCAGGATGCTTAGAGAGTGACCAACGCACCCCTTAAAGGCGGACCTAGGGGAGGGTGAACAGTGTGTCTCCCCAATGCTGTTTGCACCCATCATTTCATATTCTGTGTGGGGTTCCCCACCCACCACCCCCTGATAGCAGGGGATCGGCACCACAACTAATCACGGGCGGAAACACACATGGTTGTTCACATAAGGCTGAAGCCAATTAACACCAACTGGGAGTAAGGAGTAGAGTGATGAATAAAAGATGCATTAAAATCAAGCATCACCTCTTTTGAGTTATCAGGTCTACCTATCAGTCTAATTTGGGGTTTTCTAATTTATCATGTGGGTTAGTCTTATCTTTTCGACTACACCTTTTTTTGTGTCTTGCCCTAGTGTGTGGGCAAGTGCAGAGCATGTAGCCAGGTCCTAGCTGTACCTGCTGACTGATAATGAGCCGGGAGAAGAGTGTGGCCTTGGCCTGGCAGAGGTTCAATATCCTGGCTTCTTGTTCCAGCTCTGTTGTCACAATACCCTTGGCTGTAGGGTGCTCTCTGTCTCTGTCCAGGCTCTACTTTGTACTCATCTGGTTATTATTCATTCTTACTTCCTTGTTTGTGCTGAGATTGCAAAAGAAATATGATTAAGGTTCTATGTACCATGTACCTTTAAGTCAGGAAAGGAACGGAGGCTCTGCTCCATGCCACACATGAGGCTCTGATCTCATGCCTTCAGGTCTGAAGGAGCGAGCCTTGCCCTTCCTTGCAGAGGTGGGCAGGAGAGGAGGCTTCATGGCCTGCCCCTCCCCCCTGCCCTCATCCACTCTGTACCCTTCCCTGGCCTGCTCTGGGCTGGGAGGCTGACCTCTATGGCCCGCCTCACCTGCTCCAGGTATGTAGACCAGTGGGAGGCACTGGCAGGGATGGAGGAAAGGAGAAAAGAGGCTGGGTGTTAGCTCCTCCAGCTCCCTGACCATGACCATGACCTGTCCTACAGCCACCGTTCCTCTACCCAGCCCTCTCATACTCAGCCTATCAATACCCACTTCCCTCTCCCTGCCCCCTCATTTCATCTCCTTGTGGTTTCCCTGGTCCTTCCTGGACCTCTGCGAATAGTCCTTCATCAAGCCCTGGGCTCAACCCCCACTGGTCAGAGACCTTTGTTTCCAGCACCCCAGATGGACTGTGGGAGCCTGACCCACCTCCTTGGCTGCTCCCACCACCCCATCCCCTGCCCCTTCCTCCTAGTTTTCCTAAAGAAGTTGGTTTCCAGCACAGTCTTCCTCCTGGAAGCTCTGGAACAGCCCGTACACGAGCCAGAGCCTGCTGCCGTTTGAAAAGTGTGGGCGTCCAGCTTCCAAATGGCTCTCAAGACTCGTGAGATGCCACATGCCCACGTGGGCCGTGGGAGGGGGCTGGGTGGGGAAGGGGCAGAGACGAGGAGGGGCGGGGGCTGGAGACAACGCTGAGCTTGACGGGGGTCCAAACCAGGAATCTTCTTCCTGTGTTTTCCTGTATGATTTTTCACGTTGTTGCTTAACGACAGGCACCAGCGCGGCACCTCCCTGGGCAGCTATGGCCTCTGGCGCTTGGCTCAGAGATCCTCGGGCTGCCCGCCTGCCCAGCGCGGTCCCCAGTGATCAGTCAGGGTCTGCCCCTTGGCTCCCAGGAAGCCCGCGGGACGCTTTGCTGTCCCAGGAGCCACTCCCCTCCTTCACTCGGAAGCGCCGTTTTTTCTTACCCGTCCACTGCTCAGCCCACCTCTCTCCTTCCTCCCTGCCCCACGCAAGTCCACAGACCAGCTAAGCTGCCAGAACTAGCTCACCATTCTCAAGTGACGGTGGGATATTTTTTCATCTTTATGATCATTTTGGAAGATGCAACATCTGCCCCGCCCGTTTCCTCCTTACTCTTGCTGCGACAAAAGGAAGACACTGCAAGCAAATGACCATCTCGGTCCAGTGTACTCCCCACTCCCTGGGACCCGCCACTGGCTTTGCGTCCCCCATATACTTCCTGCTCCCCGCGCCACCCCCGCCTCCGCAGATGGAGACCAGCTAACGAATTAAATGGTCTGTCCGTAGTTTGAGTTTTTTCTTCCACTCCCAACAAGAACCTCCACTGTTTGAATTGTCAAAGTCTTGTTGATTCCTTGTTATGCGATGAGTCATCAAAATATGCCTGGTACGTGTTAGGTCTTTACCAAAGACACCAGAAATCAGTGCATCAGCGACTTAAAAGGGCCCCCTTTGATAGCTATGCCAATTACATTTTTAAAAAGTAAAAAAAGTTCTAGTTGGATACTTCTGAAACCGGTTTTTTATTTTATTTTTTATTATTTTTTAAATTCCTCTCCTATGTGATTTGTGTGCAGACTTCTGAAAAGCAGGCTTTATAATTAGAGATTCAGCCAGGCTAAATCACAGCGGCAGAAGCTTATGCAACTGCTGAAAACCTATGCGTTAAAAATGGAATTGTCTTGAAGAGTGGGGAAGGTAATAATATCAGTAACGTGAAAAGAGAAAGTAAAAAATTAGTATTTCAGCAACTCAGGTCTCTTATCCACATTTGTCTGCACCAGAAGGTCTTGGTGTCACTTTTTAGACTAAATCGGAAGTGCAACCTCTTACTAGGAAAAAAAAAAAAATTAAACTTTACTTTCACAAATTCCACCCTCTGTCCCATTAATTTGGGCTCCGGCGCCCTTTTTACTGACTTTTGGTCATCATATCGCAAAACACATTTTGTATTTGTTAGAATCCGTATGCTCACTAATGCCCATAAGGAAACAGATTTTCTAAGTGGGTTTTGGTAATTTGCTATTTTAAAAATACTTGTGAGACCTTTACAGTTGCCATGGCGATATAATTTCCATAAACATGATTTTTGTGGGGATTTTTGCACGTTGAAGGCTGAGGTTGATAAGCAGTGCTGGGGGGAAAGTAGGTGGTGAGTTTGGCAGCCAGCCCATTGCTGCTTCCCTCAAATGCTGCAAATCTGGTTTCAAGAACTCAGGTTTATGGCAGAGACCTGGGTGTTTAAACAACACAAATCACATGAGGGGCTTCTGAGAAGTGGACCTGATCCGGGAGAAGAGGCCGGCTTGTTCCCAGGATGAAGGCAACAGGGTGGTGGATCAGGGGCGCCTGCTCAGCTGGTCAATGACCTGTCCAGGTCAGAGCCACCTGCAATCTCACCCTGGAGCTGCCCAGGGAGGGGGGTGGGGGTAAAAAGCCTGAGAGTTCTTTTTTTCTTTTATCCAGATTCATCAGGAAAACAAAAAATCCCACTTTAGTGCACAATACTACTAATATGCCGAACATTTGTAATGGACAATAACAGGAAGTAAAAACAATATTAGCTGTTCGACAAGAAAACACTGAATAACAAATAGATAGTTTTACAGCCATCTTGAATGCCAAGGGTTGAGGAAAAGCAGCTTTAGTTAGAAAAAGAGGTAGAGGTCCCAATGGCTCCAGACTTTCTATCAATGATGCTAGGGGTTTGTATTAGCTCACAGAGGGGGTTTGTTTGACTCACTGTTAAACTTCATTTCCCAGAAAATGGAATATACAAAGGGATTGAGGGAGAAGTGGAACAAATAAGAGAATTTTCTAGTGACTAAAAACGTTTGGGAAAAGAAATGACCAGTAAGAGGAGTTAAAGGCAGAAGCATAGAAGCCTGAGAGACTTCCGCCGATGCCCTCAGTGCCAGGTGCTGCGTAACTGAGCACCTGGGCACAGCCGAGGGGTTTGAATCATACAGAATTATGAATCACAAGGAGCAATAATTACTAAAAAGTTATCCTGTTGACTGTTAAAATTTACATAGTGCCGGAAATTCCAACAGGGCCACCCAGAAAAGGACCTGCCAGACTTTCTGTCTGACAGAGTGCTGATTGATCTCTATTCCTTGAAAGCCAGACTTTGGTGCCTGGGAAAGACTATGTGTGCACCTGTGAGCCTGCACACCTGGTGTATACATACATGTGTGAGCTTGCATACCTGGTATGTGTGTGCATGTGTGAGCCCGTACACCCATTGCGTGCACATATACAGACCCAGCATATTGGTGTATGCGTATACATGTGAGCCTGCATACTCGTATGTGCGTGCATGTGTGAAATTGCATATCTGGTGTGTAGGCACATGTAACTCTGCATACTTGTGTGTGCATATATGTGTGAGCCTGCATGCCTAGTGCATGTGTGCACCTATACACCTGGGGCCCTGAATGTACCCAAAACAAGTGTGTGTTCAGGGGTTTTCCCAAGTCTGAAGGACACAGAACACTAGCTCCACTCCTGACAGTCTCATGCTCACACAGTGGGGAAAGGCCAGGGGACAGTCCAGTCTGCAGACTCTGGTGACAGCTGCTGCTGCTGACGCTGCTGACTTGTAATTCAAGTGTGTTTATTAAAAGGGAAAGAGTGAGGAATGAGAGACATTAGAGGACATTTTGTGCTTCTAGAGTAGGGAGGCTCTGGGTAAGGCTCATGCCAAGGCTGAGTCCTGAGGATGCAGAATGGAAGGTGGACACCTCTCCTGCTGGGCTTCCCTGCCTGGGACATGGGGGTGTGACGGCTGTCAACCCTGGGAGGGGTGACTTGTTTAAGACCAGGCGCCAGCCTGTAGTAATGCTTTCCAGGGCTGCTCAGAGGGCTCCCCAAGCATTTATTTTGCCCTGAAATAGCCCAGATGAATTTGGCATGAAAAACTGCCTTAAAGTGGCTCACTGCCCCATCCTGGGTGAGAATCAGAACCAGAATGGTGCCTGCAGCACTGCTCCAGGCTCTTCCCTTAACACACATTTAATTTAAAAGCTTTCCAGGGATCTGGTCAAGATGGCAGCGTAGGCAGACATGGCTCGCCTCTTCACACAACCACATCAAAATCACAGCTAAAATATAGAACAACCATCAGCCAGAACTGTCAGAGATCGAGTTGAATGGAGTCTGACAACTACAGAAATAAAGAAACCACACCCATTGAGACTATTAGGAGGAGTGAAAGCACAGAACAGGCTGGTCTTTCACCCACGTGTGGTGGATAAAAATTCAGGAGGATATCTGAGGAGTGAGGAGTCCCAGCCCCACACCAGGGCCCCCAGCCCAGGGTTCCAGTGCCAGGAAGATAAGTCCTCAGAACTTCTGGCTGCAAAAACCAGGAAGGATTGAGTCAGTGGAAGAAACTGCTGGAACCTAAGCAATTCTTCTTAAAGAACACACCATGGACTCACCTCTGAGCTCCGGCACTGGGGTAGTAGCTTGAAAGGCACCAGAGGCACACAGGAAGAAACTGAAGTGTGTCATATCAAGGTGAGCAGAGGCCATTGTCTCTTTTCTAAACCCTCCCCACACAGAGCCAGCAAGCTGGTGTCATAGATCTGAGACTCCATCAGCCAAGCTAACACTGTTTGACCTACCTTGGAGATTCCCAGAGACTCCGCCTCACTCAATTTGTGGGCCGATCTAAGCTGCTTTTCCATATGAATGGCTGTTCTTGGCTCCTGCTTCACAACTTCCTAAATACTCTCAAACAAGGAACAGCTGGCCTCAGTGAGGCCCAGGCCTGGCACTACCAGCAGACAGCTTAGATTCCCAGCTTGGCTTCACCTGGGAATCTTCAAGCCCAGCACAAGTAGCAGCCATCTCTGATTGCTTTATAGCTCAGACAGGGTGCCCTGGGAAAAACATAGGTAGGGGCTGACCTTGGCCTATACTACCCAGGAAACCCCAGAGCCAGTTTGCCCAGTGGACAGCTACAGACCATGTCGGAGCACCACCACCCTGTCCCTGCACAGCTGATCCTTCAGAGGGTGGAGGTTGGTGGTCAGTGGTCACAATCAGTCCTTGCAGCTGACTGGCCTGGGTAAATCCCGCCCATTGATCTGCCAATAGCAACCAAGGCTCAACTACAAGAGGAGGGTGTACTCAGCCCACACGAAGGGTGCACCTTGAGTACCCAGCTTGGGTGATAGGGGAGGCCTTGCTACTGGACCCTATAGGACACCTACTATACTACCAAGACATGGAGTCAAAGCAGCTCTACCCGATACACAGAAACAAATACAGGGAGGCTACCAAATTGAGGAGGCAAAGAAATATGGCCCAAATGAAAGAACGAAACAAAACCCCAGAAAAAGAACTAAATAAAATGGAGATAGCCAATCTATCAGATGCAGAGTTCAAAAGACTAGTGATAAGGATGCTCAGAAAAATGATTGAGTATGACCACAAAATAAAGGAAGAAGTGAAAGTTATACAAAGTGAAATAAAGAAAAATATACAGGGAACCAACAGTGATGGGAAGGAAGCCAGGATTCAAATCAACAATTTGGGACAAAGGGAAGAAATAACATTTACCCAAAACAAAAGAAGAAACAAGAATTGAAAAAATGAGGAGAGGATTAGGAACCTCTGGGACAACTTTAGATGCGCCAACATCCAAATCATAGGGGTGCCAGAAGGAGAAGAGGAAGAGCAAGAAGTTGAAAACTTATTTGAAATAGTAATGAAAGAAAACTTCCCTAATTTGGTGAAGGGAATAGACATACAAGTCCAGGAAGCACAGAGAGTCCCAAACAAGCTGGACCCAAAGAGGACAACACCCAGACACATCATGATTAAAACGCCAAAGGTTAAAGATAAAGAGAGAATCTTAAAAGCAGCAAAAGAAAAGAAGAAAGTTACCTACAAAGGAGTTGCCATAAGACTATCAGCTGATTTCTCAAAAGACACTTTGCAGGCAAGAAGGCACTGGCAAGAAGTATTCAAAGTGATGAAAGGCAAAGACCTACAGCCAAGACTACTCTCTCCAGCAAAGCTATCATTTAGAGTGGAAGGGCAGATGAAGTGCTTCCCAGATGAGGTAAAGCTAAAGGAGTTCATCATCAGTAAGCCAGTATTACATGAAATGTTAAAGGGACTTATTTAAGAAAAAGAAGATCAAAACTATGAACATTAAAATGACAACAAACTCACAACTATCAGCAACTGAATCTAAAGAGAAACAAAAACAAAAACAGGGACAGAATCATAGGTATGGGGATCATTTGGAGGGTTATCAGCTGGGAGGGGAAAGGGGGAGAAATGGGGAAATGGTGCAGGGATTAAGAAGCATAATTGATAGGAACAAAATAGACAGGGGGAAGTTAAGAATAATATGGGAAAGGGTGAAGCCAAAGAACTTAAATGCATGACCCATGGACATGAACTAAGGAGGGGATTGCTAGAGGGAAGTGGGGTACTGGGCAGAGGGGGTCAAAGGGAAAAAACATTGGGACAGTTGTAACAGCATGATCAATAAACAAATTCTTTAAAAAAATAAAAGCTTTTTAAAAGTAAAGCATCAGTAGCAGGCAGTTTGGATGGAGCTGGTGCGTGGCAAGGAGGAGAAGGCAGCAGCCCCAGGACTGGGGCCCTTCTGCCCCCTGCCCCCTGTGGTGGCCCTTGCCCCTGTTTAGGAGAGGAGCACATGTCTTTTGACTTTGGGCTCTGCACAGAGACCCCAACGTGCCATGCAGTGGGGAGCTGTGCCCACAGAGCGGCCCTCTGAGATGCTTCTCTGTGCTGCAGGGTGCAGGAGGGCCGGAGCTGGCCCTTGTTCCCCTGCCAGGATCAGGAAGATTTCATTCTCCAGGGGGGAACAATAAATAGAAGCAGAAACACTTGCCACATTGCCCAGAGGATTCCAAAGCAAAGGGCAGTTGACAATGTTGAGTCAGGGACCCAGAATTTATTTTGGGGGTGCTTCCATAAGACCCTGGTGACCTTTTTCTGGGTAAAACTTATTTTGCTGAGGGCCTAGATCCCACTCGACTACGTGATAACTGTGACCTTGAGCCAGTTACCTAACCTCTCTGTGCCTCAGTTTCTTCTTTAGCAAAATGGGGATAATACTGTAATAGTACCCACTTCATAGGACTCTTTTGAAGGTTAGATGAACAATCTCACGTAAAGTGCTTTGAATAGTGCTTGGAACATAGTGAGAATTACATTTCCCCTCCTGGCTCTAAGGGATTTTTTAAGATCTCCCCCTTCCCCCAGTGTCTGGTAACCACCACTATACTCTCTGTTACTAGGAGTTTGGCTTTTTAATTTTTTTTTTTAAGATTCCACATATAAGTGAGATTATGCACTATTTCTCTTTCTGTGTCCTGTTTCACTTAGCATTATAGCCTCAAGTTTCACCCATGTTGTCACAAATGGCAGCATTTTCTTTTCAAAGGCTGAATTATATAGATAATAGATATATCATTTTAAAATCTATTCATCCATTTAGGTTGTTTCCATATCTTGACTATAATGCTGCAATGAACATGGGAGTGCAGATACCTCTTCAAAATTGTGATTTGATTTCCTTTGGAGATATCCCAGAAGTGGAATTACTGGATCATCTGGTGGCTCTATTTTTAATTTTTTGAGGAAACTCCACGCTGCTTTGCATAATGATTGTAACCAATTTGCATTCCCACCTACAGTACATGGGGTTTCCTCCCCCCCCCCACCAGCACTTGTTATTTCCTGCCTTTTTGCTGACAGCCATGCCAACAGGTGTGAGGTGGTATCTCGCTGTGGTTTTGATTTGCATTTCCCCAATGATGAGCCACGTGGAGCATCTTTTCACGTACCTGTTGGCCATCTTTATGTCTTCTTTGAAGAAATGTCTTTTCTGTTCCTCTGCTCATTTTTTAATTTTAAAAAATTGCATATTCTTATCACCATTTTTGGAACCGGTGTTGGGGGGAGGCCAGTCCTCCCAGTCTAGGTCTGAGAGGAGCCTTGCTATGTGAGCCAGCGGGCCTGCCAGACCGTGGGTCTGTCCCGTCCTCAGCGCGGCACCTCTGGGCAGGAGCAATGCCCGGCTCGCGACAGGTGCTCAGTAATCTGTGGACAGAATAACTAGCCAGGAACATGGCTGATGCGTGATCCCACAACCTCAGCGTGCATTAGAATCCCCTGGGGAGCTTGTTAAATGTTAAGTCCCAATTTCCACCCTTGGAGAGTCTGACATAGTATTAGGAGTGAGGTGGGGCCAGGGAACTTGTGTTTTTTAAAAAGAACCCCATGTGAGAGAAACTCTTGGGAGTCTCATGGTGTGGTACTCTGGTGCCCCAAAGCTGGGGCTGCGGGAGAAGGAGAAACCCAGGAGAGATGACCACCAGCAGTGTCCTGCCTACGTAGCCGTCCGTCCCTGCCTTTGGGGCTTGGGGGGTGGCGGGTGTCTCCCGGATCCCTTCTGGTAGGAACATCAGGAAGACTGGAGCCTTCTAGGGAGGGCAGTCGTGGTTGGATTTTTTTCTAAAGCATGTCTAACTTGGAGCTTCTCTACAGGGAATAGTGAGGTTAGTGGTTCCCAGAAATCCTAAAAGGAGCCCCAGGAGCCCCCAGGACAGGGCCACAGCTCACAGGTCCCTTGTGGTGTCTCTGCACATCAGGGTCCCCCTTGTCCCCTCAGCCTGAGCTGGTCCCTTGCGGGAAACCTCCTTCACAAGCCCCGTGCTCGGAGTTGGAAGGCATCTTTAGCTAGGATGACGCCCTCCATTCTGCCCAAAGCCATCACCCCAAGCTCTGAAAGTGACTCCTCTGTTTGGGTCATTGGAGCAGGTCACTGGACTTTCCTGGAGGCTCAAATTGAGGCCCTTGAAAACCAGCTGTTTGTTTAACCTAAGTGGCCCAAGAGAAGACACCATGGAGTTGAGCGAGGAGGAATGTGGTTTTTGTTTAAAGAAACATCTGGGATTTGTTTCTTAGCAACAGCACTCATCCAGCGCACAACTGGCAGTGTCAGAACATCCAATGATGCCCACAAGCACCATATGAAATACGATAAAAATCTGTGGAATAGGCAAGGCCACCTGAGCATAGCGCCCCCAATGGGCAGAAGAACCTAGAACCCTGAACAGTTGCAGCCGCCACTGGTTTAGACCGGAGAGCTTCAGGGCGTGAAATGTTCCTACCTCAGCAACAGTCACGAAGCTGCCTCCCTCTGCCTGGCTTCCTGTACCTGCAGCCCCAGCGTCCCATCAGATGGCTTTTAGATGAAGTTTGTATTTGAAGAGCAGCAGGTTTGAATCCAGAGGAGATATCAGACTCAAATCTAGAGGTTTTGAGCCTTGTTTCAGTGCCATTGGACCCATTAGCATTCTGGTAAAATCTTGGATCCCATCTCAGAATAATATTCTTTTTAGTGCATTTAATACATAGATTTACAAAGAAAACCAAGGATATTAAAAAACAGATATAAAAATATTTTTAAAAATTTGTATCTAGAAACAATTTGCTTTTGTATTAATGCGTTAAATAAGAAGATCCAGCAGTGTATCTAATAAGTACCATGATTTTATAATAGTGATGAGTGTCAATATTTTGAAAAATCTACTTCTCAGCTTCAGCGTGGTATGGAAATAGCTGTGATTTCTATTGCTGATGAAGGCGTGGTTCTGCTAATATTATTGTATTTGTTGCCTACATCCATAATAAAAGGAAGTGCTAAAGTTGAGTTAGGTTAGTGAAAATAAAGAGGTAATTTTTTAAAATCTCAGTTCACGGATCCCCAGGGGGTTGGTGGATTCTAGGTTAGGACCTCTTCCCTTCTCTATCCTTTATCCGAGGCCTCTTAATCAAAGTTGCTTAAAAACCTATTTTGTCAGAGCTGCTATATGGGCATGGACAGACAGACAGACAGAACAGAGAGGCGGGGAGACACTGTTGAGCAAGCATAGCCAATAAGTAAGTATTAAAGGGCAGGGAGGTGTGATGGCTGCTGTGAAGACCTAGAACCTGAGGTCATAAGGGTGGGCCCCTCTTGGTGGGATTAGTGCCCTCCTCAGAAGAGACCCCAGAGGCTTTCGAGTTTTCTCTCTGCCACGTGAGAGCACAAGGAGTTGGTGACCGCCTGCAAGCACCTTGATCCCAGACTTCCAGGCCTCCAGAACTGTGAGAGGTCAGTTCTGTTGATGAAGCTGTTCCCTCTGAGGTACTTTGTGTGGCAGCCCGAGCTGACGGAGACACCTGTGAGCAGGTACCGTTGACATCACCCTCGTTGGGCCAAAGGAGAAACTGAGGCACAGAGAGCCTAGCGGACCTGCCCAAAGCCATGCAGAGGCAGAGGCAGGCTGACTTGGTCCCCTGGGGCCAGCATCGGTCCACCTTACCCCTGTCCCGCCACCGCCCTTGCAAAGAGTGCCCACCTCGGGGGGTTTGTAAGGACTCAAGGAGACTGGCAGGCAGAGCCCGTGAACAAGCCTGGCACAGAGCGAGCCCTCGGGGAAAGTGAGGGTTGTCACTCTGGCCATGGCTCCCCCAGGAAGGGAGAGACCCAGGGAAGGGGAGCAGAGAGTCAGGAGCCACCCCCACCTGGGAGCTGCAGGATCCTGGAGAAATAGCGTAGCCTGCCAGCGGGGTACCCAGGGTGGGATGTGGGGGAGGTGCGCAGGGCGGAGTGAGCCAGGTCCCTGAACTCGGCAGCTAGGCCCTGTGGGTCACTGGGTCATGGGGTGCTGAGTGGGGCAGTTAAGTGGCAGTGGAGACGCATGGGACAGTGTGGGTGAGAGCAGGCAATGGGCCAGCCTTCCACTACGCAGTCCCTGCTGGGGACGGCGCAGCCGTAGTTCTCGGAATCTGTAAGAGGACAAGACTTCCCAAAGTGCCATGTTTGAGAGGAAAAAAAATAACCAACCGCTTCTCAGAACTGCATGCCTTCCTCGTTCACCGACTTCCAGGCCCCTTGCCTGGGGGGAGAGCCTTCGCGGCCCTCCCAGCACAGACTCGGCTTTCACGTCTGCAGCCTCCTTGCCCTAATAGGAAATGTCTGGTGTGAGTTTCTCCCTGGAGCCTGCCTTGGCGTCTGGCCCGGGCCCAGGTCCGCCCTCCCCAGCTTTGGGCCTCCATCTCCATTTTTATTCCTGCTTGTTTAGAGCGCTGGAAAGCAATGTACTGCCTGGGGTTGCAAAGCCCCAGATAAGCCTTCCTTCCCCTAATGAGTTCTGCTTGGAGAAATCCATCAGCTGCAGAAGCGCTGTCTGACCCTGTAATTCGCTCCCTGGCTCAGGAACCAGCCGAGTGTCCTCAGAAAGGCTCCCAGAGCCTTTCCCAGCTGCTGTCTGCTGGGTGGACTGGTGGTCTGGCTCCACTCCGGGTCTCAGCACCTCATCAGAGGGGGTGACAGTCTCCTGGAGCTGCTGGCCAGGTGGCTGCAGCAGTGGTTTTAGAGGGACAAGGATGGCCCTGGGTTCAGCGGTGGGCACGCTGTGTGTTCTGAGGTTTCCAGCTGTGAAGGCCCTTAGGGGCCCCGGAGCCCCGATTTTGGCGTTCATATACTACCTCTGTATGGCTGGCATTCAAATCAGTGAAAAACAAAGGGATTCTTCCTATACTTTAAATGTTGTGATGAGATTAAATTCAGTCGTGGAGAGATTACCCACGATCAAAGCTCCCAAGGCTGCTGCCTGGAGTGTTATGTCCCACGTAAAGGCTCACCTCTCACTGACGTTGCCAAGGACTAGAGAGCTAGTAAATGTCAAAGGCCATATTTCTTATTGTGGTAAAATATTCATAACACAAAATTTATCATATTAACTTTTTAAGTGTCCAATTCTGTGGCGTTAAGTATATTCACAATACTGTGCAACTATGGTTCATCTCCAGAAGTTACTTATCATCCTGTGCTGGAGCTCTGTACTCAATGAACACTAACTCCTGTTCCCTTCCCCTAGTCTCTGGTAACCTCTGTTCTACTTCCTGTCTCCGTGGAAGCGTACGATGTGTCCTTTTGTGACTGGCTTATGCAACTGGAGCATAACGTCCTCAAGTTCAGTCGTGTTGCGGCATGTGTCATCATTTCCTTTTTCAAGGCTGAATAATATTCCATTGCAGGGATACACCACATTTTGTGTATACGTTCCTCTGTTGATGGATACTTGGCTAAGGCATTTTAAAAATGCAGTGGATGTTCTAAAGGGCCCTAGATGTCTAGCGGTGACATCTCACCATGGTCTCCGGGGTTGACTTGGAGCATTTGGTTGCCTGGGAGGGGGTGTGCCCAGCAGTGAAGAAGAGAGGGGCACAGTTCCCTGGTAAGGGCTGTGTGTGGTGGGCAGTGAGGTTGACTCCCAGCATCCTTTGCACCTGGATGACTAGTCCAAGCCAGTCTTGAAACTTCATACCTCTGGTGGGTGACTGGTTCAGAAGTGACAGGTGACCCAATGGTCAGGGAATTGTTTCCTTAGGCCTAAAAGGGGGCCACAGGAAGATGTTATCTTTATTTTTCCAGACATCGTCATGTTGAGATTGAGCTTTTTGGAGCTGCTGTAGCCATCTGGGTATCAGGCCGAGGTTGAAGCCAACACCAAGAGCATCAGTGCAGAGACAAAGAGCCTGGGCCCTGGAGCTGCTTAATAATCCAACCTCTGAACTACTGTTAGACTTCCTGTCATTTGAGATGATAAATGCTTCATGTCACTGAAGCTAGTTTGGGTTGTTTTTGTGTCACTTGCAGCCCAAAGCATCCTAAGAGACATCAGCTGTGAGTAGCTGTGTTCCTCTGCTGTGCCCTCCAATTGGCTATTTTGGGAAACAAAGCATAAATACAGGGATAATTTACGTCTCAAGAATGGCATCAGCTTGCCATTAGTTGTAAATATAGATACAAGGTAAAGAATAACCAATTGTGGTTGCTATATCACCTGGTTACGCTACATATACACCCTGATGTGCCCAGGATGTCGGTTGGCGTGCCTGGCATTCCATCAGGGCATGCCAGATGCCTCTGTCTGTTTAAACCTGCTTCTTGGAGTCCTGTGGAGGTGGCCTGGGGCACTCCACAGGTGACAGGCTGAGCCTAGCAGTGCAGGGGAGGCCTGACTCCATGTGCAAAGAAGTCACAGAGTTCCCATCTCTGAGATGCACTTTTATGGAGGACCCTCTTGGTCTGGGTCAATTGGTCCCAACAGGGTGGTGTGGTTCAGAAATCCGTGTCCCCCTGGGGACCTGCTCTCAGAGTGGGCAGTACATTCTTTTGAAAATTTTAAATCATTCCCAGAAGACTCACCGAAGGAGGATGATATGCATTTCTGGAAATAATAGCCAAGGAAGGTGAATGAAGGGGGCAACTCCGCTGAGTATTCCGAAGTCTGTGGAGTCAGGGTGAACTGTGACCAAAGCCCAGGAGTCTGAATCCCTGTGTGTCCCTGGGGCGTCGCTCCTATGGGGCTCACGTTCTGGAAAACAGCATTCCCGGAACGAACGCATGTACTTGGAGGCTACTATCTGCATGAACTGATTGCTCACATATTTTGAAATGCATCTGACGTTGCACTGAGGGGAGGGGGTTGGGGTCTGGTCCCCAAGCCCTTTGGGGACCTCTTCCCTGATTTATGTTCTATTTGTGTCCACTTTGGGGGCGGGGGACAGCAGGGGACATAGAGTCCTTAAGCTGCTCACGTAGCTCCTTCTGGACGGGGCTTTGGTCTGTTGCTGTCAGGCTGTCCCCTGAGGACTTCTGTCCCTTTCCTGTTCCCTTCCCAGACCCAGCCAGGCCTGCAGTGGGGGTGGGGTGAGAGGTTACTTCCTGGATTGCACCCCACCCCCACCCCCAGGAAGCTGGGTCATTTTCATTTTCAGAAGGCAAAGTGGTGCTCATCCCAAGCATCCCGGGGACTGAATTCTGCTGGATGCCAGTAACAGTCGCATTAATAATAATAATCATTCCAGGAGTGGGGGAATGCTCAGAGGGGGAAGGTGAAGGCTGACGTCTTGCTGTGGTAGGTGTCCAAGTAAGGCTGGAAGCCAGGATGTGACTCCTCTTTCCTTGACCTTGTGGCCTTTCCTAAGCAGCCCAGACGTTCAGAGGATGTGCAGGCAGACTGTTTACCTTCACGGGACCTTGGCCTGTCCCTCATCTGTAGGGACCAGGAAGGGAGCTCATCTCTTTGGCTTGTGTAACCCGCCTCTCAGCTAAGCTGGCCCTCATGGGCACCACGTTTCTGTGTCGCTGTGTGCAGACCACGGGAATGGGTGAGGGTAGTGTGAGGGGGGACTGTAGTGACCTGGGCCACCCACCTGGGCTTGATCCCCAGGAGCACTGGGTCCATTCAAAGTCAACCACATGACACCTGAGAACAGGATGGGGACGGGGCAGCAGAAAGAGCAGAAACCCACAAACATAGCTGGTCCAGTTTTATGGACAGAGCTTCGGGCCTTAGCTGATGTAGCTGTGGCGATCTGTCCATTTAATAAACCCTTCCTACAGGCCTGCCGTATCCCAGGCATTGTCCTGGTCCTGGACTATAAAGGGGAGCAAAGAGCAAACCCTATTTCTAATGTAACCAGGGCTAAAGCACCCGCTTCCAGGGAGCTCACTGGGTGCCCTGTACTATTCTAAGCACCTGTACCTCCAATAATATCCAGGACAACACAGAGAGGTGGAGATTCTTTCAGGTATGTGAACCAATAAATCCTTTCATTATTTATGCCTGTTTGACTTGGTTACTTCCAAAATAAAGACCACAAGGGACAAGCCCTCCCTGCAAGTGTGGTATGTCCGTCCCTGTGGCCTGAGCAGCAGTGTCAGCCCTGCTTACAGAAAGCCATCCGGGGCCTGCTCCTGTGAGCCCCAGCGGGAAGTGTCCCTGGCACAGGAGCACACACGCAGGCCACCCCACAGGGCATGGCGCCAGAAAGGAGCAAGAGCGTCTCCCGGGCCTGCAGGAGTCCCCAGCCAGACAGGGGGCACCTGGGCACAAGGCCCACACAGGCCTCTTTCCTTCCCCCTCCCCTGCTCCTCTGGGAGGTGAGATGCCAGCTCAGCCAAGCCACCTCCTTTCTTGCTGCTGTTGTGTGGCCACCTAAATAAACCCACAATGACTCCTCAGGGTCTCACGGGCCTGGAGTCATTTCCTGGCTGCCAAACAAGAACCCACAGCATCCACCTGCTCAACCCACCCCCAGCAGGTGAACCCAAGCCTTCCATTCAGCTGAGAGCCACCTTTGCCTGCTCACCTGGACTGACGCCCGAGGGTTGGGGGCTTTATTCCAGAGACATTTCTGTGTCAGGTGCCTGCGTGCCATCTGTCCCCTTGTTTGCTTGACTGCTACCCGGCCTTCTCTGCGACCAGTAAGAAGCTGTTCAATGGACAGCTTTGCGGAGTTGGATCCTGGCAGGTGCCTGCAACTTTTTATAACCGAAAAGAGAATTTGTTTTGAAAAGAGAGAAGAAGCTACCTCCAATCCTGCATGGCAAAACTATTTTCAGTTTCCGTCCTACTCTCCAGTCCTTGTCCACACAGGTAAATATTTTCCAACAGTCCCCGGCACAGTCTACATGCTATTTTTGTAATTTCACTTAAGGCGCTTGCCTGACTTGCTCCATAGTTACCATACTTATAATCTGTACTGGCTGCACGATACTGCGGCATATGGACGAGTACCGAGCCCTCGGCTTTATGAGGCTGACAGAGTGAACTTGGCAATTGTAATGCATTTTTCAGAAAGGTGAAGAGTAGTGCCATGGGCTATAAGAGAACAGGAGTCACTGAGATCTTCAATTTCATTCTCCACTTTTACTCCTCAGCGTTGCCACCTGGGGACGCCCGCCCCATCACCTGCCTCTGAAGTCCGGGGTAGGGGGCTCCTGACATTCCCACCCGCCCCTGATTCATTGCACATGACATTCTAAGTACTTGCCGCACGCTGAGCCCCCACATCTACCCTATGTGGCAGGCTGCTATCATTCTCTTCACCTCACAGATGGGGAGACTGAGGTCTGGAGAAGTACGTCGCTCGTCCAGGTCTCGGGCCCCTGGGGTGGTGCAGCCAGAGCCTGGGTCCTGGCACTGACACCAGAGCCTGCCTTGGGAACACAGTGTCATCTCACCTGTGCCACCTCTTGCAGGAGTGGCCGCACTGTGATATGCTCTGTGCCTGATGTGTCTTTCTCATGACCCCGTGGGATTCCTGAGGGACTCTCCTTTTTGTTTGGGTCCACCTGGATTTAGCCCAGTTCTCGGCACCTAGCAGGTGCTTCATGAATGCTACCTGAATGTATGGAAAAATGAGTGAATGAAAAGAATCGGTGTGATTTTAAGGAAGAGGCTACTTTGTGCTGGGAATGCAGGCCTCCAGGCCAAGGTGGCGTGATCGGAGATGCTCTACTACCACCCACAGGCCACCGCTGCCGAGGGCTCACGGGTGGGCTGCAGGGTGGGGCTGTCCTTCCATGTGCCTGGCGTGTGTGGCCACAGCTTGGGGGACCTGGGGACAGCTCCCCACAGCATTCCCAGGGATGAGCACACCCTGGTGCCTGGCACACTTGGCCTCAGGGAGTTTTGTCCCCATAATAAGGAGCTCAGTGCTGAGCACATGGTAGGTGCTTCATAAATGTTCTTTGTTATTGGGGTGATTGGATGAGGGTCACCCATGAACCCAGAAGTCTTAGCCTAGCCCCTGAGGGTGAGGACACCCACTGAGGCAAGAGGTGGATGCAGGACTCGGGGTCCCCAGGAGTGCCTTTGGGGTTCATCGTGTTGCAGATTCTCTCTGCAGTCATCTCAGAAAGGCTCCCTGGCAACCAGGGCCTTGGGTGGAGCGTCCCTCTTTTTTAATCTCGGTGTCCAGCCATCCATGGCAATTTCATCTTGCCAGGTTGCTAATTCTCAGGAGATGGAAGCTGTGTCATCTCCTCTAACCAATGTCACCGCTGCTGCCCCAGCCCATCTTTCCATCTGAGTGACCATGCTTAGCGCTCATCCTGCGGAAGGTGGGAGGACAAAGCTCAGGCCTCAGGGGCGTCGGTGCCCATCCGGGCTCCACTGCCCTGGCTGTTACATCCTCCCCACCCAACCCCCACTTCCTCAGTTTACCCGGTAGCACTTAATTGAAGCCCAGACTCTGCCGTGTTGAGGCTCAGAACTGGGAACGGAGAAACTTCACGTGGTTACCTTTCTGCTCAGGCTCCCCGTCCTGGGGAGATCCTGGGGCCTCCCTGGAGCCCCCCAGGGCAGACCTGCAGTCCTGGTCTGTAGCTCCCCTGCCCCTTATGGTCTGTCCAGGGCTGGGAGCACACGTTGGAGCTCATCAGGGACTTACCAGGGGAAGGTGACAGGAGAAAAGCTTGCTAACAAAGCACCGGGAGCCTGATGAAAAGCCAGTACTATTAAAATTGATGATCAGCCCTAGTACCCCTGGCCTCCATGGGGAAGAGGGACACAGGAGCTGGTCTTGTTTTCTCTGTCCTCAGAAGGCAAGGCAACAGATGTATTTGTGACATCTGGGGGGCTCCCTGTCCTCCTTTCATTACGCCTTGGACCTCTGCAGTTGGAAAGTTTAAGGTCTGCCCGGTGGTGTGGTAGCAACTAAGGACTGTCCCCACCGAGGTCTCACTTTAAGTCCCCTTATCTGTTTCAAGACGTCTACCTACTGCCTTTTCCCAGGTTCCTCAGTTCTCGGGTCCCACGCAGCCTCTCAGCGATTGCCTGAGGCCCAGGGAGGAATACAGTGTGCACCCCAGGCTGGTACTCTCTGACCAAGGGAGAAGAGAAGAGGGGGCCTGGGTGCAGAGGAGCCACTGGGGAAGGGCGATGTGGTTCTGGATGTCTGACAGCTTCTCTTTACGGCAGGGACAGAGGGATAAGGAGAGGGAGAGAAATCCACGTGAGAGAGAAATATCAATTGGTTGCCCCTTGCATGTGTCCTGACCAGGGACTGGACACGCAAAGCAACCCAGGCGTGTGCCCTGACTGGGAGTCAACCTGCGACCCTTTGCTTTGCAGGATGAGGCCCAACCAACTGAGCCACTCTGGCCAGGGCCCGAGTTTCCTTACACTCAAAATTTTCATGTTCATATTAGGCTGAGCCGTATGAAATTGCTGTTATTCAGCTCCTTTTGACTTACCAAAAAGGCAATTTCATACAGTTCAATCTAAGAAAAACATATTCCTCTTTCCGAGGCAGGAAGATGGAGGTAAGGTCACAGGTACAATGAGACAGAAAGTCACAGGATCTCAGCCACCCCACTGAGTCAGGACACTGCAGGGCACAGATCAGGACACCATCTGCTTCAGGCCCTTCTGTGAAGGACACTGACTGGGACAGGTGTAGGCTGGAGAGGTTCAAGGATCTTTCCCTTTTCCTCCTCAATTCTTTTTATTGTGGTAAAATACACATAACATGAAATTTACCTTCTTAACCATTCTTAAGTGTTCCGTTCAGTGACATTAAGTACATTCACATTGTTCTGCAAACATCTCCACCATCCATCTCCAGAATGTTTTCATCTCGCAAAAATGAAACTCTGTTCCCATTAAATACTAACTCCTCATTCCGCTCCCTCCTGCCAGCCCCTGGAAACCCACTGTTCTACTATCTGTCTCTGAACTTGACTGCTAAGTACCTCATATAAGTGGAATCTACAGTATTTGCCCTTTTGTGACTGGCTTATTTCGCTTAATAATATCTTCAAGTTTGATTCATGTCATAACAGGTGACAGAATTTCCTTCCTTGTAAGGGTGAATAATATTCCATCATACGTATATACCATATTTTGCTTATCCATCCACCCATCTATAGACGATTGGGTTGTCTCCATGTTTTAGCTATTGTGAATAATGCTGCTACGAACACGGGTGTACAAATATCACTGAGATTCTGTTTTCAATTCTTTTGGGTATATACCCAGAAGTGGAATTGTTGTATTACAGGATACTTTTATTTTTAATTTTTAGGAATCACCATACTGTTTCCCACAGAAGCTATACCAACCTAAAGAAAAACATTTTTTAAAACATAAGGCTGCAACGTTCTTATGGCTGAAAAGAGCTTAGGCTTCTAAACTAGACAGATTTTCGTTTAAATCTGGGCTGTGCTATGTGGGCAAGTCACTTAGCCTCTCTGAGCTTTGGTTTCCCCATCTGTAAAGTGGGGCTACTGACCCCCGCCTCTGTTGGTTGGGAGAATTCGAGGGGATGCAGGTAGAGAGGGGGGTTGAACGGTGCAGCACACTGTAGGTGTGCAGGTAATGGCATCCCTGTTACTTTTACATAATATTTCTCATACCCTCTTTCTACTTCAGCAACGCTCCCTTTTTTAATGGCGGCGGCTCGTGTTCATCATACCCCACATGTGTGATGTGCTAGTTGAGGCAATGGATGGTGGTGCGCACTTCCTAATGGTCCCAAAGTCCTGTTTCTCCCTTGTCATCTACCAAGCCCTCAGTCCATGTCCCCATCACTTCTCAGCTGCTTCTCCAAGTTGTCTTTCTCAAACACTAGCAATCCACCAATACCCTGCCAACAAGCTAACTTTCTTAAATCCCATTTTATGACTCTCCTGCTCAAGCTCTTCGTCAGAGCTCAGTTTCCTATAGATTGGGGCAACCCCCTTATCCAGGTATTCAAAGCCCTCCACAGATGCCCCGAGCAGTACTCCCCCTCCCCCTCCCCCACGTTGCCACTCCTGCCCCCTTGGCACCCTTGCCCTGCTCCTTGATGGCAGGGACCATTTGCCACACCATCCTTATTCCTCTAAAGGCCCCCCAGCAGCCCCCTGCTATGCCTCCTCCAGATGGTTCATTGGCCTCTCTAGTGTGGGGACCAGAGGGGGGCTGGCGTCTGCGTGGGACGGTGCTCAACACGGGCTGCTTCTCTTCAAGCTCCCAGAGGGCGGGCAGCTGGGCGCCAGGTGGTGACAAGCGCATGTGCCGCTGCATCTCCCAGCGTCCTCAGATGGCTGTCCCCTCCGGCCTCTCACAGGGACATTCATCTCGGCCTTTACCGTGCTGTGTGGAGCCCGCACTGACCTCCCAGACAGGCACGTGTGCTGTGTCTTCTGGCTGAACATCGCGGCGGCCCTCATCCAGATCCTCACGGCCATCGTCATGGTGGGCTGGATCATGAGCATCTTCTGGGGCATGGACATGGTCATCCTTGCCAGTGAGTAGCCACTGGCAGCACGCCCCCGTATGGGACTGGGGCTGGGCTGGAGCTGGAGGAGGGAGGAGCAGCGGGGGCCAGAATGGTCTGGGTGTTTGTCATCCTGCAGGGTGTGGGCACTGGGCAGGGAGATCTGCTGGGCCTGTCCCCATGCCTTCTCCAGGGCTCACTGGTGTCCTCCTCACTAGTGTCTGTGGCTGCCGGGCCTAGGGGACCTTCCCCGCACGTGCAGTCCCAATGCCTGCTGGGACTCCGGAGTGCAGACAGGCAGAGACTAAGCCAGAGAGCGTGAGTGAGAGAGGGAGGGAGCCCTCCCTCAGCTCAGACACACCAGGCATTGTATCTGCCAAGGAAACAGGCCAGCTGACAACACCAGGTAGCAGGGCGTGGCCCAAGGGAGCTCAGGCCCCCTGAGCCTACCATTCCCTGTCGCCCTATCGCGCACTTTCCAGAAAGAAGGAAAAGGCCACAGGAAAATACTGCGCTTTTTTACAGCCAGAGCAGCATAATTCTCCTTCTTTTAAACCAAGCTCTTTGTCCACGGACGCTAAAGCCTTACTTCCTAATGGGTGTCGCGTGGACCTTCACCGGCCGTTTGACACAAACCTGATCCAGGCACAGACCTCTTTCATGAATGGGCTTAACCTTACGGAATCCAGTTTGCCAAAGATGACTTGATCAACAGTTTAAAAATAACCTAGCAAGATCTTAAAACAGACACCGCCTATTTTAAGCAGCCACACACGTCCCTCTGTGCCCCATGCATGTCCCCTGTATTCTCATTCATTCTATTTCATGAGGCCACGTTTTTTTTGCTAACATGGACCACATCTCCTCAGGCATTTGTCCTTCTCCACACTCCATGATCCTCCTCAGGTCCTACACCCAACAAAACCTTCCTTAGGTGCGATTATCAGTGCAGGTAAGAACAGCAGAGGCGGGAGGGGAAGCCTGCGGTTCAGGGGGGCCCTAGAATGATCTGTAGCTGATTTAGTCTGAGTTCAGGATCCTGGGGGGATCCAAGCCTCAGGGTACACACAGGACAGGTCAAGGCCTTGGGTCAGTGACCTATCAAGTCACTCGCCAGAGGCAATGCAGGGAGCAGAGCCTGATGAGATCAGGAGAGCTGGTGGACAGGTCAGACAGGCTGCCAGGAAGAAGGTCCCTGGGAGCAGAGGCTGGGGAGGAAGGGTGTTGGCTGGACTGGCAGAGCATCCAAGTCAGAGCCTTCACTGTGGGCCACAGTCAGCTCCATGGGTGTCTCTGCCTGGGTTCCAGGGCTGCTGTCTTTGTGTCAGACTGTGTAGAACACAGTTTGGGGTACAGACATGAGCGCTGCATGAGAAAGCCTGTCACACCTCACTGCTACCCACCTCCCTTGCCCGCCAGCCACCATACGTGCTCGCCCATCTCAGCGACAAGGGGTCTTTGCACTCCTTCCAAAAAATAACCCACCTGAAAGGGTGAATGCTCGCCACGCTTGAGAGGGTGCCGTGGGCCTGGATGGCCCTGAGCAGCAATGGCTGTGTGTCCCAGGATGACCACTTTGAAGGGAATGACCGTGACCGGCTCCACAGTAGCAGGATAGGAGCTCCTCTTTCTGGTCACTCCAGCCCTTCCTGTGAAAACAAAGGAAACTTTTCAGTTGTGACTACACAGCATGATTTTTCACATGGCATTGTCAAGGGTGTCATCCACAAACATACCATTGGAAAAAAAACTCTGAAGAGGGGAATCAGAGAAATATAGCTCAAAATAGAAGTTAAAATCAGGAACTTATAAGCACACTACTCTATTTATATAGCTAATAAACAAATAACAGTGCACAGCCTGTCTTGATCATGGGCTAATAAATACTTGGTAGTTTTACAATAACTTCTTTCCACTGCCAGGCATATGACAGATATTACTAATCAATTTTACCAGGACAAGGCTACAGGCAGTCACTGCCAAGTGACCCAAGATGTCTGCAAGACAAAATCTGTTTGCCATGTCTCTCCCAAAGCATTAGATTTTATATATACGGCTCCTGTGTATGTAAGGAGGGGAGAGCCCTACTGTGGGCAGACATCACTGGCGCTAGCCGCTGGCCGCATGGCTGGTCCCTGTAAACCCTGAGCACACCCCTGTTCCAGCCTCCAGGCCCCCCACCCCCGTGCATCCTCCCCTCTTTGTATTTTGGGCAGCCCCTCTGTCCTCTGTTTTCAGATTCTTTTCTCTTCTTCTTTTCCTTCCCTCCCTCACGTGCTGCCTCGCATCCTGTGCTGCTCCCAAGTTTCCCAAGGTGAGTCTGTTGATGGGGGCCCAGCCTCAAGCCTGGGCTTTCTGGGGCCCTCCCCCACTGTTGCACCCACCCCCTCTTTCAGTTGATCAACTGGCTTCTAGTTTTAGCTTTTTATTTTGGAGAAACTGTAAACATACACAAACGTAGAGGGCTTAGCCTAGTGAGTCTCTAAAAAGCCCATTTTCAACAACTGTCAACTCGAGGCCACTCTTGTCTCATCAATGACTCCCTACATCTTGTCCCACCCCCAGCACGGGATTATTAGCACCTAAAATTGATGAAGAATCTGATAAATAAAGAGAAAGAAAAAACAGTGAAGTCCACTGAAGCTCCTCTTCGGGCTAAGTTACCAGCTTATAGGAGGAAACTAGTCAGAATTCCAGATTCATAATTTATCCTTAAACATTTCAGTATGTACCTTAAAAAATAAACATAACCACAGTGCTCTTTTGTACCCAAGGAAATTAGCAATAATTCTTTAATATCAATAGTGGTCAATTTCCCCAATGGCCTCATAATTATCACTAATGTTTCAAAGGCTCAAAACCCGCAGTCACTGCCACCCAGCTGGCTGAACACGCGCACGGCCCCTCCCTTTCTCCTGTCTTCCTCCCCCCTCTCTGTTCCCACGTCCACACGTACCAGCTGCCCGTCACTTCAGGGAGCCGGTCTGGCACCTTCTTTCCAGGCTCTGCGTTGGGAAGTCACGCCAGGTCCGTCTGGTGGAGCCGCTCGTGTGCAGGGGTGTGGATAACCATCCAACCCCATCATCCACACCCTCCTCTCTTAGATCTCCAGGGACCCCCAAGCTCCACAGTTCATCCTTTTGATTTCCATTAAAAAGCTGAGGGCCTTGGGGAAAGTTGGACCCTGACTGTAGGGGCCATTTATGTCTCTGTGTGAATAAGGTCGCCTGGGCAGACTCTAGTCCACGGGCAGCTCTTGGAGAAATCCCGAAGGAAGTGGGTGCCTCACCACCTCTCCTCTGCTTCTTCCTCACAGGCTACAAGGAGCAGGGCATCCCACAGCAGCTGTGAGGCCGGGGAGCCGCCGAGAAGCCCAGGTGGCCCCGCGAGGGCCGCATCCAGCAGCGGCGGGCAGGAGGGCCTTATATGTTGTCTTCTGCTATTTCCTGGGTTTGGAGTGGAAAGGACGGATTTAAAGATATTATTTATTTTGGAAACGCATCTGCTTTTCTCAGCAGGCTCTGAGGGCTGCCAGCCCCTCCCCCGCTCCATCCAGAAAGCCCGGTAGGCTCTGGCACTCAGGGGAGTGGGGATAGAGAGGCTGCAATGTTCCTGCTCCCTCCCACCCACCCTCCACCTTGCATTCTCCTCTGCAAGGGGACACCCGAGTGGTGTGGCCAGGTAGCGGGGGCTCACCACATGGGCAGGACTGTGGTGGACACTTTCTCTGGGTCCCCAGCACCTCCCAGGGTGGTTTCCTGGGGGCAGCTCCAGGGTGGCAGTGAGAATGGACAGACTCCAGCCTGAAGGGGCAAGGCCTGCTATGCCCTCCGCTGGGGTGGCAGGGGACACACGGATCCCCAGAGGCGTGACCTGGCTCTTCCCTCCGTTCTCGCACTCCCCACCTTCTCATCACTGAAATTTCCAGGCCTGGGTGTGTTTTGACCTCCGTTTCCCTGAGGAGGAAAGCAGTGGTCCCAATCCTGGGGCAAACTGCTGGAATCCTGTTCATACCCAGAATTACCAAGCTGGCTCTGGGTGGGCTCTGCCTGATGGCCTTCCACAGTTCCCTTACCACCATTTCTGGCCCAGTCCCTTTTCTGAAGTCCTTGGAATGCATGGGTCTCTGAATTCAGAAAGTTGGCGTCTGAGAAAGAGAATAGGAGACATGGACGCTACATTTCCTAACACCCCCACAGCCCGGAACAGCTCTCCACCTCCAAACACGTGACACAGGAATTCCTCCAGTTGCAAAGGGACCGTCAGTCCCTGTAAGACACCTCTGTGACTGTTACAGTCAGACCCCACAGGGGGCGGAAGCCAGCAGAAGTTGTCTAGGCCACTGCGGGTCAAGTATCAATCTCAGATGAGGAGGAAGAAGCTCCAAAATGATAGAGACAAGGCAGCCATTTATGTGTCTGTTTTTGTTTTCATGCTAACATAGGAGTCGCTAAAATGTGGGACTGGCCCCAAGTCAAATTTCTGACCCCACTGGGCTTTGTGCCATGGTCATGTTCCTCTCTGAGGGGCTTTTCCTGTCTGTCAGGGGCTCTGTCAGAATTCGGCCAGGGCTGGAGAAGTGACCTGTCTGGTCATTGTTTTCCTTGTGGGACAGGCCCCCTGGCTCCACCGTGAGCCCTGTTGGGGGCCACTGTTTGCAGAGTCTGTGTTCTTAAATCTCCCAGTTGGGGCAGTGGCGCACCCACCCTGTGCACTGGGCTTTCTAATTACAGTCCTGCTGGAGAAGTGGGCCTTGGGATCCCCGTGGCCTGGATGGCTTCCCGGCACCCCCTCCAGCCACTCGCCCACCCCTGTGCCCTGACGTGGGGTAGCGTCTCTGCTCCTGGCCTGGTCTTAGCCCCCTGCCCACCATCCCTTTTACTTTGGATGAGCATCTCTTCGCGGCTGCTGGGAGTTGGGTGACCCTTGCCGAA
The DNA here is from genome assembly GCF_987537825.1 of Furipterus horrens. Lineage (NCBI taxonomy): Eukaryota > Metazoa > Chordata > Mammalia > Chiroptera > Furipteridae > Furipterus > Furipterus horrens. The sequence continues at coordinate 10,859,371 of NW_028327185.1, forward strand.
CACCTGGCAGCGCCTTTATCTCTTCCCTCCTCCTTTCTTCCTGACGCCAACCCAGGCCTTTGCTGCTGCTTTCCTGTTCGGAAACCTCTGTGTTTTCAAGGCGCGGGACCAGATTTGGTTTGATCAGAAAGCCAGGCCCTTTCGCTGTGTGCAGACAGCATCCTCCAGGCCGAGAAGAAAGCAGGCTGGCTGCTCCCTAGGAAGCGATGCCCCAGCTCAGAGCCTCCCCTAGAATCAGATAAAATAGCCTCAGCTGATGAAATAACGACTTAACAGCCCCGGCATCCCTCCACCTCCTCCAGCCCACAGCCCTCACCCCAAGCAGCACCCTGAGTTGGCGAGCTTGTGTGGCTCCCTGGAGTGATGACAGGTCTTGGGGTGGGGTGCTGCCCCCACAGTGAGAGAGGAGGATGTTATTTTCCTGGCTGGGGCTGGGGGCGGCTGCTGAGGGTGTGGAGAAGAGATAGCAATTTATGTCGCATGTTTGGTGACACAATCCAGATGCAGGTGGGAATTTTTCTTTGAGCGACAGGTGTTACCATGAGTCCCAATGTGGAATGGCTTAAGACAGGGGTTTGTGTACTTGGAATGACATCTCCAAACTTGAGGAGGCATCAGGCTCAGGAGGAAGCCCCTTTTTAGAACCTGTCCCCTACCCTGAAGTCTTGAACAGTGAGCCTATGAGCAACACCACGTGGGCGGATTCAGTTTGAAACAGTGTCACGTCATTAATCTGTGGTCTCCTTATTGCCGTCTTCGTTAGGTAAGGAGCAGTGGCTAGCACCCTCCCAGTAGTCTGAGCTGGCCACTTGGGCTGTTAAACCCCAGCCAGCTGAAAATCAGAGTTCTTGTGCCTGGGAACACTTGATTGACACCTAGCCGTTTGGTGACAGAGCTGGGCTTGCCTCGATGGCACGGTGCAAAGGTGATGGTCCAGAAGTCACAGGCACGTTTCAGGTTTGGCCTTTCACCAAGTTGGAATCCCACAGGGCATTCGTCCCCTGGCCACGGGTGTTTGGGGGTCCCAGGGGTTCAGAGAGCTTCACAGTAAATGAGATACTCCCAGGGTTCAAGTGGCAATTTCCTTGGGCCAGAGTGCAATCCTGGAGTAAAAAGGAGCCACCTGGTGGTTAGGGAGTGTCCTGCGGATGTGGGGACTGTTGAACTGGATCTTAAGCTCTGAGTCTGTTTTAGAGCCAGGACTTCAGGCCGGGAAGACCGGGGTCCCTGCGGAGCAACAGGAAGCAGATGTCTTCTGGTCCTGTCCTGTACCTCCCCCCAACTCCCCCCACCCACCATGTCCCCGCCTGCCGTGGTGCTGGGGGCTGCAGGTGGGAGCTCTGTGGCCTGACAAGCAGCAGGCCTGGCCTGGAGCCAGACTTTGGATGCACTTGAGGGGAGGTAAGGAATATTCATGGACCAAGAAGCCTTCCTCCTGTGGCCCAGACCCATGGACTAGCCTCCACGTCAAAGACAGCCTCCCGGTGCTGGGCCCCTGCTTCAGCACAGGGTGGCGCATGTGACCTCCTGTGACCCTTAGTGACAGCCTGACAGGGGATAGGAGTAGGCTGTTTTCAGATGGCAGAATTGAAGTGTCAAGAGAGGCAGCCACGTGCCCCCAAACACAGGGTTCATGGCACGGAGCTGACTCCCGAGCTCGTGTCCAAACCCCGCCCCAGAGGGGAGGGGACCATGTGGCCCATGAGTGAGTGGGCCCTCTGGGGGGACTGGCCCACTCAGAAGTAATAGGATGACACAAACAACCTCCTCAGAAAGGACCAGTAGGTCTCCACTCTGCCCCACAAAGCAGGCTGTTGCCACCCTCCTGGGCAGCCATCAAGCGAGGGCCGAGGCACAGTGAGGACAGGTGGAGAGAATGCCACGTGGTCAGCATTCCCCTGGGGGAGCCGGGACCCAGATCTCAGAAAGAGAAACCAAACACAGACCCCAAACACGGAGGAGCCGTGAGGCTGGCCCAGGGCAGGGTGACTCCCCAGGACCAGGAGGTCATCCTCCGCAGGCCTGGGGCTCCGGAGGAAAGCGAGGGGCCGACCTGACACTGGACCAGCTTGGCTCTTTAAAGTCCCTCCCAAAATAAACCTGAAAATGTTCTCTTTAGTGAACCCCTGTAACTGCCCGGGCAGGGTGAGTTGGTGAGGGTCCCTCAGTTGTGCCTGCATCCAGCTGCTCTGGGCCCCTGGGGCTGCGTTGGGGGTGGGGGGGCTCTGACCCTGGGACAGGAGCCTGGGCCCTGTCAGCTCCCAGGCCCACCTCAGGCTTTAATGACACTGGCTGTTTTTCTCTGTTAGTGATGTTGGCAAGAAAAGCCTCCTGCACTGTGTAAACTGCTCAGGCTGTATCATTTAAACGTAAATTAACCAGTTGGTGGTTTAAGGCCCTGTTTACTGTTATTTTTATTCCTCCCTCTTGTGGGTTTGTTTGGAAGGCTTTCAACAGAGGGGTTGCAGGTGGAGGAGGACTTTTAAAGCACCCCCAGCTGCACTGACCCTCCCCAGAGGCTATGACCTTGTATGTAGTTGGGGGCTTCAGGCTTGGGGAACAGTTTGAAGAGGATGCTGACTGTATGTGCTTCCCCCTCCCAGAACCTGGGCCTGAGGCTGAACAGAAGCAGGGCTTCCTCTGTGGCCCCTGGGGCTGGTCTCACGCCTGTGGCCTCCCAGTTTTGCATTTCTGCATCCAGCAAGTGCTCAGTGGGCACTGATGGGGGCCAAACGGGTCCAGGGCATGGCCTTGGAGGAGCCCCTTTCCTGGAGAGCATCCCAGCCCCCAGGCTCCCCAGGTGAAACAACAAGGGGAGGTGAGGGGACACCCTGTCCCAAGGACCACTGGGTCCCCTCGCAGCAGAGACAGGGAGGCCAGGCTTTCAGGGCAAGCGAGGCTGAGGTCAGCCTGAGCAGGTGGGCGCCACTTGGGGTCCTGTATTTTTGCCAGTTTTCTTCCTGTTAGATTCTTAGAGCTTCAAAATGTTTATGGGATCCCAGAGGTGTGGCAGCTCGAGCTCAGAATTCACCCTAAATCCCATGAGATAGGGTGAGCCCCTCTGGTGACAGCTGGGGGAACCCCACCAGAGTGACTCCAAATGCTCCCCAAGATGTGGACGTGCGTTCCAGACTCAGAGCTGTTTGTCTGCTTCCTGCTTCAGTTTAACCTTCTGTAGGTTGGGAACAGGAAGGGCCTGGGAAGCCCTTATTTTTCCATTTCTATCAGAGCAAGGGGCTGGGAGGGACTGATTGGTGGAGGGAGAGGCAGAGGGAGGGGGAGGGGAAAGCAGGGGGAGAGGTTGGGGGGAGAGGGAGGGGAGGGGAGAGGACGAGCAGAGGGAGGGAGAGGCAGTTCCCTCTGCGCAGGCCTCAGGGACGCAGGCTGGCAGCCCTGCTACCGGGACTCTTCCTAGTAAAACAGAAACACTGGCCCTCGGTTCCGCCCTCCCTTCCTGATCCTGTCCCACCTGGGTCCCACTTGTATGCGTCTGAGTTTGTGGAACACGTTGTCTCTTGCTTTGATTTAGCCGTGGAATCTCTGTCCCCAAGCCCTCTCCCTCCCTCCTGCCTGGGTTTGCCAACATGCTGGGCACCTCAGCTGGTCCGAACGCCACTGTAACCCCCACCACACGTTTGTCCTGGGCGGAAGCACAGGCACACACTCACAGCCCCTCTGAGAGCTGGGTGAGGCCGGACAGGGTCGGTCTGGAGGCTCAGGACTGGGGCTCTACATCTCCAAAGGGGGCCCGAGCCCCCTCCAGGAGCTGTCTTCTTCCAGCCTGGCCTCTGGCTGGTGGCACTTTTTGTGCTTGTCATTCCCACCCAGGGGCCCGGATTTGCACAGTGTCCTCTCTCCAGGACACCTGGTCTTGGATCTCTTCTTCCCAGGGTCCTCGGGCTCAGCACTGTACCCCGTCCGCCCCGCTGTGCTCATCCCCCGCGCCCCAGCATGGCCTTCCGCGGGAGGTGGGTCTGCCCCGAGAACAGGGGGACAGTGGCTGCTTTCTGGGTTCTTCCTGCGCTGCAGACAAGCCTCTCCACTGAGGCCCTTTTCTGTTCCCACAACCCTCCCACGTGCCCCAGTATAGGAACCAGTGAGGAGAAGAAGGGGACGGGGGTCACTTCCACGGGACTTTCTGGGTTAGCGCTGGGCCCATGTTCTGAGCAGGGAGAGGGGGGTGTTGGCTTTAACAGGCCTGGGCGCCCTGTGGGACCCCTGTCTGGCCCTGTTCACAGGCTAAATGCTGTTGTACACGGTGCCAGGTTTTTGTCTTGTTGTTTTTGTTTTTAACAACGTACGTAAAAACAAGACTGGTTCTGTGCCTACACGGATGAGTGTTGTGTCGTGAACTGCAGTATTTTGATACCATGACTGGGTTTGTTTGGGTCTCTCTTTTCTCCGTTACGTTAATCACTGTACATTTCTATTGTTCTCTGGCAAGACTGTGCTCTCTGATCTCCCAGGGCTTTTGTGACCCAGTTCTACCCAGACCTACTGGAAGCTGACCCCTGCTCCCTGCCCCCAGCTTTCCCTGGGATCCAATCCAGCCAAGGGGCTTCTCCAGCGCATCCCAATGACTGGGGCCTCTTTGGTTCCAAGAGAGGAAGAAAGCTCTAATGTCAGGGACCTGGGGAAGCTTTCAGACTTGCCCTGGTCCAAACCTTGCAGCCTGGGCCCGGGCCTGCCCACAGCTTAGCTTCCCCAGAGCCCTAAGGACCAAGCCCCTGGCAGACTTGCCACTGCTACTGGCATCTCCACAGCACTCCATGGGCACTCTGTGGGGTTCCAATTTCTTCTGCGTTCTGCCAGCTTTGAAACTCATAACTCGAGCATCATTACTGTACGTGTAACAAAAATATCGTGTATGACAATAAAAACCTTTGTACATATCTCCATGTACATATTTATATATATACACGCATTCTTATTATAAATATATAAAGCATGGCATCCCTGGCATTCCAAGCTTGTGGTTTTTTTAAATCCTGGAAATATGGTTTTGGAAACCTTTTTCTTCCTTTCCCTCTTTTCTATGTAATAAACATTCATGTGACCTTTTGGGTGGCTTCTCAAATCTCTGTATCCTCTCATTTTTATAATTGAACAGCTGGTTCTTAAATGACTCCCCTCTTCTCTCTCAGTAGCATTTCCTATTGCTGCCTTCTCCATTATGAAGGTTGCCCTTCCCCAAGGTGGGTCTTGCCTTCGTTCATACCTTCTTATCCACATCCCTCTTCTCCTGGGGGGCTTGTACAAGTTTCTCCTCCAAGGGCCGTATCTTTGGTAACCTGATCCCTTTGCAACCGGAAACTTGCACATTAAATTGAGCATCGGGTCCCAGACTGGGTTTATCAAGAATGAACAGATGAAACTCATTTCCTTGTCGTGATTGCTCCACGGGTTGATGAGGCAAGTGTGTGTGATGTACACATTTGCTAAGGTCTCCTGCGTAAATAAGAAGCTGGGTAAGAGTGATTAGGAGAACTTACAACTAGCTGTTCAGCTATAACCAGGGACGGGCGGGTTGGGCTGATGTTGCCTTGGAGGGAATGGCAGGGCGCAGTTCATGGGCCAGCCAACACCTTTCTTAGTAACTGGGTGAAGGCCGACCCAGCTTGTCAAATTTGTGGATGAAGGGAACGAAATATATTAGAACACATCAGAATTCAAAAAGCTCTTCCCTGGCAGAGGCAGTCTAACAAGAGGAAATCTAATAACTAAATCTAATAGTTAAATGAAAGAGTAGGGCTTGGGACTGAGAACACTCCACGCTTCTCCTCATACCCAGGGAGTCACGTGACGGGCCGCTCAGTGTTCATCAGCGCTGAGGTTGATGAGGTTCACGGAAGAGCTAATTTGCTTTCGGATGCATTAGGAGCAGCAGGCTGGGGTTGAGAACAAGGCCACATCTGTAGCCTTGTATTCAGTGCTGGGTGCTGCGGGGCGGGGGTCGAGTCTCATAACCCCAAGGGAAAGGCCCTGCCTTTTTCTCTTTCCCCATGTCGGCCCAGGACCCTGGGGGACTGGCCATCTGGGCCCACTTGCTGGTGATGTCCTGGTCTGTCTGTTGAGAGATGCTGACATCTCAAGGGCCTTGATGTGACCAGTGACCAAAGAGGGAATCACTTCAAGATACAACCCTACGGTGAGATTCGATGCTCAACCTCAGGGGCCTTTCAAGGCCCAGGAAGTGGCGTCTGTGCCTAGGACTGACTTTAGTTCGCTGCTAAAATGAAGACTCAAAGCTCAAGACAGCATAATGACCCCAGGCGTTCTCTAGGCCGCCCACACACCACAGGGTGCATTTCCAAACTCTTCCTGTGCTCATGTTATGCCAGAGAATTCTTTCTGCAGCAGCGTCCAGCTTCGGAGGGGCTGGGGGGAGGCTTGGCAGGAGGCGAAGACAGCATTACTTTGGAGTCTGCTCCGGAGGGGCAGGACCCTCAGGCGCACGGAGATCTCTCCTCTCCCAGCCCCAGTTTGCTTGTCCCCAGGAAGGGTGACATGGTAGAGCCAGCCAGCGTCTCTCTTCTTGAGTGTGACTAGCAATGTCCCTCTGCCACCAAAGGGCTCTCTTCAGACCCAGAGGGGAGGGATCGTGAAAAACACAAAGGCATCTGCTCCCCCAACCCCCCCACCCCCAGGCTCTGAGAGAGGGTGCGGCTTGACTGTGGCTGGTCACAGGAAGGGACACGTGAGGATGCATTGGGGCCCGGAGGTGGGTGGGGTTGGGGGGGGTCAGGGTTGGGTTTGCGGTGGATTTATTCTGATGGAGGAGGATGGCTGTCAGAGATGTGGAGCGCAGACCCGGGCAGAGGGGTTCCCGGAGCAAATGCTCAGCCCCGAGGGGCTGTTGTTACTAGTGAGAGGAACTCAGCTTCAGTCAGCCTGGGGGGAGGAAGATGGACCCAAGGGTGGGGAGGTGGGGGGCGGGTGTGCTGAGGAAGCAGCAGGCCTGCCCAGGCAGCTCCTTGGACAGGATGGCACGTCCCTTCGGCACGGCTCCTCCCCTGCAGCCACGTGACTGTCATGTTCCAGGCTCAGGGGCAGCAGCAGAGCCCAGGCTGAGATATTCCGATGCCTGTCCACCTTCGGGTTTCTGGGAGGCACAACTCTGCAGTGGCTCCTGTGGCCTATGGCCTGGGTGTGCTTGTGATACCCATGGGGACCTGAATGGCCCCTGGTCCACTCCTTCTCTGCCCACCGTCAGTCACTGAGGTCAGGCCCGAGGAGGGACGGGCTCTGTGGAGAGTGATTTGGGCAGGAGCCTGCAGCTGTTTCTCCAGTCTGAGCAGCGGATATTTATATTTTCACCCAAAATAGCTATGTTTTAAAAACAACAACTTTAGAAAGCAAAGAAACTTAAAGAACTTGGAATGTCGGCGGTGGGGGAGAAAAGCACTTTCCAAATGCTTAGAAGTTGTGCCCGTCTCCCAACATTCGTTCCAGGACGGGAGGGGAGCCCAGAAGCCAGGGACGCAGGTTCACCTCCCCCATTGGCTTCTGGGAAACCTGAAGCTCATCCAGAGCCCCCTGAAGATGCTGAAGTGGTGAGGTATAGATTTTATTACAAAGAAATCAGTGTGGTTGCTTTGAGCCTCCTGTCACCCCACACGGCGGTGTCCCCGGAGTCTGCACCTGCTCTCCCTGAGTGTAATGCAGCCTCCACCCCACCCCCCATCAAGTGCTCCCTGGCTTCCCAGGCCCAGCTCAAGGCCACCAGGGTGAGACAAGACAGTGTGACCTCGTTTGCTGTGCTCTCCACCCTGTTCCAGGGACCAGCTTCTCCTCCTACTCAACCCATGTGTCTGGGGGCAGCTGCCAATTACAGAACCCATTCCCCCACCCCGCCCATCCCAGTCAGGCCAGTAGTGGGGTACTCCTGCGGAGCGAACCTGCAATGATGGGACTTTCCTGAGATCTAACTGCAGTTATGGGAAAGCTATTTTCCTCCTTGGCCCGGAGGTTGTAATGTATAAGCCTGAAGCTACCTGGGACCAAGGTTCCCACCTCACAGAGACATGAAGATGGAGCGAGGCTGGGCACACAGAGAAGGCAGAGGTGAGAGACAGAGGGAGAATGTTGTCCCCGCCATCCCCAAGGCCACTGCTAGCCTTGCCCATGCCACAGGCCATCTGGGCTTCTCCTTCCATTCCTCTCTTCATTTCTCGCCTTTCTTTCCACAAATGTGTTCAAGATTAGCTTCTTTCATTAATAACAGGAAAAAAAATCCTAAATATTTGCTCCCAAATCCTCCTGACTTACTATCTTCACTGTTCTTCCAACCAAGAACAATAGCCACCATCTACTGAACTTCTGCAAAGTGCTAGACACAGACCAGATCTTTATGTCTATGACACATGTATACACACAGAGAGACATGCACACACACATGAGCACATGCCAGCCTGGGCACACACGTAATTGCTTTCCACATGTGATAAGTGTTTATTCCTTCCAGCCCCACCCTCCCACCCTCCCACTCTACCTGACCTCTCCTGTCTCGAACAATATTGGGGAATAGCATTTAAAAAAAAAAAAGATATATATATATATATATATATATATATATATATATAGCTGTATGCGTGCCAAATGATTGCAATTAAAACTGTTTTTAATACAAAAAGTTCCAGAAAAGGTTAACACACATGTGCCCTTTCTCTCTTTCTTTCTTTCTTCCTTTCTTTCTTTTGTTTTTATATTTTATTTATTTTTTAGAGAGAGGGGCAGGGAGGGAGAAAGGGAGGGAGAGAAACATCAATATGTGTGAGACAAACACTAATTGGTTGCCTCTCACGGGCCCCACTGGGGACCTAGCCCGCAACCCAGGTATGTGCCCCAACCGGGAATCGAACCAGCTACTTTCTGGTCCCCAGGCCAGCACTCAAGCCACTGAGCTACACCAGCCAGGGCACATGTGGCCTTTCTTTTCCCATGAACCCCAGGTGAGGAAGAGCCCGCGGGGACACTTGGCGAGGCACCACTGGCTTGCTGGGACCTAGCTGTTTCATGAGGGACCAGTTAAGGGAAACGGAGCCTGAAGCCTCAATACCTACATTTAAGTCTCCTTTCAGAACCCTCGTGAAAACTGAACCTGAGCTTCGCCTTCCAGCTCGGATTCTGGACTCAGCCAGGGTCCATCTGTCCAGCCTGCAAAGTTCTCCACACAGCAAGACCTATGGCCCAAGTCACTTCACAGAAGTAACCAGGTTTCTAGACGTGGAACTCTCCCCTCTCCTATAATATTTTTATTCTCCTCATGCCACCCCTGGCGCTTTTCCAGGCAAATTCACTACACGGGAAAGGTGCCATTAGAAGCAGCGAGTCGCTGATTGATGTGAAGCAGACCTGCATGTTGGTCCCTCTGCCCACCTCCCACCTTCTGTCTAAAAGGGAAGATATTTCATGCAGAGCCCTCTTTGTACCTGGTGTAGAAGCCGCCTTCATTTCCACTGGCTTCCTGCCTATCTGAAAGGTTGGTTCCTTAGCCATGCAAATAAGCATAAGCCAACAGGCCTAGGAGCTCCAAAAATTTCATTTGGACCAGAGAGAAGCTAGACAGAACGCGAGCAAACATCTGGAAGAAGATGAACAGCCAAGTCTCAGGAAGGCGTGGTGACGCTTTGGTGGCCTAACAAGGATTTCCAAAAACGACTCACGATTTTGGAGAAAGCATTTCACTTACAGGCTTTGTTCTTCGTTGTGAGACCCAAGAGGCACTGTTCAATGCAGCGATACAGCAGCCCGGAGTCCCGGGATCTCAGGTCACAGGGTGGGCAGGGGGCAAGTCTGGAGACATCGCAGAGGTGGGAAATGCTGTGTCGGCCAAGGTCCACAGTGTGAGGAAAGACGTGACTGCAGATCACCGGCCTCACCTGCCGCCTTGGCCTGGAGGCCCAGCTGCAGAAGATTTCCCAGGGCGTGGGGCCTGGGAGTCCGTCTGGCCTGCCCCACGCTGGTGGGCTTGAATCACATCTACAAAATACCTTCCCAGCAACACCAGTCTGACACATAGAAGTGAACAGTCAGTTCTGTGATACTGGGTTTCTGTAAATAATAACTGTGTTTAGAGATTATTAACACAACACGTGCATAACATCTTCTAGAGCTGATACAGAGCAGACGGGGTGAATGATGATGCACAGGAAAGAAATGCGGAAAGAATTACTCCCAGACACTGACAGCGGCTCTGGGCGCTTTTTCTCTTCTTTATGTTCCAGGCTTTTAAAGTTCATCTTGGGCGGTCAGTTAATTTTTTAGTTAGGTTTTTTGAGCAATGATTTACATACAGTAAAATTCACCTTTTATAGCTCTACATACAGCCCTGTGGACAATTTGTCAAACACGCAGCTGTAGACCCATGGCTGCAGTGACGACATGGAAGGTTTCCTTCAGACCAAAGAGTTTCCTGGGGTCCCTCTGTATTCAAGCCACATGGAGGGCTATCTTGGGAGTGTAAGACTGGTTCCAAATTTGAAAATTAATTATCAGCAGATTGTCAGGCCAAAGGTGTAGCTGTGCTGGGCAAAGTCGTGGACGCAAGGGGACTCTTTTCCCTCGGCATTCCTGGGGGATGGGGGAGGAGGCTCACTGAGCAACGGGGCTTCCAGACCTGGAAGTTAAATGACCTTTTTACCTCCCCTTTTCAGGTACCTTGTAATGCACATGACTTTCCAGAAGAGGGCAGCCTTTCCTGACAGGGTCCCCATCTCGGGCTTTCTCTCCGGCCCGTGTTCTCAGAAAGCGTGACTAGAACTGGGCATTTTTTTCCCTTGGACATTCATCAGGGCTGCTGGCAGCAGCAAATTGTCTCAGTCTGATATCATTTGCCCATGATTTGCAGGAACTATTTTAAAAATAACCCCAATACATCGTGTGACATAGAAAACCACAAAAATCAGCCCTGCACCCCACCCCCACCTCCACACCTCCAGACTAGTGTAGTCATTCACAAGTTTGGAAGGCACAGGATGGAAGGTGGAATGGGAAACAGTCTGTGATGTTAGTTAGCAAGAGGGGCACTGTTATGGGCTGAATGTTATGTCCACCCTCCCGAATTTCACATGTTGAAGCCCTAACCCCCAGAATGACGGTGTTTGCAGATGGGGCCTGTGAGGGTCTGATAAAGGTTAAGTGAGGACCTAATGATGGGGCCCTAATTGGGTAGGGCTGGTGCCCTTGGAAGAAGAAGGAAAGACACCAGGGTTTCTCTCTCTCTCTGCCACGGGAGGACACAATAGGAAGGTGGCCTCCTGCAAACCAGAAAGAGGGTCTCAGCAGAAACCACACGCTGCCAAAGCCTGGTCTTGGGCTTCCAGCCTCCAGAACTATTAGAACTACATTTCTGTTGTTTAAGCCACCGGTCTGTGGTACTTGGTCAAGGCAGCCCCAGCCAACTGAGACAGGCGTCACTCAGGGAAGCACTTCCCTTTTTAAAATATGATTGTTCTTAGCATTATAGCAAACTCGATTTTTTGTTTATTAAAAAATACCCGCGTCTTGCTAAAGAGTGATATTCCTCTTCTCAGGGCGTTTGCCATTCCCTCCCTCCCTTCTCTGTGGAATTTGTCACTTCAGGCCTGCGCAGGGGGTGCAGTAGATGCCTGGAGCGGCCGGGCCGTCACAGTCCAGAGAGAAATGCCATGCATGGCTGTTTCTGGGTGTTGGAGAGAACTAGGATGTGCTTTTTGTTCTTCTGTGGAAGGGCGTGTGAGCCAGCCTGTGAACTGGCAAGAGAACTTGTTTCTGTAGTCTGTTGCGGGGTAGAGGGTGGGGTGGGAGGGGATGGTGCTTCTGGGTGTCTGTGTCACAGGGCTCTGAGGGAACAGAGGGATGCGTGGGCCGCACTTCCCTGCAGGGTCACACAGAGCCTAGAACAAACAGTGCCAGAGAGCTCCTGATCCAGGGTCCTCACCCCACCTCGACGCCCCCACACTGGCTGTTGGTCTAGGGGGCCAGAGCCAGGGCCTGGGTTCTGCAGCTCAGCCCCCACCCCCAGAAGAAGGCCATGTTTGCGATCCACATTCCCAGGGCCTGGTCAGGTTTACAGTCACCAAAACCGAGACTCGTGGCTTGTCAACAGGCTGTCCCAACAATCCTAGGATGCAGCTGAGTGCCGGGATCACCCCTGGTCTCAGAGAACTCAGTCATGCAGGGTCTGGAAAGGCCTTGAGCTTTGGTTCAAAGCCTGGGGTTGTTGCTTACCAGCTGTGTGATCTTAGATAAGTTACTCACCCTCTCTGTGCCTCTGCTTTCTTACATACCAAATGGGGCTAACAAAGCTCATCTGATGGAGTTTTTATAAGGATTCAATTCCTGAGCGTTAAGTCACCTGGTGTGGTACCTGACAGGTAGTAATTCTTCATCTGCGGTTGCCATAATTCTAAGGAATGGGTTGGGATACTTTTCTATAAAAGGCCAGAGAGTAAATATTTCAGGCTTTGCAGCTCGTAGTTTCTGGCAATTACTCAACTCTGCTGTTTTAGTTGAAAGCAGCCATCAAAGTGGGCATGGTTGTTTCAAAAAAAGCTCTATTGAAAAACAGGTAGGCCCTAGTTCTAAGGTGACACCTGTTTAGAAGGCTGCATGGTTCAGGGAGGGGGAGTGAGGTGGGGCGAGATGCTGAGGGGGGATGTTGAAGGGTTGAAGCATTGTCACTCAGCTTGGCAAGTGGGCCCAGGAGGCTGGGCAGAGAGGCCCGGGTGAACTCCAGGGGGGCGTGTTTAATGAGCACCGGGGCTGCACATGGTTGAGGGTGATTGCAAAGCCCGGGCTGTGGGGGGCGGGGGATAACCACAGAGGAAAGGGGTGTGAGGTGAAGAGGGAGGGAGGCTCACCCCGTTAAGGAAGTATTTGCGAAGCGCCTCTCCTGGTCAGTCATTGATTGGTAAAGATGACGTCTACAGGGTAAGACACAGGGAAGGGCCACAGGATGAGATCGTTGGAGGAGAGGCTGGGAACCCACACCCACTGGGAGTTGTCCTCCTGCCTAAGAAGGGGCCTCTAGGCACCCCAACTGCCATAGTCACCGAGGGCACTCAGCCACCACAGCCGACCCGCGTGTGGCACTGCTAGACGCTGCAGAAACAAGTTACAGGATGAAGCCCTCACCTTAAGGGACAACATCCCAGTGGGGGAGATGGACCCCAAGTCCTGCAGCTGGCTGTGAACACCGAGAAGGCATGTGACAGACAAATAAGAGGGGCAGAGGGGGAGAGTGGCTGGGGTGGCCTTGCTCCAGCAGGGGGACCGCAGACCCTTTTGAGGCGGCAACATCTGAGCCGAGACCTGGAGGAGGGTAGGTGTTCGGGCTCTCCGGGGAGCGGTCTGAGGGGAGGCTGGTGGCCTGTTTTGCTGAGGCGCAGCCCTGAGTGGAAGTGAGGACAAGGCCAGGGAGCCCTGATACAATGACAGTGACCCAAGGGGGTCCCTAAGTGCAGCTGGCTGCTCAATCTCATGGGACCGTCCTCTGGAAAGCCAGTGAGCTACATCCAACCATGGGCTGGCTGGGGAAGAAGAGCCATCAACCTGTTCTTGTCTACCATTGGTGCAAGGTTTGTACCAGGGGGCTTTAAATCCCCCAGACTTCAAGGTTACACAGGCACGAGCCTGGGGGGATCCCAGGGGGAACCTGATAAGGCCCCCAGAGCTGGCTGCCAGGCCACCGACAGGAATAAGATACAGAGGGAGAATCTGAAGTTCCCATAGTTACCCCAGGATAACCTGGGGAGCACACCCCACGCAGAGGGAACAGAAGGTGCAGAGGCCTTGCGGCTTTTTTATAACTTTTCAAAATAATAAGGACACCCCCACCCCCCAATACAGAATCCTGCCTCTGAAGCCCCCACAGCGCAGAGCTGGGGGAGGCCTGCTGGGAAGAGGGTGGCAGACAGCAGTACAGCTTTGATGTTCCACAGGCGAGCCTGCTCTCAACCATCTCCCCGCTCAGACCAGCCAGACACCATTCCCTAGGGTGCCAACCCGCCTCAGGATGGCTGCTTGGGTGCCAAGCCCCTGCCTGGTGCCTGCAACCTGGGCAAAGAGAACACAAGCTCATGCCCTCCACAGGAGGGGGTCAGACAGAATTAGTTTAGAAATCCAGGCAATCTCTGGACCTAAATCCCTGCTTCCCACATTTATTCCCCAGGCCAAGGTATTTGAACTTCCAAAGCCTCAGCTTCCCTGTCTCTAAAATAGAGATGACACAGCCTTGTTCACTGAATTGATACGGAGACAGCAGCCGGGCACCACAGGCCCTGGCTGGGGGCTCAGTTGGTTAGAGCGTCGTCTTGTACGCTGAACGGTTGCGGGTTCGATCCAGGTCAGGGCACATGCCTAGGATGCAGGTTCAACCCCAGGTCGGGGTGCACATGGGAGGCAACCCATTGATGTTTCTCTCCCTTCCTCTGTAAAGTCAATAAATATATCCTGGAATGAGGATTTTAAAAAAGGAGAGACTACAGATGTGACCCCCAAAGGCGGCAGGGGCTCCTCCAGCCTGGGGGGGTAGGGCCCTTCTTTGTGGCTGTTCAATGTCCCTGAGCTACTACGTAAAGGTTTTGTGGAGAGGTAGAAAAGACTAGCTTTGAAGAATATTTTAAATCCTTTGCAGATTAAAATGTTACCCAATCGGACCCCATTCCTGGGGTGGAGGGCGGCAGTCACGATAGCCCCAACTCTGTCTCCCAGCTCCCGAAGAGTCCCCCCTGAACCCCCACCCCCAAACCACTTTGCCAGGGCTTAGGGGAGAAGGACCACACTCCAGACAGCACCGTGGTCTCCAGGGCCTTTATTTGGGAAGGTACAGAGCGTCTGCAGTCTGACAGGCACTGTGCGGGGTTTGTAACGGTTCAGTTTTCTCCAAGGTGTCCGGGGAGAGACGAGCAGAGGGCAGGGGAACCCTCTGGGGAGTCCTCTCCTCTAGAAAAAAGGCACTGGCTCAGGGTGAACACTCTGCTTCTTCCCAAGAAGGGGCCTGGGTTATGTACACAGAAGGTTGACAGGATGCATGGGGAGAAACTCAAAGCTAAATACAGCTCCTGGAGGAACAAGTCCCTCTGGGAACGGGGGAGGGGGGGCACCAGGGCTGCATCCAGGCTCTTTCCACCGAACAGGAATGGAAGTTCAGAAAGAAGGCAAGAGCTTTAGAGGAGAAAGAGAATCCAGCCTCTCAGTCTTAGTGTTTTGTGCAATTAAAAAAACCAACAAAATAAATATAACTTAAAAACTTCTCACACGACACTAAAGGCAAGTCTGGGACAAGCAGTTGAGAAAAGTTCCTCAAATCTAAGCAGTACTGAACACCAAGGTTGCGTGCGGGGGTTGGGGTGGGGTTGGGGGGGGGATGGGAGCTCAAGGACGGGGCAGTAAGTACGCCCACCCTCCTGGCCCCTGCATGGCCAGGACCCTAGGAGTCCCTGCCTGGACTGGGGCTGGGTGGGGGAGGCCTTTCAGACAGCTTCCACAAGGGTTTTAGAAAACTCCATTCCAGGATCCATACAAAGGGGTGGGGGTGAGAGGTCAAAGGGGAAAAGGGTAGAGAGAGTAGGTGTGGAAGAAGGGAACTAGCAGAGTAAATACAAAACCCGGAACCCTAAGTAAGAAAATAACCCTAAAAAGATGTCACTTTCACACATAAATGTAACCCAAAGGGAAAAACTGCCAATACGAGGCCCCATGGGTCTCCTTCAATAAACAAATCATTCGCTTATTAGCACATCGTTTGCAAACAAGGGAGTCTGCTTAAAGTGCTTATTTGTTCTCGTAAGTAGGTGAAGCTGGTCCCATGTAATTTTTGTTCATGGCATTCATTTGCTTTAGCAAACTTTTTTCATAGGTAGGAGGAAGGTAACTGGTGGCCAGCGTATAGTTATAGAACTGTGATGTCTAAATTAATGACGTCCCTTCCTGCAGGGAGCTGCACACAGACCACCGGGGTGGTCCCTCTAGCCGGCAGGAGCGTAGAGCTCCCGGGCTCCTGCCTTCCAGGATCACGTGCTGTCACAAGGTCTCTCGTGCTCCGCAGGGGCGGGGGTGTGACCTTTAGCAAGTCAGCCCACACAGGAGTTCACCACTGTTTTGAACAAGAGCCAGGAAGTTGAAAAGTGATTTCCTTTTAAAAATCTGAACTTACACATCCTCGTGTCCCACCCTCCGCCCCCACCAACCGCCACTCACCCAGCATGAAAGGGGAAACATATGTGTCACATGGGTGAGTTGATAGTTCCCCCAGACCCTGGGGTGACAGGGGGTGGCCCAGGAAGCCCTCCCTCTGAATTGGTCCCTCTAGGTGCATGCACCTGGGCACAGTGTCCCTGAAGCAGCTCCCTATGGAGCGACTGGCCCCAGTGCCTGCTGGCCTGGTCCCCAACTCTCCTCTGACAACAAAGGGTGGGGTACCCGGGGGCATGACTCCAAATGGCCATAGCTGGAATTCTGTCTTTAATAGTCATGCCAATTGTAATTCTCAGTAATAGAGACTTACTGGCTTTACAATTAGAATAAGGCTTACAATCCATTCCCTGCGAATCTTCAAGCAACCTAGAGACTCCAGTAAGAGAGCCTGCAATGGCCCCTGGCAGCCACCATGTACCCTGGAAGCTGCCCACGCCACGTCGGGAGGCGTGGGTCTGAGCGCTTCGGGCCGTAAGACTTATTTCAGGGGAAAATGCTGATGCCACTAAGCCAGCTGCCTCCTCCTTCCTCCCTGCCCAGTGGTGGCCTGAAGCCCTGCCTATAACTGCTGGGGACTCTGGACCTCATGTGCAGGCAGGGCAACCGAGTGTCACCAGAGAGGTGGGAGAGGTGAGGCCACATGAGAGGAGGGTCCCATGTAGGTTCTGTCTTTCTGACCCTGGGCGCTGCCTGTGCCCTGGCCCACTCCCACACAACCATGGCCTTGCCACAGCAAGGTCAAAATGGGGAGTGGGAGGTACAGGTGGCTCGGGGGGGGGGGGGCGGGAAGGGGCGGTGCTGCAGCCCTGAAAGCTCAGGGTTGCAGAGTTCCTCTGAATCAAGGGCTACAATCACAGATGAAATAACACAGCTCCTGCCTGCCCCCAGTTGGGGAGGCCAGTATCAGAGAGCACCGCCCAGTAGGCTCTGGCCTTCTCCTGGCTCCTGGGTCTGGTCCAAAGCTGGAGGATTTCAATACCAGACCCTAAAGGGTCTACAAAGTCCCCCCACACTGCCATCTCTGGACCCCCTGGGCTGCTACTCAGAGGGTGCTTTACTCATGGCCGACATGCAGTTCCCAGTGATTTTGAGTCCCAGCCACGAGAGAGCCTGGCACCAGGTACCTGCTGAAACACCGCCCCCTGCCATGCTCGGCGGTGGGGCAGAACCGGGCTGTGCTGGGCCGCGGCGCTAACAGCACTGGCCAGCAGGGGGCAGCAGGCCCCCACAGGCAGCCCACCCAGAGGCTGGCGCCGGGACCGCAGGGCCACCCGAGCCTCCATCCAGACCCTAACCAACTAACCTCCTCTGCGCGCGCGGAGCCTGGCTTGGGATTACTCTTCTAGAAGGAGATCCTATTTAGAGAGAGAAGTGGAAGCCACAGCACTAAAGCCCTTCAATTAGGAAAATAACTAGAAAATCCCGTCTCTTCTTCTACAAAGTGTCCTGTAGTGCAGTTTGGGAGGGTCAGTTCTGGGGCTTGCACCCAGGTAGAAGTGAAAGAAAAATTAAGAAGGAGGAGGGAAGGAAAAGGGGAGGGAAGAGGCCAGGGACAAGGGACGGCGGGCGCAGGGCGGCCTCAGGCTAGGGGGCACCTGGGCCTTGGCACATTTCTGACAGGATGTCGATGAGGTTGTTCAGGCCCGAGAGGTAGCCGTCCTCCCGGTTTCCTTCCTGCCAGGGGACGTCATGCTGCAGGGTCTGGCCCTCGGGCAGGGGTGTGGTTTTCCCAAAGTCGATCATCCACACCTTGGCCTGTTCCTTCTTGTCGTGGATGAAGAGGAGCGAGCTGCCGATGACCTGCAGGGGAGCGGGAAGCTGAAGAGGGGAGCACCCGAGCCCCTGCCCCCACCCTTCACACTGCTACCTGGCACCCAAAGGGACCTGGAAAAGCCTGAGGCCTGAATGAAGTGGGGAAAAGTAGCTCAGGTAAAGCCCAGCGCCTGCAGTTCCGCCCTCTGTTCTCACCTGCTCCCAGGCCAGGGGGCGGGGGCGGGGTGCAGAGGACAGAATCCAGAACAGCAACCTCCCTTCTGTGGGGGCAGTGGCAGATTGTCCCCCCCCCCCCCGCTGCCCCCATCTGAGCTCCCTCCTGCATACTTTCAGACCATAGCTAAACCTTAGCTGGGAGGGAGAAGGGAGAGGCCATGGCCCCAGATCTCAGGCAAGACAGTCCCCAGGGTCACCCCAGGGCTCCTGACACAAATGTGTTACCAGGCGGTTCCTGCATGAGGCTAGCGAGGGGCCTGATCCCGGAGGGCCTGCCTTTGGCTGCAGTCACCCTGGAAACGCCTGTGTGCTTCTGGAGCAAGCCCTTATGTTAGCGAGGGAGGCATGCTCACAGTTGCGGGGAGCCCGCCGCACAGAGCACAGCCCTCTGCCCAAGAGGGTGACAGCCCCACACCCACCTCGTGGCCCTTGAAGAAGGGAGACACTTCTAGGGTGGCCCGAATGTCCATCAGCCGGTCCCGGTAGGCGATCTGGGAATAAAAAGATGAACAGATTTTTAAACATTTGGGACTGGGGGTGTGTGTGGTGAATTTGAAGTGCCATTTGGCCCATGAGAGTCACTGAGTGTCAGGGGGAGGGAGCTTATACCCCAACAAGGTATTCCAACTTCCTCATTTAGAAGTGAAGCAACTGAGGCCCCGGGAAGGTGGGGTGGCCGGGCTCCGGGTCCCATGCCCTCTCTTGTCCGCACGGCTCCGGCTCTGGCTCCGTGGGCAGGAGGGGCGGTTCCCGAGCACCTGTGCAGCCTCCGGGAGCTCCTCACACAAGGGTTAAGTTTATTCTGGAAGGCAGCAGAGGCAGGCAGGGTCCTAGGAGCCTGGTTGCCATGGCATCTTCCCAAATACAAACTTCAGTGCCCTGACTTTTGAAAGGACAGAGTACATGGGAGAGCCACAGATCTCTCTGCCAGGGGTCTCTCCACAGAGCCGTCAAAAGCCAGGTTGGCTGTGCTGGCCCTGGGGGTGCCCACCTCCCCTGGGGACTGCTGGGGAAGCCCGGCGGTCACAGGCGCACATGGTCCCTCAGTGACCATCTGTGGCAGGGCCAGCCCAGAGCTCAGCACCGAGAATAAACCCCTCTCGCTGGGACACAGGAAGCACGCATTCTGAGCAGGCTGTGCTGAGCAGCAGGTGACCCAGCACCCACAGGCTCGGGCTTCAGAAGAGTTGGGGTGCATGTCCCATGACTGAAGCCTCAGTGCTTGCCAGTGGCTAAGGGAAGGCTCCCCAGTAGGCCAGGAAGGAAGGAATGGAGCCCCCAGTTCTAGCCAGTGGTGCTGTGTCTCCTTGGAGAAAAGTTGTCTGATCCATTCATTACTCCCTGCTCCGCAGCTCTGGTAGCCGGTTCAGGAGAAGGTGCCTCTCGGTGCCCATGTGAATGGTGCGCCCAGGTGCCCTGCCCATGGGACTCAGAGGCATGACACACCGCACCCCTGCTAGGAGGGCCCGAGGATCTCTCCAGCCGGTATGCTGCCGCAGTGGTAAAGGAAGTTAAGTCCCTTTGTCATGAACTTCTGCCACCCACACCTCTAGGCACAGACATAGCCAGCAGGTTCTTCCCAGGAAGGGTGCTATGACCTCCCCCCCAGGCACACTTCCCTCACAGCCTGGTAAAGAGGCCCAGCCAGTTCTGGGAGGATCGGGGTGCAGGGACCAGAAGGCTCCTAGCCTACCTATGTGAGTCCTGCTTTGCCCCGTCCTAGCTGTGTGCCCTTGACCTTGCAGTTTCCTCATCTGTAGAATGGGGACAAGAGTGTCCGCCCACTCCAGAGGCTGCTATGAGGATGGGATTAGCACTTGGCACGAGACTTGGCAGGCAGGGGGGTTAAGGAAACCCCGTGATGGAAAGCATTGCTCATGAGAGGGCGGAAAATGCTTTTGGGCGCCGTGAGGTTGGCAGCAAGGGAAAGAGCGGTGAGTGTTCGCCGTGCTTCCCTGTTTGCCCGCAGAGCGGGGCCGACAACCACATCACCTTCCCCTGCACCTTCCAAGCAGAAGTTCAGGGCCAGGGTTTGATGTGGGCGCTGTGGCCACTGCTGCTGTGGCCTGGCTCTCCAGAGTGGGCACAGTCCTCCTGAGACCCCATGGCCGAGTGCCCTGACTCACCAGGATGTTACGGTTTCCTTTAGTGAATTCTCTGAAGGCCTCGATGACCTGCTCCCGTGTTTTGGTCTTCTTGAAGTCCCGGTTCACGGAGCCGTCCTCTTTCTGAGAAGGTGAATCCAGAAGGGGTTAGCAGAGGGCCTGGGGGGGGGGGGCAGGCACTCCGCTCCCCAACCGTGGGGTTCTGAGACAGGCACTTGTAGCCCTGGAGCTCCATGCCTGCACAGCCAGGCCTAGGGTGGTCAGTGGGGCAGCACCGCAGACGGCAGCCTGTTCTGGGCCCTGCGAGCGGCCCCAGCATCCCAGGCAAGAGTCGGGAAAGGCCAAGAATATAGAAGGCACGGCTATGGGAGCAGCCACTCCTGTGTGGGAGCAGCAGGGGCGAAGGAGACGGAGGAGCCTTGGCTTCTCTTAGGGGCCTGGCCCCAGAACTCAAGAGCCAGGAAGTCCCTGCCGTCCAGAGGCACCCTCGTCACCAGAAGAGAGAGAAGCACTCCTTACCCCAAGTTCAGCTCACATTCCCTTGTAGTTTAAGACCTTTTACTATAGGATCCCTGAAAGCCAAGAAATACTACTGCCCGCCCACCTCTGCTCCCTGGTCTACCCCGCATGTGAGATGACTCTATTTTCTTGGCCCACGCCATCTCTGTTCCAGGCTGTTCCGGGCGGTACCCGGAGCTCACTCTCCTCTAAGAGTAATCAGTTCTGTGGGACACAGGCTGAGGAAGGAGGGCTCTCTCAGAGCCTCACACTTGGGCCTGCGCCCCACCAGGTTGGAGGTGTCTCTGAGAAAACAGGCAGGACTCTGGCCGTGGGGTGGACACGGGCTGGACGGTCCCCCAGGGCCTTTGTGGGGCATCTCCTGGGCTAAAGGGAGGGAGAGGTGGGTGGACTGCTGGTGAAGATTGTGGCCGTGCTGACAGCTGGTGGCCTTCAGCAGCCCTAGGAGATGTGCTGCTGGTTGTTCCCACGGCTGGACAGGGGACAGAGACCAGAACATCGGGCCTGAGAGGGGAAGTGAAGGGAAAGGTGGGTAAAGGAAAATGAGCAAGAAGAGGAGGAGGAGGAGTGTGTAGTTTGCATCTAATCTGAGGGCTGGGTGTGGAAAAAAAAAGCTGGTTTTGGAAGACAGGTTGGGGGCAGGGGCAAACGGCTTTCTCAGCCCAGAGCTCAGACAGCAGCTGTCCCGGGGGAGGGCGGGCGAGCACCCTCCCGAGCTCGCAACCGTCAGCCATGAGGTGCCGCCGCCGGCGGCAGAACGTTACACCTAAATGCCATCTGACCAAGGCCGCAGCGCCTGCCCTGACTTCAGCTTGCCTGATCAGGCTCCAGGCTGCCCAGCCCGGACTCTATGGCTGGACGAGGAGGACCAAGAATGAATGAACAACAACAGAGACCTAAGGATGCTGTGGGGACCACCACTGGCTCTGGCGGAGTGGCTGCCTAAGACCCCCAGGTGCGTGCGGTGAGCGTATGTCTGAGCTGGCTCTTCAGGTCTCACAGGGAGGGAGGTGAGCAGAGGAAAAGCACTGTCAGACCCTTTGGGGGAGACTGAAGGGGGAAGAGGAGAGAATGAGGTGGCCCGGCAGTAGGCTTCAGTGCAGCCGCACCAGACGTATCTGGGGACAGAGGAGCAGTGCCTGGTCCTGCCTGCCTGGGCACAGCGGGGTCCCTGGCCTGGTCGTCAAAGGCGGCCAGTGTGCTCCCTCCCTGGTTGCATCTCAGCGCCAGTCCCAGGTTTGCAGGCCATGGGCAACCTATAACCTGGCTCCTGGGTGGGTTCTCAGCACCTGTATGGTCTGGGCTGAGGGTCGAGTCCTCAGCAGGGGGCTGACTGCTGGAAGGAGTAGAAGGCACACCTGCTCTAAAGGCCCAGCCCCTAACATGGCCACATAGCCCATCCCCGGACAGAGGAGTAGGACAATCTCTCCCAATGGCTGTCCCTGGAGCTGGCTGCCCTCACCCTGAGCCTGGACAGAGAAGAAGCTCAGAGCCTCTGCAGGGTCCTGAGAGACCCCTGAGGTGGGCGCTGGTGGAGTCTGAGCCCCCGCTCCTGCTCCGTCTGGGACCTGGGTGGCCCAGGTAGCCTCAAGGGGCACCTGGCTGGCCTCACCTTGATGCCTTCAATCCTGAACCCGAGGGTGGCAGTGGAGCTGATGGTCTCCCGCCACTGCATGTAGCGCGGCTTGGTCACCGCCCGCTGGGCTTTCTCCTCCTCAGTGGGGGCCTCAGGGTCCACCTCAATCATCTTCAGGTACATGTCCTTCCGGAGGCTGGGCTTCTTCCGGGCCTTGGTGAGCTCCTCTTCCAGGTAGGTCCTGTGTGGGAGGAGAGGCCGTGTGAGGGCCGTGGGCCCGACCAGCCGGCCTAGCTAACCCGGCTCCTTCCCCCCTCTGCCAGCCTGGTGAGGCTCCCCCAGCAGGAGAGCTGCTTAGGCTTGATCAGGCCTCCTGGGTGGTCTTGGAATGAAGCTGCTCCCTCCCAGCAAGGCTGCCCCTGTGCTCAGTCAGCAGCCGGCCGTAGCCCGAGCTGAGTGTGTGCCCACCCTGGGTGAGCCGCCCGACTAGGCTGACCGCAGCCCCCCGGCCCAGCACCACTGGGCCAAGTGCAGGGCCCATTCAGGGCCCCAGCTGTGCCTGCTCCGCCGCCTGGGCCCCTCCCCCAAAGCAAGTGCTGCTGAAGCCAGCATGAGGGTCTGGGGGAGCTCATTCTGCACCCCCACCTGCCCATCTCCCCAATTCCCAGGCAGCCTGAGGGCTTAAAGGCCTCTGGCTCTCTCCAGACAGGGGAAATCTTGAGTAGAGAAGGTGGCTTCTCAAGGGGCCACAGTTCAGAGCGGGGGTAGGGGGTGGCTCATGGCAGGAAGGAGCCCCCAGGGCTCTGGGGTCTCTGTTCTGTTGAGGACACCCCGGTTCGTCCTGCCCCACGGACATCAGGCTTCAGCCCAGCCCTCGCCTCCTCAGCCCTGAGCCCCTGGCCCGAAGAGCCAGAGGAAATGTGTCCAACTGAACGCTCCCTGCCTTGCCCTCTGCACAGGCAGGCTGGGCTTGCTGCTGACCAGGCTGGGTCCCCCGGACCCTGGGGGCAGAACGGGAGAAGGGACAGCACAAGACTGAAGCAGCCTGAGGCTGCATCGCTGGCCACCGAGTGCAGCTCTTCGCCCAGGCGGCCCCCTTCCCTGCCCCACTTTAAACTGCCCCCCTCCCCTCCCACACAGTGGGCTCAGCTGATGCCTGTGACCCTTCATGACACAGAAATGCACAGCGTGATTTGCAGTAGAGGGAAGTTCTGCTCCCCAAGACCTGTGTGGGTGGGAGCTGCCTGCAGGCCGCCTGCTGTGACAATAGGCCTGGTCTCTGCTCTCTCCTCTTTGTTCCCAGGGCCTCGCTCCATACTGCCACCCATACCTCCAAGCTGCTGCTTTTGGGGGGATTTGACGGCATGAATTTGACATTCAGTCTTTAAAAGATACAGTCCCAGAAGCCACTGTATCAACTAATATAAGAAAAAACCCAAATTCTTGGGCATGAACTTAGGCCTGGTCATTCAGGACCTCCCAGTGGGTGATAAAGAGCGTAAGGAGACTGGCAGTCCTCAGCTGTGCCCACGCCCACACGTGTGCTCACATACCGTGCGAGCAAAGCCGAGTCCATGAGGGCAAGCTTCAGGGCAGACCCTGCGGGGCAGGGTGCGTCTGCACGGAGCCATGTGTGTGGATCTGTGTGCGCGCAATGTGCTCGGGCGAGGGGCAGGCCACGCCAGGCTCCTGATGCACCGCAGGGGCCCGCAGCGCGGCGGGTGGCCCCACTTCTGCAAAGAGCTCGCAGTAGCTCCTTAAACAGGAAGCAGGCCTCCGTGTCAAATCCCTTTTCACACAGGGCTTTTTCCAGAAGGGGTTCCTGCAGCTCAATCTGGGCAGAGTTGCTCCCGCTCAGGGGGAGGAGGGTCACCAGAGGCACCAGCTGGACGGTGGGACCGGGGGTCCAGCGGGGGATCAACCCACGCTGCCCTGCAGCCTGCGCCCGCCCCCACTGCCCTGGGAAGGTCAAACCTCCATCTCACATGGCGGTGGGAGCGAGGCTGTGGGGTGGGGGCTAGGAGCCCACACGTTACACACCAGAGCATCTGCAGCTTCAAACAGGGCAGGGGGACCGGAGGCCGTGCTGGGCTCCACCCGCAGGCCCCGGTCTGGATGTCAGGAGGACGCTTCTGACTTTCAGTGGCAGGTCGCATAAGACAGATGTACACGGTCAAAGCTAGGAAAATGCCCCGGAGCAGTATGAGCCTAGGTCCGTGTGGAATTGGGGTGCTGAGACGCCTGTAGTTCAGGACACTGCAGACTCCCACTGTGCCTGAGGCTGGGGTCACATCAGCCCTGCCACCGCTGCTCTGTGGCAAGTCTCAGCCCCTCAAGCCTGGCGCTCGGTCTGTGGGCTCCTGCCTCCTCCCTCTGCCGAGCACGGGCCACATTTGCGGGGGACTGCGGCCTGCTGGATCAGTGCAGGCGGAACATGTCACAGCCCCGGTGTGGACGCCCGCGGAGCGCCCTGGGCAAGTGCAGGGTGAAGCCCGGCTGGACCTGCAGGTGGGGGCCTGAGGCAAATGAGGGCTGTGCTGCTTTGGGCCACGTGGCCATGACCTCAGGTGTCAAATTCTAGTCCAGAGAGACCCTGAGGGGGGCACCCAGCACGGTGCTCAGAGCACAGAAGGACCCGCCTTGAGGCAGGGAAGGTGGGGCTGGCGGGGACTCTTCTGCAGAAACCTACCCCTTGCTCTCCACAAGGGCTCCTTTCTCCCCAACCCCCTCTGCCTTGAGCCCCTGCCCAGGACTGGGTCGAATGTGAAGCAGCCTTGCTGGATTCACTCTGGGTCCCCCCTGAGAGCCCTCCGGTGCAGTGGTGGGGGAGCTGCAGGAGGCAGGGGGACAGGGCAGCCCTGGGCAGAGGCAGGCCCCGTCCCCAGCGGCCTCCCAGGGACAGAGAGGTACTCTGGGCAGCCTTTCAGGACTGACCAGCTACACATCCTTCCCACAGCGTGTACTTTTTTTGGCCACGGTCTGAGTGAACACCAACCAGATTATTTATATGTTTCCCCTGGAGGGCTCATCCTGGCGCACCACGTGGGAGGGGGGCACTTCCTGGGACAGAAATAAGATGCTGGGTAAGAGCAGTGGCCGCGTGGTAGCTGGAGGGATGTTTTGTTTCCTCCCTGTGGGCTGGGGCTGAGGCTGGTGGGGGCCTTGGAGAGAGGCAGGGACAGTGTAAGGGCAAACAGTGGGACCTGAACTCCCTGTCCCTGCCTTGGGGGCAATGCTAAGGGATTGAGGAGGCAGCCTGCAGGGTCCGAATTCAGGACACGGCTCCCAGGAGGAGTGAGGAGGACTGGTGGGCTTGGCCTCCTGGCTTCTCTGTCTCCTTCTCTCTGTGTGTCTGTCTTGCTCTCTCTCTCATCCCTTTCATCTGTCCCAAGCTCCTTTTATAAGAAATCAAACTGCTTAAACTATCCAAAGCAAACAAGCTCCCGCCCCAAGTTCTGCTTCTTGAAGCCTGGCCCACCTGGAGAGGGGCCGGGGGAGCCCCACGTCTGTCTGGCTCTCCTGTCCAGGCACCTGCAGCCAGTGGCTCCCCTAGGGGAGCACAGCACCCTGGACACCATGATGCCTACAGCCCTGGAGGACTTCACCACCCGGGCCCAGCAGGGGAGGGAGCCACATGCTGACTTCTGGGATCGAATGGTCCACGTTTGGGAGGGGTGAGAAAACAGGGCCCAGGGCTGAGGGGGGCGGGTCTCAGGGCCTCCACTTCAATGTTCTCACACCCAGTCTCCTTCTGCCTGGTCTCCCCTCTGCCTTCCTTCCCTTCTGTGTCCTGGCCTCCTTGTCTCTGGGCAGACATCGGGGTGAGCCTGAGTCAGGGGTGGGGAGGGTCCTGATTCCACACACAAGCCCAAGGACCCCTCTGGCAAATGTGCTTACCCCAGGCCCTGGAGTACCCTGTGCTGGGCTGGGGACACCCTCAGCCCTGGTCTTGGGTGGGGGCCAGCTCGTGGTGTGGTCAGGGCCTCTTAGGTCCTGGGCCCCCTCCTCCACTGCACTCTTTCGCAGGCCAAGTCTTTTTGGCAAACCGACAGGTTCTGCTGACCAGCTCGCTCCCACCCACCGGCACAGGGTAGGGTGTGGGGGGAATGAGAAGAGCCTCTGCTCCAGGCTCCTCCTTGAGGCTCACGGAACAGGAAGCCACCATCTTGCTACCCTCAGCAACCCGCCCCCCCCTGCCGACAGGATGGGCTGTTCCCTCTGCCTTCTCCCTGGGGACACGCAGCACCAAGCCAGGCCGCATCAGCTCCTGGCTCCTGCCCCACCCTAGCTCACCGGAGAAGGGAGGGGGCCATCAGGGGCCAAGCCAGGGTTCCTGTCCCCTTTGCACCTAATGTGAGATGGCTGGGTGGGGATGGGGGTCTGGTAGTCCAACCAGATGCCCCGGCCTGCCATGGCACACAGGAGGCCCCAGGGGTGGCCCAGGATGCAGTCCTGGGATCCGCCACATGGCTGAGCACAGTCCGAGGCGACAGCTCCGAGGAGCGTGGCTCACCTGATGCCCATCTTGCAGTCCATCACGCAAGGCGAGTCAAAATCGGCTAGCAGGTCATCCATCTGGTTGTAGCGCTCCCCGTCCTTCACCACGTCCCCGTGGTAGGCCGGCACGTAGGGCCTCAGCACGTCGCTCATCAGCCGGTCCAGGCAGCGCTGCTCCGACTCACAGTGCTTCTTCAGGATCCGGCCGTTGGCAGCCGCCTTGAAACTCCCTGCAGAGCCAGGGGACAGGAGGTCCTCAGTCCTCAGCCAAGGTCCGCCCCACTCCGACCTCCCCACCCAGGACAGCCCCTTCGGTGACAGTGTCTGTATCCCTCGGGGATGCTTCGGGGCTTGCCAAGTGTAGGGCTGATGGTGGGGAAGGTCTCCATTGTGGACCATGCGCTTTTTAAAAGAGTGGGTGCAAGTCCTAGCCCCCATACGCTGACTGCAACTTCCCTATCCCTAAGCTCCTCATCTGAAGATGGAGGGACACCAAGTGCTCACTGCTGGAGGGTCAGCAGGGCTAACCGGGAGGCCTGCGCCAAGATTTACTCATTCTTCTTTGTATTGCTATTACCCCCCCACCTGCATCTTCAATCCTGCTTCTCGGGCAACAAAGGTGTCTCCGGTCTCAGGAGGAACCCCAACAGGCTCAGTGCCAGGACAGGGAGACTGGAGGAGAAGCAGGGGTCCAGGGCTCGACCCACCCGGCCATGCTCCTGAGCCACGCGCTCAGGTTCTTTAGGAAGTGTGTCCCTCCAGGACCTTGGGCTGGGCCAACGCAGATGGGGATATAAAAGAAATGTTGGACCCTGTGCTGGCCTGAAGTGAAGAAGGCCAAGTCCATGGGCAGCCGCTGGAATGCCCTGGAGGACAATGCACACCAAAGGGCCCCCCGTGTAGACCAGACAGTGCGGGGGCTTCGGCTCCAGGTGCTCCTCCTCCCGGCACTGCGTGAACTAGAGACCACGTGGCTGACCGGTGCCCTGGCCACCTGCACCCCGCACTCCACCCTGTCTTCCACCTACGAGCTCCTTCGGGGCAGATCCTACATTTCCATTAATGTCTGACCCCTGGCGATGGGGGTATAGAGCAGATGCTCAGTGAACGAGTTAGCGTTGCCCCTCTGTCCAAGGTGACAAATGGCAGGCACGCTGTAAGATCTACGACTTCATCTGTTGTGTGGAGTTAAACTGGAAGAGATCGAGAAAGAGACCGAAAGGGACAGAGACTGGGGGGATTGGGTGTGTTGGGGAAGGAATGGCAGTTGTGTGCATTTTCAAGGCAGCGTTAAGGCCACATCTCGACAGTGTGGCTGCAATTGCCCCTGCAATTCTCAGAGAGAACCTGTCTGGACACTTTCACCACCGGGAGCGTCCAGGGCCAGATCCCTCCCCCCACCCCAAGTGCTGGGCGACTCCCCAGGGAGCCGCATGTTCCCACCGTAAGCCCTGGAGAGCTGTGCTACCTGCGTGTCCTGCCAGCTGGATCCAGGGGTACTTCTTCTTGAAGGACATGACAAAGGGAGACCAGTGCACCATGTTTTTTATTTTCCTCCATGATTTGCTCTAGAAACAAGGAAATAAAAAGCTCTCCGTTAGAAAGAGAACTGCTTTCTGGTTAGGATGAATTCAAAGCAGGGCAACTCATGGCCAGGGGCCACAGGATGAGAGGGGCCACACCCGCTGCACAGGTGCCTACAAGGGACCTCACCTCTGTCAGAGGCATCTTTGAAAAGGCTGAGCACAATGCCCAGAAGCAAGGGACCCTCAGGGATGAGGGTCTTTACAGGTTTCAGGGGTGGAAGGAGTGCGGGTGGGGGAAGTACACTCAATCCAGTGTTGACCCCATCCCACGCTGCCCTCCTTTATGCCCCTTCTTGGGGCCTCAGTTTCTTCACCTCTCTGGCGAGGGACGGACAGCTGGTCCATCAGGCTCCTTGGACAGACAGCCACTCTAGGACTCTGAAAATGACCTCCTACATCCCAACAGCCATGGTCCCTCAGACGAGGGCTAGGGCCCCTACACCAGCCTGCAATGTGCCATTTCACATTTCACTTGTAGATGTGGTAACAACAGAGGCACCTCCTGCCTGCGAGCGGTTTGAAGAGTGATTTTAATGGGAGTTCCCCAGGGACAGCACCTCCACCCCCACCCCATGGGCACACAGGGGGAGCAGGCCTGCAGGTCTCTCCCTTTCACTGCGCTTCTCCTCCTCAGGGTGCGTGTGTGCGCACATGTGCATCACGTGTGTGCAGGAGAGGTTCCTTGGGCAGAAAGGAACACCTTCTATTCCTAAGACGCATGCAAGGCCATTACGGTCATTTGTACAATCTGAACCTCAGAGAAGTAAGCAATAAAACTGGCACTTAAACCCTCACTGATACGACTATTTTAAAAATCCCCTTTTTGGGTTGGCTGGTGTGGCTCAGTGGGTTGGGCGTCATCCTGCGAACAGAAAGGTCATGGGTTCGATTCCCACTCACGGCACATGCCTAGGTTGTGGGTTCAGTCCCCAGTCAGGGAGCGTGCAGGAGGCAAGCATTTGATATTTCTCTCACATCTTTCTCCCTCCCTTTCCCTCTCTTTAGAATCAATAACAGAAAAAATTTTTTTTTGTAAATCCTCCTTCCCACCAGCAATAAACATTTCTCTAGAACAAGCATCCCCAATAAATTTAATAAAACAGACTGTTGAGATAAAGATTATGTGCCCCCCCCCCCCAAAAAAAAGATTAAGTGGTCCCAAACACATGAGCCCCTGGCGGCACTGATGAAAACCTGAACTGGAAAAGATTTGGAGTTTCTGAGGAAGCGAATCCCTGACCACCAGCCCCGGAGTCAAAAGCACGAGGCTCTGTGCTAGGAAGACAGAAGCTAAGAATTCTGCAGAAGGGGGCGAAGAGGGTCCTGCCCTGGTAAGGGACCCTGAAGACATGTCTCCTCATTCCCTGTCCCATAGCATCATCAGCTGCCTTGAGGAGACTGGACAGTCTCTGGCTGTGGAGGCTGCTGGAGCCCAAGGTTAAATCAAGGTCAAAGCAGCCTTCCTTGTTTTTCTCTCTTTGCTGAGACTCACCGCTGATGTCATCAAGTTTTCAAGTTAAAATCTGTTTAAGGAGAAGAATTCTTCCCTCCTGAACCTGGCAAGTTTTATCTCCCTCCCAGAAGCGCTCACCCTACCGCCCAGACCTGGTCTATCATAAGTGAGGGCAGTGCTGCCAGCCCACGTGACAGAAGGACTGGGCTTTTACTGACAGGGGTGTTTTTCCTAGATCCTTCTGATGGAGATCACCAAAGAAGGCTAAGGAAGGCGAGGTATTTCTTATCTAAGCGACCAGAAGGCTGGATAAACAATCAGGGCAGACAATGCTGGGGCCACAATGGAAAAACCTAATCACATGAGATGAGCCAAGCCTGCTGGTTGAACGCATGGGGAAGACATTAAGGTAGGACCAGAGGAAAAGTGCACAGCCGGTCACCACCTGCTGGTCACGTCCCCGCATCTGAGCTCAGAGGGGATGGGGGTCACACAGGTCCAGGGCTGGGGTGGGGGGCAGGCAGAGTGCTTTCAAATCCAAGACCAACCTCATTTCATATCACCCTGTCAGGGGACAGCGAAACCCACGCTGCCTTTCTTCATGCCTCAGTTTCCTCACCTGTCTAGGGAGGGACAGAGAGCGGGTCCACCAGACTCCTTGGACTGACTGATATCGATACTCTAGGACTCTGGACAATGACCTCCCACATCCCAACAGCCGTGGCCACTCAGAGGAAGATTAGGGAGGGCCACTGTCACCTGCTGCTGTCTGTCATTTCACATTTGTAGACACAATGGCAACAGAGGACCAGAGAAGATGTGTCCCAGGGCCAGGGAGGGGCCGAGCAAAGACTTGAGGCTGCAGGGAAGGAAGGCCCCGAGGCTGCACTCAACAGAGGTAGTTTGGGGAAGGACTTGGGGGGAGGAAGCAGACATTACTGGAGTGTGTGTGGGGGGGGGTATGGGAACAGAGGCCTGGGACAGGGATTTGCAGCAGCTGGGACCAGATCTGCTGAGAATGGGAGCTGGAAGCGCTGGGTGTTGAGGCTAAGCAGGTGGGTGTGGCGTGTGGACAGCAGGCCCACCTGGGCCCGAGTCCTGGCCCCATCTGCTCCTCACTGACTAATCTCGAACAGTTCCTGACCCTCCTTGAGGCACTATTACCTTACCTGAAAATGGGAATAGCAGATTGCCCTGATAGCAGGAGGTAAAGCCATCAGCAGATTACAGGGCATCTGTGGAAGGGTCTTAGCTCTGTGTCCAGGGAAGAGGGGGTCTCTAAGGTAATCCTGGGAGCTGTCAGTCTGCAGCTGAGCAGAGGTGTCACCATAGTTACTAGAATAAAGACCACGGAGGCTTGGGCTGGGTCAGGCCCACCCTGTTGGGATGCAGCTCTCCAGAGAACCATGGGAGACACTGAGCCTATAACCTTCGACCTTGGGAGGCAGGAGAGAACAGAGAGGCTGGAGCCCAGCAGAGGCACTTAAAGCTGTGAAATCACTAGATTCTGGACCTCTTCAGAGACTAAAGACCAGGAATCCAGCAAGGAGCGGGATGCTGAGGGGGCCTCTGATAGTTCATGGGACCCGAGACCCTCCCAACATCACAGAGCTCAGAGTAAACGGGTATTTTCTGCTCAGCTTGTCCTTTCCCAATGCCCTCCATGAGGAAGCATTTCTGCAACGTGAAAAGGGGCCCCGCGTGGCCAAGGCCACAAGAGCCTCCATCCCATGGCCGCCCTGTGCAGTGGAGGGCGGTGGAATATTCTAGTGGGAAGGCGGGCCTGCACGCCTGGGGACTTCGCTGCTGGCAGAGGCAGCACGCAGGGGTTTTTCCCGTGGGTTTTAAATAGCAGCGCCCAGGCAGTGCCTCGTGGCTGCCAAACATTAAACAGAAAAGGCGCTTCCAGGTCCAGGGCCAGGCCTGGGAAAGGAGCCTACAGGGTGACCCGCTCTCCTCGTTTCCAGCCCACGGGAGCAGAGACATGTGACACAGGAAAAGGAGATTTCAGGTAATCAGTTCCCTTCTGATGGCCCCATTCAGGCACCAAACCTACTCCAGGTGGAAGCCGCTTGCTAGGCTGGCGGGGAGGGCTGGCTGGGCTGACGGTCTCCCCCCAAGCCCCTCGCTGGAGGAAGCCAGGGGCCTCAGAAATGGTTGCCCCACAGCTATGACAGGTGAAGAGGCCAGGAAGGAGGGCAGCCTGACAACCTGGAAGAATCCCATGCAGGAGAATTGATCCCTCTCAGCTCTGGCTTTCTACCTTTTCCCTCCCGGGAGGTTCTCAATAGCCTCCGTCACTTCTCTGAAACTGGACCATGGTCCCAGGTCTCCAACTTCTAAAGCTGAGCTTTGTGAAATACAAAAGCAGCCCCCGGGTGCCTTGAACATGGTGGGGCAAAGGGCACCTGGTTCCCTCCCCTGGGGCAGCGCTGGCCACCTATGATTTCACTGGCCCTGTTTCTTCATCACCTCCCAATCACCAGGGGCATCTGGTCCACCCTCTGCTGACCCTTCTTGCAATGTCCCCAAGGCTCCCTATGCCTGACAGGTCCCCGCTAGCATCTCGCTGGAAGCCGGGAGGGCTCCTTTCCCCAGATGCATAGAATGGACGCCAGCCCTCCTGCCAGCCCTGAGCACACTGTTTGCGTTCACGACTCTTCTGGAGTTTTTACTACGTGGCAGGCGCTGGACTGGGCACTCATCTTTGATCTTCACAACCACCCGATAAGGAGTATTTTCCCTGTAATGGGAAGATTCCAAGGCCCAGCAAGTTTTGCTGCTTACCCTAACTCATTCCGTTTTCCACCCTTGCCTGTAGGTGCAAGCTCACATGGGGAACCTCAAACCAATTCGCCAATTGCCAAACCTATTGGCAAGCGAGGGCTCCCATCTGGGAGGGCTCCTTGCCTTTGGGACTGCTCCACAGCTAGCCAATCAAGACCCGAGGTGCACTCCATGCTGGGGCTGGGCAGGTGCCACTTCCGGCTTACCTACCGGGGAACACAAGGTTCTCCCATGGGTCAGATCAGACCAGGTAAACACTTTGAGACTGTGGTGGGAACTCTGCTCTTGGGGTGTTCTTGAGGACATGTCAAAGGAAAGGAAAGGAAAGCACCATCAAGCTGATTCTCTGCCAAGCGGGTGAGGGGCCACAGGCTAGGCTGGAGACACACGGTGTTCACCTTGGTTCTGTGCTGGGTGGTTAAGCCCACTGGAGACCAGAGTGAGGTTTTTTTTGGGTAGCACCTCAGGTTTCTCTGAGAGGTGGGGGAGCCTCACAGTGGTGCCTGAGCCGGCCGCCAGCCCAGCCGCCCTCATGGGATGGTGCACCACCCAGGACAAGCCCACAGTGCCCTGTGGGGCCCGCCTCCTGCCTTCTGTCTAGCCACTGCCTGCCCCTCTAAACCAAACGTGTGTTTCTTCATGTAGTTTGGGGTCTGGGGAGGGGCAGAACAGAGTGACACCGGGGACAGATGTCTCTGCTTCACACACTGCAGATGTTTAGCAGACCGGGTGCTTCCCCCCTCCCTCCCCACAGGGAAGTATTTGCAGTTCACTACACACGTCCTTTCAGGCTTGTGAGATTCTGCTGGCAACTGCTGGCTCGGTATACCCTCCCCACCCACCCTCAGACGCCTCCAAAGGTGTGAGTGTTCCCATCGGGGATTTTCACAAGAATGGCCACAGAGGCAGAGGACTCAGCCACCCCCAAGCCCCGCTTCCCCAGATTCTTTCTCTGCTCCAGCTGCCCGTCCCGGGTGCTCCCAAAGCACACTGGGCACACCTGCACCCCAGTTCTTATCTG
This sequence comes from Furipterus horrens, assembly GCF_987537825.1. Classification (NCBI taxonomy): domain Eukaryota; kingdom Metazoa; phylum Chordata; class Mammalia; order Chiroptera; family Furipteridae; genus Furipterus; species Furipterus horrens. Next base: position 10,893,083 of record NW_028327185.1, read on the forward strand.
GGTGAGCGCAAGCCTCCCCAGAGCCAGGACCCCCCAGCACCTGGCCCACCACAGTCGGTCAAGCGGCACATGACAGGTGTGCAAGGGGCTGCGTCTGCCCATCGTGCACCTGGTCGGAGCCTCCAGAAGCAAGTTCCAGGTGGGCGGGGGCTCTGCTGCATTTGTCACCAGGGTCCCTGCCGCTCCTGAGCTGTCAGCCTGGACTGTCTCGCAGAAGCAGGCCTTCCGAAGACAGCCACTCACAACGCCACGGTCACACCCAGATGGCAGAGCGGCCCTTTCTCCAGCTCCCTTTCTCCCTGACCTGGCCAGCCCCCCAAACGAAAGCTGAAGCAACACCCCTCTCCTTCCCCTCTGGATTCTGTCTAAAATCCCCTGCCTGTGAGCTGGAGCGGCAGCCTATAGCACTGGACTTTGTTTGCAGAACTAGGACACGAGCGGTCCAGGATCTGCCTTCCCACTGCAGTGTTCTCGCCTGTAAAGTGGGCACGACAACATGGCAACGCCCTGCCCACCCCACAGGGTCATAGTGAGAACTGATGAGGCAGTCATAATCCATACAGGTGCCCTGGACACTGTCACGGGGCAGGCCAGCCTTCTGGGCTCACTTTGTTTGGACTTCTGTGTCTGTTTTGTTTTAATTGAAACCGTTTTCTCCTCCAAGGCCACCACAGACAGGCGAGAATCCAACTGGGCACTTCCAGAGGGTTAGATTGATTGTCACCCAGTGGCCAGAGGACGAGCTAACTGTGTGATTCATTACTCACAAAGCTTTCCCTTGGATGCTCAAGGCCGCTGGGAAGCCGCAGGGCGGCTCCTGTGACTCAGAGAGAGTCAGAGTGGCCAGAGCTGAGGTGTCTTCACACCAGTTTCTGGGTCAGAAGGTCGGCAAAGCTGCCAGAAGGAGAAGAGCTTCTCAAAGCACCCTACTTTGCTATGTGGAACTCCGTCAGGCCCTGCCGCAGAACAGTATTTGGGGGATAAATAGACTGCTGAACAAATTTCATTTTATAAAGGGGGGGTTTATGTTCTTCTTAACCTCTTCCTCACCTGACATGTTCCCCTATTTGCTACTTTTCCTTCCGGCACTTCCCTTTTATTTAAATAGTTTGATCACTTGGCTCACTTTCATTTTTAGATCATTAAAAAAAGCCCTTTTTTTTTTTTTTTTTTTTTTTTTTGAGTGAAAGAGATGAGGGGAAATCTCTAAAATGTCAGAAAAGGGAAATGATCTCTGAACCCTGGGACTCTCCTGAACAATATGCCAGAAGTCTGCTTTGCTGCACATGCATGCATGTGAACGGTAATAACCTGGCTTGTGGGGGAAAGAGGCAGAGATACCACATTTTAAATGCCCAGCCTATTCCTAGGCATTTGATTGTGCTAAAATCTCCTGTACTCCTCACTCACTGACACTGCTATCTCCATTCTGCAAATGATCAAACATGCTCAGAGAGGTTAATTGAGTTGCCCAAGGCCACACAGCTTCCTGGTTCACACCATTTAATTGAGAGGATTGTGTTTTGTTTCAGCCAACAAAATAACTGGGCCCCCATCCTCTCTCCAAGTCCTGGGGCTATCTGCCTCTCCCCCAGTTAAAAAACAGCCTCAGATAAACAGCAAGTGCTTTGTCAAAAGAGTGACCTTTCAGATGGGGAGGCCTGAATAAAAGAGCTGCCCTGTCCTCCTTTCAGGTTAGCTCCCAGAAGGCCTCAGTGACACACGCGGGAAAGGCACATTCATCAAAGCCCTGAAAGTGGATGAAAGACGCCCTGGCCGAGGAAGGTTCCCGCTGCATCAGGGCCTTTGTTCTGCTCCTGCAGAAGTCTGAGTGGAAGTCACTGAGTTACCCATGTTTGGAAAAAATGCTTCTCCCTTCTTCTTCTTCTTTTGGTCTTCCTCAGACAGCAGTGAGGGTTTCCCTGGTGATCGCTCTTTCCCTCACTGGGGCAAGGCCTGCTTCTCCCAGGCCCAGGCCAGCCAGCTTTGTCCATTGTGTGTGCCCTGGCAGAGGCCTCCTGTGACGCAGCTGGGTGCAAGCCCTGGCAGGTAGGCGGCCCTGGCTGCACGGCTGCCTCCTGGTTAGAAACCTGGCGGGGGCCAAAAGCGAAACCTGCCACTGCCAAGAGTGAGCTGCGGGCTTGGCCGGGAGGAGCGGAGGCCTTTCAAAACCAAGACACCAAGGATTGGAAAAATTAAGCCCAAGGACTTGGCAGGGCAGGTAGCTCCAGCTAAAAATAACAGTCTGAATTTGAAGGCTACCCATCTGCCCCCCTTAACAAACAAGAAAACTCCCTGAAAAAAAGAAATGTGTTTTGGAAAAAGACCCGAGTAATGTTTAGTTTCACCCCCATCCTTTCCCAGCCCCGTCACATGGTGGTCCCACCAGCTGGCAGAACACCTTTTGCCGTGTTTATGGCTGGGCGTCAGCTTTTCCTCACTGATCTCTCTGAGAACCTGTGAGTGGAGGGATGAGAGGAGAGCTCGCTCGGGGTCAGTGGCTGGTCTGGGGCAGAGCACAGGACATCGGCCTTCCCCAGCATGGCCACCGCAGGTGTGAGAGGAGCGGGCTCTGTATTCTCATGTTGAGTGCTATGTTCTTTCCATCGCTAATCAGATCCAATGGGCGGCTGCGCTTCAGGATGGGAGTGGAGGCCCTGGTCAGGGCACATGGCTGCGTTTGCAAATGGCAGCCTGGGCTGGCTGTTTCTGAGGGGAGCTTCCCTGGTCACTCAACTCCTGGCAGCGGTTCTGGCCAAAGCCAGGAAGACCCTGAGTAGCTGCCCCGCTGTCTTCTCCCAATTAGCTGCCTTCCTCCTGTTACAACTAGAGCCCCAGTTTCTAGGCCAAGGGCAGCATCCAGGCTGCACACAGGGGTCCTCCTCATGGCCACTCCCTCCCCGATCACCAGCCAGAATCCCTGTCAGATGAGGCTGCCCCAGGGCCCCACCGAGCGCTCCCCGATGACCCACAGGTGGCAGGGAGGCCCCACATGGACACAGGGCCGCCCCAGACCCCTTTCTGTCCTCACTCCCCACACTCACTCTCTCAGGTGCCCTCTCTGACCCAGCAGGGCTGGCCACCTTCCTGTCGCACAACTGGCCCGGCCCCAGGTCTCTGCTCACGCAGGCGCGCTGCCTGTAGTGGTCTCCCTGCTCTGTCCCATCGATGCATATCCCACCCGCCCCTCCAGCTGCCCCTGCTGGGATCTGGGAGCTGGCCCTCCCTTCCCCCTAAGAAAGACCACTCCAGTCACATGCCCTTTCTTGCATCATTCCCACAGCAGGATTGTGTGGGTGCTTTGTGGCTCTTCTGTACTGTCTGGTGCCCCCCAGCAGAGGGTAAGCTTCCAGGGAGCCGGAAAGCCCACAGAACACTGCCGTACGCCCCCGAGGCTGGACACACAGTGGGTGCATAATACCACCAACCACCAGACTGGGAAGGAAACCGTACGGGGCCAGCACATAAGCACAGGTGCGCGTACCACATCCCAGCTGCCACTGCCTCATGCTCACCTGCTCAAGCCTGGATTTTCCCAGAGACATCTCCAGGGAGCGGGAGGTGGGGGCGTACTTGTGGGAACTTCCTGTTCCATCTGCCTGGGGTTCTCTCCACACCCCCAGGGCTCCAGGACAGCTGGCAGCCTGGCTGGCCCCAGGACTCTCCTGATCTGCACTCCTGAGGGTGTGGAAGAGCCCTCTTTCATTCCAGTTACCCAGCCTGGCAAAGAAAGCACTTCCATTATAGACTGTTCCAGATCCACCCTCCTTCCTAACCTTACAGGGGCTGGCATCAAAGGGGTCCGCTCTTGCCAAGTGAGGTTTCTTTTCTTTTTTTTTTTTTTTGGTTACCCAGGGACAGAGGTACCTTTCGCCTGAAGGGGAAATGCCATAACACTACCCACTGGGCAGGGCCCAGCAAATGCTCCTTCTCTGCTCTGGAAGGTTACTCCCTCTTGGATTCCATCCTCTTCAGAACTAAAAATAATGGAGGTCTGGAGGAAAGAGGCAAGAGAGAGGAAGCCACGGAAAGCATAGGAAATGCTTTGGTGTGCACGGGGGCCCAGCGAGCCTCTCACACCAGGAGCCTGTCCAGCCTCAAAGCCTGCTGGGACCAGAGGCTGGGGTACCAACAATAGCAGGAAACAGGGAGTGGCCAGGGCTGGGGAAGGGCCCTGGGAGTGGGGGGGGGGCATGCAGCAGCCGGCTTCCTAGTGGACAAAGCTTACAGGACAGAAAGGCTCAGCCTTTCCTCTGGGAAAGGGCATCCGGGGCTCTGCCCAGCTGGTGGGGGCCTCCCGTGCAACACACACCAGGTCCCTTCCCTCTCCAGAGATTTTATTTTTACTTCAGTAAAATGCAAAACAACAAAGCTGAGTTACAGGGCATGGAAATTCACTGGAGGTCTGCACTGGTCTGCACACGACTGGCACTGAAGGGCTGAGACTCCTGAACACCCCTCACAAAGCCAGGATTTGAACCCAGGCAGTCTGGCTCCAGGATCCAAGCTCTTTATCACTCTGCTAGATTGTCTGGATTCTTGTTATTTCTAACCTTTTACCTTAGAGCCAGACAAACCCAGGTTCACATCCTGTTTAGATCCTGGCTGGTGGTATCAGGCAAGTTACCAAATCTCTCTGAGCTTCAGTTTCCTCCTCCTCTGTAAAACGGGAATATCACCTATCCCGTGGGGCTGTTTTCAGGGTTCAAGTCTGTATGTGCAGCACCTGCTACACAGAGAGAAGCGCCCAGTAAAGGCGGCTCATGTATCTTGTCTGGTGGCTAAGCACCCTGAGGACAAAAGCCTACGTGGGGGCTGAACACATGGGAGCTGCTCTGTGTTGGCTCAGCAGGTGGCAGCAGCAGGATCTGATCCCTTCCTCTACCCCCAGCCATGAGGGAAGTGCCGGGGGTCAAGGCCACGGCCGGCAGGAAGTGGGTCTCCAACCACAGTCCTAGTCCTTGCCATGGAAGGCGCTGTGAGCTTGCCTTAACAGCCTTTCTGGGAAGTGCAGAACCCCCAGGAGCCACTTTAAAGCTGGGTTTGAGAGCCATCAGGTGAGGGGACAGCCTCGAACAGAAGCCACTAGCATGTGCCACTGGTGGTCTCGTGTTTCCTGCAGACCCTCCCTTCCATCCCACCCCACCTTCCCCAGGGGCCTGTGGTCTGAAACAAGGCACTCTGCTTGTTTCCCGGGAGACTGGACCAGGCCACGGGACCCAGGCAGCTCTGCCCAGTGACCGCCGTGGAAACAGATCTCTTTATTCCATGCTGGAAGATGACATTGAGAAAGCTGGGAATCTGAAGGGATGTTTTCTGCAAAATGCGGAAGAGTCTAAAACGTCATCTTCTCTCCCCACAGCTCTCCCCAGCACAGTCCCACTCAGGAAGCAAACCCTCCTGTGTCAGTGGCTCTGAGAGTCTCCCGGGTATTTCTGCAGATATTAGCTCAGACTGAAAGCCTTCAGGTTATAAACGAAAAAGCCTAAGGGGTACATACGACTGAACACAGTACAAGGGACAAGATCTCCTCCGCCAGCTTACTCCAAGTTTACTTCTCTAGGCCAAGAACATTAACTGACAAAATACTGCCTTTTAAGTAGCTTCTGAGAACCCAGAAAGTGCCAGGGAAAGCTCTGGTAAGGGGGTTACTCTGGACTAACTCCAAAGCCAGGTTTTTGTGAACTCCCTGAATGTCTTATCAAGGAAACTTTTCAGGAAGCGCCTGAAAATCGCATGCGAACTTACAAGGAATCTCAAATACTTTACTATATTTAGAAAATGTTTCCAAGCAAGATACTGAGGTGGGATTCAGATTTCTGACAGATGACACTGATGGGCCGGTGGCGAAATGGCGCTCAGCGTCACGGCAATGCAGACTTGTAGCAGAAGCAGACACCGCAGCAGCTCTCCGAAGCAGCTTCTGCGGGCCTGCCTGGGGGTGAACACAGCGGCTGGGGCGCCGGTCTGCACCCTGCTGTGAGCCGGGGCCCTTCAGGGAAGCAGTCACGCATCTGTTCAAATGTAGACCGCGGGAAGCACAGGAAACGGGTTGCCAAAAAGACACACCAGTGAGCCCCCAAGACTCGTCAGCTCTCAGAACACGGCTGTCCCCAGGGTCATCTTGACGTTTGTGTGACTTTCACAAACAGATTGACTCATTGCCCTTCCCCACGCATCTCTGTCAACTGGGGCCCCGAGCGCTTACTTAGCACGTTCCCAGGTAGCACGAGTGTCCGGGGCCCCTAAGAAGCAGGCTGCAGGCTCACCTCCCATCCCTACAGAAGCAAACAGGGACAGAGGGGCTCAGCCAGGCTTGTGCTCCAATCAGGGGACAGACCTGAGGGTCCTGCTCCAACTCCTACCCTGGGTAGACTGTATACCCAGCAGGGGGGAAGGCCTGCCACCCACTGGAAGCTGGGACCCGCCCCCCCCACCCCCAACAATTGTTTCCTGCACTTTTTGCCTCAGGCTACAATGAATAAACATTTATTTTATATTGAGGTATTTTACGGTAACTTGGGATAATTATGAACAGGATGAGTTTTTACAAAACTGCAGGGGACCCCAGTCCCTCCTGTCTTCTCAGATTTACAGAAAAGCTAACCCACAAAGACAGCATCAGCATCTGTGTGGATGGCAGCCAGGTTTCTGTCTAAGCGCCGCAAAGCCTGACCCCCACAAAGTCTCCCTCCTGCCAGCGCGGCTCATAGAATGCTTCTGGTTCTCTTCGACTCATTTGGTCTCCTTCCCACTGAGTTATGGGAAATGAAACGTCTTTGAGAGATGTGAGTGGGTTATCTGAAAAATGTATTCTGGAATGGCAGAGGCTGAGGCATGGGATGAATGACCTTGGAGAGTCCTTCTAGCCAGAGGTCCTGAACCAAAGGGACTACAGACACACTGGGAGGCTGGGCTGCCCAAGGAAGGCCTCCGGCACAGGGAAAGGCAGGGGTCGGGGGAGTGCCGTTGTCTGCCAATCTGCAGAGGGGCCATTGACGGCGTCTGGAGGAGGTGGGAGAGCTGCCCTCCTGGGTGAACAAGGAGCTGCCGGAACTCAGCCTCACAGTGACCACAGCCCTCTCGCAAGCCCAGCCCCTTAGAGGTCTCTGGGGACGACCCTCATTTAGGAACTGGAACATCGCTTCTAGGGAACAGAACCAGCTGTCTGATTTCTTCCCCTGAACTTTCAATGTTATTATTAGGGCACATCTGTCTCTGAGTGAAGTCACCAAGGAAAAACCCGACTGAGGAGCATCTTTTCAAGTGGTCGTCGTTTCAATCTTTGGAAAAGGAAGCAAGGCGATGAACTGCCCCAAACCCCCAGAATTCAGGGTGACCAGGAGGAAAATGAAAAGTATTTGTCCTAGAAATGCAGGCGGCTAAACTATTTACATAGCGCTGGGTCAGTGGAACGCGGGTGGACCAGCAGCTTCTCGATCTGTTTCCTCTTCACTTTCCCCCAAAGTCAGTCGGGAGTTCCCCCTCAACCCTGAATCAGACCCAGAGGAAAGCCAGTTAGTGATAAGTGGCCCAATGATATAGCGCAGAGACTCCAGCCACTGGCCAGCCAACTTATTTTCTTTGGCTACAATTTCTTTCTTTTCTTAATTAGTTGCCAACATTTAAAATATCAGGACATTTTACACAAAAATCCACCTTTCTTTGAACTACTGGGATCCTGCCCTGGGTGGTGTCCCTCCACAGGCTGGAGCTGGACAGCGCACCTTGAGATAGGCCTTCCATGCCCCTGTCACTGAGTCCTGTGCATCCTCATCACTTGCCTGGCCCTGGGCAGCACCTGAGCTGAGCCCCTGGGTTCAGAGACAGAGAGGAAAGAGCGCCAAGGTCAGCCTAGGACCTCTGCTAGTCTTAGGTAGTCTACTCACTGGCCATGTGAATGTGGACAAGTCACCTATTTCTCTGAACTCCTGTTTCTCCATCTGCACACAGAAGACAAGGCACAGCACAGCCCACAAGTCTAAGACTGTAGGGCGGGTTATGTAGAGAGAGAAGGGGAGTGTTGGAACACCTGATTGCAACATGTGTGCAAGATGAGACATGATCATTCAGGTCTGCAGGATCCAATAAAACACCTAAAGAAAGCTGGTCTCTGATTGGATTAGTAGCTGGCGAGGTGGGGGTAGGGGAAACAGAAGCACAAGAGATGGCCCAGTAGTCACTTACCTGCAGAGTCTGAAACAGAAGCTGGGATTTCTGAAACACCCAATCACCCACCTTGCCCGCCTGCTCACCAGAGAAGTAGAACGTTACTTGGTCACGGCTGAACAGAACGGGCTCGGCCTGGCCTCTGCTTTTCTCATCAGAGCAGAATTTAGGGTTGAGGGAGGCTCACCTTGGGGACTGTCAGTCGTGACCCAGCCTGGGATAGGAGGTATCTGAGTGGGGGTAAAAGAAGCCTGACACACCTCTGGCTGTAAAATTCAACACTATGTTGAGTATGCGGGCACAGTGGCCTCTCAGTTACTGCACAGTCAGACTCCAGCTGAACTTGTAGCGCTGACTCGCACCAGACCCAGAGGCCCTTGGCCATCTGCTCTGCCCTCACAGGCTTCCGAAAACGAGAAAGAAATGACAGAAATGGCTACAGAAGGCTAGCTAGCAATGGGCTTCCTGCAGACAAGAAGTTTCAATGATAAATGTCTCAGTCTGCTACCTGCCTTAAAGCTTTCCCAAAAGCAAAGTGTGCAGAAGGCTCAGGCTTCCCACAGGGAAGGCTAGAGGGAGCTGCTGTGATACAAGAAGGGAGCACGTGACCCTGTGGGACCTGCTGCCTGTGGCCCAGGGTTGGGGAGGCAGTGTTGACTCTGGGCACCTCCTGCAGAGCTCTCACCACCTGGAGGCCATCTTTCTGCTCACCAGTTCCTTGGCAAAGCATGGCCAACGGCATGGGATGAAGTGTGGGTCCCCTCGCACAGAGTTTTTCGGGCCATACTTAGGATTTTGGATGTGAGGTGACATTTCAGCTAAATCTTGAAAGATAAGGAAAATGAGTATGTGTGTGTGTGCGCGTGTGCGTGTGTGTGTGTGTGTGTGAAAAGCATGAACAAAAGCAGAGAAACAGAAAAAGCACCAATAGCTCAGCTAACTTGGCACCAAGGGCTGCCATGGGTGCAGTTTGACTCAGAGGCAAGTGACTTAATTAAAAGAACCCAACACAAGAGGGTATTCTGTCTGCAGGAGTTGAACACAGTAATAAAACCGATCAGCTTTTAAGTATTACCAGGAGCTGGTGATTCTGATTGAATATATTCCTACCACTCGCTCCCCAAACATTTTGTCGAATTCTAAACAATTGTTGCATTACTGTTTCACTTAACAGTGTACGTGAGCTTATGAGTCACACTTCTTACTTATCCTCTAATCAATACTGTCTTTTACATGGAAGTTAATTCAGAGAACTGCCAGCTGTAGGGTCAGCCCCTGACACACACAGACCCCGCTGCACATGTCTCCACAGCAAGTCCACAGGATGCAGAACCATTCAAAGCCCGATTCAGGGCACAGTGTGTTGTCCCCAAATCCCGTGGCACTGCACATTCCTGAACTTCAAGAGCAGACCAGAAATAAACTTCAGACCAGAAATAAACAATGGTAGCCGAGTAAGAAGACAAAGAAACAGAACCCAGCTACTTCCATCCTGTTGATCTATGAGATCGCTTGGAGTTTTTATTTGTTTAAAGTTTTTCAACTGCGGAGACATGGAATCAATCCCAAAGACATACAGCTAAGGTCCGTATTACAATTTCTGGATTTACTGTGAAATGAGAAATTTGTGAATTTTTGAAAAACGTATCTTTAAGATTTTTTTCTGTTGCTTCACCTAAAAGAAACTTTTTGAAGTTAGGAAAGACAGAAAAATCTGTCCCAGTCTACTGAACCTGAATATGAAAAGGAGATCAGTTTTTATGTAATCTGACACATTTATACAAGATCAAAAATAGAAATAATCATGTTATTATTCATTACAGCTATAGACCAATACGTAATTGTAATTTCTCCCTTTTCCCAAAACATGCATTAATGCAATTTTTAGGTCCATCACTGCTCCCACACCTTTTTTTTTTTTTTTTTTTTTTTTTTACTGGTAAGAGCATGTACACAAAATTCCATAGAAAAGTTTCGCTGTCTGCTTTTCTGGCCATTTTCATTATTTATTTCTTGATTATTACTGAAAATCAGAGAAGGAAAACTCTGACTCCAAAAAACCTCCGCTGCCTTGCGGCATACCTCTTCAGGGGAAAGGCTAAGGGAGTAAACCCCGACAGAAAATCCGGAGCCGGAGTCCCTAAGGCGGTTTGACGTTGTAGTCAACACCGGCAACTCCTGCGGCGCACCTGAAGCCAAGCTGTATCGACTCCGTCTTTCCCTTGGACCCTTCAGCTGCGAAGAGATGGGGGGTCTGCTGCATGGGCAACAGCAGACCCTCCATATTACCCTGCCCAGGCTCTGTAGCTTCAGCTTCAGCTCCACTGGAGAGGACACTCCAGCGTCATCGCAAGATGTCGATTCAACACGGGAGGAGACAGATACCGTGTCACTCCCGAGTCGGACTGCACAGCCATTCTCGGTGGTGCAGATAGACTCTTAAGAAGCTACACCATCGTCTCTCGAGACGGACGGCTGCCGCCGCCGCCGATTACTGAAAATAATTTTTTGTTATATAGAAGAGAAAATTATTAAAGAAAAACCAAACTCATCCACACCAAGTGCCAAATACACTAGATACGCCAAGGGCTCAAGTTCTTGACAGGGCGGTTTTGAGAGCAGAACAGATGAGGCTTCTGGAAAGGAGAACTGAGCCAAAAACCAGGGCCCTGACTGTCAGGCTGATGAACTGGGCCTAGAGTCTCCAGGTAAATGGGTAGAAATGACAGAGGAAATTACCAAGAACTTTGACTATACAAAATGTAAGATTTTTAAGTACCAAAGGCAAAGAGACCCCCAAATTAAAGTAATAGTCAAATAAGCTGGAGAAAATAGTTTACAAAATATATTATGGTGGGAGGGCTCATACATTTGGTACATACAGAACTCTAACAAACAGGTGGAGAAAATGCCGACATGTCAATAGTTAGCAACATACACATTATTCAACGTACACCTATTGAAGAGAGCTATATTTATTCTATTTCCTTATTAAGTTAGGAAAACACAGAAAAATGATCAATAAAAGCGCTCCTGAGCCACACCAAAATGCAGCTGGAGACATCCCAAATGCACATGACCCTATGGGAAAGCAGCCCAGGAATATATTTCAAAGGCCATGAAAATGTCTGAACCTTTCATAAATTATTTTTACCTCTGGAAATCTACTTAAGGAAATATGGAAAAAGTTACAAGCACAAAGATGTTAATTATGCCATTGTTTGTTTAACAATAGCATTGAAAATAACCCAACATTCAACAATAGAGGAATGGTTAAGTAAGTCAGGGGCACATCCTTATGCCTGATCATTCAGTCCTGAACAATAAGAGCCAGAAAAAAACACGTGCACCTAAGCCATAAAGAAAGAAGAAAAGGAAAGAAAGAAACATGGACTTTTTTAATATGTGGGGGGAAGCAGGATAGACTACAAAAATGTACATATTTCCAAAGGTTGGAAGGAAACACCAATGTATAAAAATAGCTGTATCAGAATGCATTTAAGTTTACACTGATTTCAACAAAACTGTCTGACCCTTTGCTCTGATTTCTTAGCTATTTATTATATTCTAAGACACTGTGTATAGATTTGTAAGCATCCTCAAATCCTTTCCAAAGACAGAATATAAATTAACCAATTAATTGATAATCAACAGAATCAGTACGTTTAGTTATGAGGGTCGGGTCATGACGACATGTATCATCCTCCATTATTTCCACAATGTCCATGACGTGGCTACTTTGCTTTCACCATCTAAAATGGGTACAGATCACCAAAGCAACAGGGGACAGTTAGAAACTGCCGCTGCGTCTCTCCCAACACCATTAGTACTTCTCCCTCCAGGGTACCCCCTCACCTGAGCGAGAACCAGAGCACCCTCCTTCTCCAGGTGGGCTCCATGAGGTCAAGACGGTCCCCATGGAACTCTAGGTCCCGGGAACATTAGTGGAGGGCCATTGTGATAACAAGCGGCTAGGATGGTACAGTGGAGGGGCCTTCCCTATATTCAAAAAGCACAGTCAAGGGCAGGAGCAGTCAGGGGAGTGTGGGAAACCTTGCACGGGGAGAAGATCAAAACTGTGAGCTCGAGAGCGGGCCCTTGTGAGCCATCTTTGGCACCTTACTCCGAACATGATGCCCAATGAACAGCTCAGTCCGTGCTATTGCTAACGGATCCATTTGTTCGCTCACCGTTGGGCAAATATTTACAGGGTACCCGCCATGGGCCACTGTCCTAGGTGCAGGGATGTCGCGGTGGAAGGAGGCAGACAATGAATAAATAAAGACAGAACACATCAGGTAGCAGCAAGTGTTTTGAAGAGACATACCGCAAGGTGGAGAGAAGGAGCGGCCCAGGGCCGGGGACACAGGTGAGCGACCGCAGCTGGGCCTGGGGAAGGCCTTCCCGCAGGAGCCAGGAGCTGAGCCGCCAGGCGCAGAGGCCCAAGGCAGCGTGCTGGGCGGTGGAAGGCCAACCAGGGGAGCAAAGGGGAGCGTGGGATGAAGCGAGGTCCCCTCACACAGAGCCCTTCAGGCCGTCCTTAGGATTCTGGATTTGATGTAAGGGGAGGGCACTGCAGGGTTTTGAGGGAAGAGTGTCACAATCTGGCTTATGTTTTAAAAGGGTAACTCAGGGTGCGTAGACCTGGGGGCTAGAAAGCACGTGAGAAAAGCTAAAACCAAAAAAGATCACTTAGAGAAAAAAAAATCCTCTTTGCTTCAGACCATGACTGTCTTTTGGTTGCTTCCACTCCCACTGGAACCTGAAGGCGTGACCCCTGTGGAGAGAAGGTGCCTCCCGGGTGCCCAGACAGCGGGGAAGCGGGAGGATCTGGTCCAGGAGAGGAAGAACCTGTTGGTGGACCTGGGTGGGAGGTGGGGTCCTGGAAGGAATTCCAGATTTGAGTGGGTGGTACAGCCACCTCAGTCTCTTCAGGAGCTCCTAAGAGAGGTGTGAACTAGGGCACACAAACAGGAAGAAGGTTTCAGAAACATAGCCTGCCCTTGGTTTTTGTACCCCAAGTCTAGTGATTGAGAAAACCTGTCACCCTCAGAGTAATGCCTCTTCCATCCTGCTTCTGACAAGCGGAGAACATGCTTTGCACTCTACCAAGTGTATGGCAAGGACATTTTTCTAGATATTCCCACTGAAAACAGGGATGCACAGGACAAGTTGTGGACATGTAGGTCCTGTCCTGCCTAGGAGTGGGGGTGATCGGAAGGCGGCCAACATAAACCTGCCAGAGTTGCAGGAAGCGCCCGCTTATTCTGCCCAGAGAGCTCTACCAGCAACCAGGGGTAGAATCAACACCAACCAGTTCATCCACCCGCCACCCTCTAAGTTCTCCTAAATTTTCTAGACATATAGAAATCTTTGACAGGTCTTTTGGAGCTCTATATGTCTACAGAGCAATACATAACCCATATCACATACATTTGATATATGCTATATATTTAGATTTCTTGGCCTTCCAGCTTTATCACCCGGCTGCACAAAGTAGGAAACATGACTAGTCTGTTTGCAATATAAGTTTCCATATCTGGACGGTCTTGCAAACCTGCCAGGGTTGCAGGAAGCTCCTGCTTATTCTGCCCAGAGATCTCCACCAGATAGGCTCAGAGACCCGCTCTTTTATTGTTCTGTTTAATAATGCATAAAGGTTAAGCACGAACAGCCGAGAGTGGCTTTACTTGCCCCCTTTTGTGGCTCAGTCAGGCACGGCTGGGGCAGGGAGTCCAGAGGTTTTATAGCCATGTATGCCTCCAACCTTTTCTCGCTCGGTCTCAGCTGCCCCCCCGCCCCCCAAAGCCGGGGTGATCATCGCCACGTAATAATTTTTCTGGGGATGAAATTCCGTGGTCTCAAAGGCTCTAAGAAAAACCGAAGATGTTCTCATAACCCCAAACTAACAATGACAAAAAAAGTATTATTTTTAAAACATCTAACTAAAATGAATGCCTCTCTTTCAACATTTTACTCCCCCTTTTCCTTCGCCCCATCATCTAATCCCTGCTCTGCCCGCCTTGTCACTGTCAGAGGAACTGCTGTGATGTCTGTTCCTTATCATCCCAATGACCCCCCCTGGGCCTGTGACCAAGTTGTCTGTCCATCCACACACCTTGCCTCTGGCTCATCCAGCACCTCCAATAAATAACAACTCTGTATTCCTCCCTAGTTGATTCCAACCCAAGTCCCTCCAAAATGAGACAGGATGACAAAGGACCTCACGAGAATCACATCTGACCTACGCGTGGGTTTTCTGTTTCCAAGGCCACTGCAGAGTACTCTGGCAACTGTCAGCTGGAGGGGAAGGAGGCCTGTCCTTAAGAACCGTGTGTGCGCGTGCGCATGCATGTGCTTAGAGACAAGAGGGGGGGGAAAAAGGAACCCACCGCAGCTCTCAGAAGGGAATACTCGGCTGCAACTGGTGTTTACCATGTTCCACTGGGTGCTGAGGAGGAAGTGGTTACTCTAACCCCAAGGGGGAAATGCTCGCTTGAAACAGGAAAATGGAACTCTTACTACTTTCCACTAGCAGCATGCAAGAAGCCGGCCGCACTTGGAAACGCTTTACAGGCACTCTCCAGAGGTGAGTGTCTAAGGCTCAGGCCCACCACCCCAAACCCTAACGCACAGATCAGGACAGAGATACAGGTCCACTTTTTTCCAGCAACATCTCAGGCACTGGAAAAATCCTCACGATCAACTTCCCTTCCCTCTATGCAAAGGGAATGGCCAGGAGCCGCGGGGGAGCTCAGGGGAGGAGGAAGGAAGGGGAAGGAAGCTGGATGGCAGCTTGGAAAGAACACCCAACTGAGGAGTCCCAGCGCTGCCATTTACTAGCTGTGGAACTTTGGGCAAATTACTCAACCTTCCTGCTTCTCGGTTTCTACTTCCTCTATAAAACGGGGATATTATTAACTGATCTGGCTCATGTCCTTGGCTGCTATGAGGCTCATATGGAACAAGGCAAAAAGATGAAGGTTTTCTGGAAACTAACGTGCTCTGCAAATGCAGGTTGTTACTATCAACAAGATTAAAGTCTGTCTGAAATTTTCTTGAGCGCCGACCTTTGCCTTCTCAAACTCATCGCTTCAGTGACATTTCCACTTGACTACTTCCCCAGCTCACCCTTCTAAGCCTCGTTATAATTCTATCCACATTTCTGCAGAATTTTGGTAGACTATTTCATACAGTCTGGGCAGAGGAGTATAAACAAGGTCGAACAGAAGTGAGAAGAAATAAATGAAACTATCTGAACCCGGGCCCCCTGCTCCTACATTCTCTGCAATCCAGAGACAAAGACGTCACCCTCGATGGCTTAATTTGCCTGCCTGGAGGCTCAGATTGGCCCCGGTTCTGAGTCATATTTTCCATTTATTAAAATGAACATCTGGCTGCTGCCCGATGCCTTTTGTGCACAGTCTTTTAACTCACGATTACCTGCAAGGTAATTCTGACGTTCAAAGCAATGCAGAAAGAATAATCACAGACACTCCCATGCCAATCCGTGCTCCTGTGGCCCGTGCAGAAGCAGGCGAGGTTGGGCCCAGTGAAAGTCAGCCATCTTGCTTTCAACCTGACATGCCAAGTCTAAGGCACAAAAGAAAGCAGTTCAGAGAAGCAAGGACCAGCAGGTCCACGCACAACATCAAGACCTTGCATGTTGATGTAAGTTCCCAGGGACCTTGGCTCTCAGGAACTATTCATGCTGTTGCATCTCAGTGGGGACAGGACAGGTAAGGAAGACTGAGCTTAGATACTCTCTCCACCTCCCGCCTCCCCTCAACCCTGCCCCTCCCCTGGGCGACCTTGAACAGACCACTCAACATTCCCAAACCTTGGCTTCCTCATTTGTAAAACAGGGATAATAACAAGACAGGCCGGCCTGGCTCCCAAGGTTATTTTGACAACCAAGTGAGAAAACAGATGTGAAAGTCTTTGTAAACCACAAGACATCATCCAAGTGCAAGGTATTATCTAGCAAAAGTGCCTTGAAAATAACCCCCAAATCTGGAAGTGTTTTATTTTAATCCCTTAATAGACATGTATCCTATTTTAATTCAAAAAGAATTTAAGGTAGCTGTCCAGAGAAATTCTTCAATAATTTCTACATAAGTTTATCCAGGCAAGTTCCAAAACAACCCACTAAACTAGGCAGAGGGCTTTTGGATTTTTTTTTTTTAAGCAGGAAAACTGAAGATGTTTCACTTGTCTTCTTTCACTCTTATTTCAAAAAGGACTAAAATAAGCATGTGGTGTTGCCTTTCAGGTAGCACGAAGCGCAGGCGCCTCACACTTAGCAACCTTCTTCTTGTCAGTTCCCACCTCTCCCCTGAGCACCTTGCCAATAACCCCCCTCCTCTGGGCCCCTAGGCTGGTTTGGAAGCCTAGAGCTACCTGAAACGATGTTTTCCTAAGATCTTGAGGCCAGAAGCATCCCCATCCTCCTTCCAGGACAGCGTCACCCTCAGGGAGGGACAGAGGGAGTTCCCGGGACACACAAAGGCTTATTCTGCTCACAAAGGTTTTTACAAGTGGCCCCGAAGAGGCTGCCAGCATACACTGCCTTCTGGTTCCCTGCCTGGCAGGTCTGCCCTTCTCTATTATTAGCACCCCAGGCAAGGTGCCACCAGGCTGGGGAGAGACCTTTGTGTCAAGGTAGAGAAAGCAGGAAGAGGTGTGTGCGTAGGGGACAAGCAGAGGAGCTGTTTGAGGTTTCCATCAGAGAGAGGGGAGGGAGCGATGGGGTTGAGGGTAGTCTCCTTCCTCCTCAGTCCTCTAACCTCATGTGAACCTCAGACAAGCCCCAGGCCAGGATCAGAAGCCTGGGACTCAGACCCACCCTGGCTGTGGCTCCAGGTGGAGGAGGCGTGCTCCTGCGAAACCTTTTTAAGCCTTTTGGGAGTCCCATCTGCCGACTCCCCTGGGCTCCAGACTGTGCCGAAGGCTGCAAGATGCTGGAGCCCAGAGAAAGAAAATGAGAGGGGAAGTTGGAGAACCCCTCCTTCCATCACAAAAAGGCAACTTACTGCAGCCCTAATGCATGTAGGAGCACCTTGTACATACACGGCCCTCAGTCCTTCAGAGTGGGGCGGCCTCCTGGGTTAGGGACAAGAGGACCACGGTGGAGAGGCCGAGGAAGGTGCCCAGAGGAAGAACGTGGCTAACGCTGACTGAGGGGGACGAGGCAGAGGGGCAGGTGACTAGCTTCGCCTCTAGACATCTTGTACTATTCCATCCGTACAGGTATCGCTTTTGTTGTATTATTTCAGTTGCTCTATCAAGCTTGTCCTGGCATTACATGAATACTCTGAAACATAGCAAATGAAGGAATTTAAAAAATAAGATACAATCGCCACTCAGTAGGGGTGTCTATATTTTAACAGACTTGTTGGATTCTGGAACGCACACTCCTCCACGTGTCCAAGACCCGAACTTGGACGTGGATGCTGACGAGACTATTTTTCTAACATCATTCATATGAAAAATTTTACAAAAGAACCAATAACTAAATTACAATTAGTTTTTAAACATGACAAAAATGTCCCATGGACAATAAAATGACACACAATGAACACTGGCTGCCATGACAACGTAGGACAGAGTGTAGGAAGTAAGGCCACTGCTTAGCGTGCAAGGGGCTGAGCTCCTGTAGGAAACCAACTAGTCTGGTCTAGTGGTTGGAAACGTGGTCTCTGGGGCTGAGCTCCATGTGAATTCTGGCTCTGCCATTTATCAACTGTGTGCCCCATCCATCTCCTCACCTATAAAGTGAGCTTGGGACACTATGAGATGGCATTGAACCCTCTCTGGGTGGTCATTTTTATTAACGTTATCAGTCCCAGCCGGAGAGCCAGCCTGGGCTAAGGCTTTGGTGGGGTTCTTAGATGGCCTTGACAACCGTGTTCACAACAGGCTTATTCTAGGGGGCTCCCAGGGAGGAAGTTTCCTGAGTGATGAGTGATGCTTCCCAGGAAATGATGCAGAGGTGTCCATGAATACCACAGCAGGCAGAACAGGGAAGGCTGAATTGAATGCCAGGAAGAGGGGCACCCCCCATGCCGAGGGGACAGCCTCCAGCAGAAGTGCTATTGACAGAGGAAGACAGAATGGTGGCTGGCCAGGGCAAGGCACGGAGCTGTCAGGACTTGGGCTGGAGGATTAACGGGGCCAGCTTCTCTAGGATCAGGCCACATGTCCCAAAGAACTGGGTGCCTCACTCCTGTGGGTGTTTTCTTCCAATGGGCACAGGATCTATTCTGAACTTTAGAAAATGTCACTTTGTCTCCATTTATAAAAAGAAATTAGAATGTCCCAGAATTTCAAAGGACATGGTCCCTTTCTAATGTTTTCCCTCTTCCCCTCCCTGCCTTGATTTTACATTTCCAACATGCCAGTCAGCGGGTGTGTCAGTGCTCCTGCAGTTTGGGGAGGAGCATCGCTTCCCAGGAAGAACCCTGGGTTCTTCTGGGTCCAGGTCTCCCACTAACTCAGTAAGCAATCCCTAGCCCAGTCATGTCGCTTCTGGGTCTCCGTCCACAAAATGGAAGGATTAACCACATAAACTCAAAAATAATCCCCGGCTCTGAAATTCCATGGTCCTGGGATAGTCTCAAAAAAAAAAAAAAAAAAGCTGAATTGTGGGGACTGACCTGCATTCATATTTCACTTCCCTTTAGAAGTGGTTTTTAAGGGAGAAGGCTGATAAGAGAATGGAAATTTTCTCCTTTATCAGAGTCACCCAAAAGGGTATGCTTAACTAGCAGTTTGGCAGTATGAAAGCAATTTTCAAAAATGCTTAGCAGGAAAAAAAGTCCAATCACGTAAGTATAGGTGATTTCCATTTCTTTATAGTTTTCTGGATTTATCCAATTATCTACAATGGATGGGTAACACGTTTTAAATTAACTTAAAAGTTATTGTTTTAAACTATATTTTGCTGGGGAGAGGGTTAAGAACGAGTCTGACTCCTGAAATCCCTCTTTTTACCAACGTTAAGTGCCCACACTCCAACTGGGAGAAACCAGGAAAGAGGTAATTGAAGCGATGCCGAGGAGAAAGGAAAATACAAAAGGTCCCAAGGACCTGTTGTTTTTCCACTGATATTGACACCTCTGCCCCACGTTTGCACCTGCCAGGCTTACGGAGACCAGCCCCCTCCCAGTCTAACGCTGTCGCTGTGAGCTTGCGGTCACCTCTCAGGCGGCCTCAGGCTGAGCTCCAGGGCCCAATTCTCAACTTTAAAGGAGGTGCTAGGGACCTCCTGCTCTCATCTTCTTGCCTTTCGGAGGCCTGGTGCCAGGTGGGTGGGATTGAGGTTGGGGACACTCCCCTCCATCCCCTCAACCCCCGCCCTCAATGGCCCAAATCAGCGCGACCCCCCCAAAACACCCCGCTTCTTGAAATTTAATTTGCATCCTTTTAGATGTAAAGGGCAGCATGCAGGCTGTAAATCCCTTTAGGCACAGGTGGAATGTGGGTAAGCCCCAGGGCAGCCAGGCACCAGCCAGAGGAACAGAAACCTTCCCCTAAAGAGACAAATGCTGATTGTTTTTGGGTCCTTGTCCGGGAGCATGTGGTGAAGGAGTTCCTGGAGAGTCACCTTTACCATCATTAATTGTATTAATTGACCTGCGATTCTTATTTAAAAGGAAATCAACATCTCCCAGTTTGGGGGTGGGGGGGAAGAAAAAGGGGACACAGCAAGGACGTTTGCAAAGAGGCTCACATCCATGACAGCCACCTCTCAGAGAACAGGCGCAGCGTCGTTGGGATGCAACTCAAACCAAAAGGAAGTCAGATTGAGGAAACAGAGCCAGGGAAATGGTGTCCAAAAGACATTTTAAATGCCTTCTCTCTCCCGGATTCATGCTGCCCACTTGCCTTGAAGCCCACTGGGCACAAGAGAGCTAGCTAGTCCCCCGGATAAACAGAGAGGGAAAATGCTCCACCCCATCCTGAGTGAATGCAAGACCTCAACCCGCACCCCCACCCCCCTTGTCAGTAAGCTAAGTGTAGGTACATTCCTTCATATCACTAAGAAAAAGTCCCCAAAAGGAAATGGGTCAGCCTGTGAGGTGACCTCATGGCACCTTATAGGGCCTATGAGAAGCGCTGCCTTTTGAAACCAAAATTCACCAAGGGTGGCACAACCATGCATGCCACTCAGGTGGTCTTTCAGCTGCGCCCCTCCGTCTGAAATGTAACCACCACCTCCTCCCATCATGTCAGACCCAGTGGCCTAGTGAGAAGATCTAAGAGCGGTACTCCTCAGCCCAGTGGAGTGTTGCGGGTTCCCAGGGAGAAGCCAGATGGTTTCTTTCTTCCTAGCCTGTGGATGACACTCCCCCCTAGACCAGCCTTTCTGTTCTTGAGGGGTTTTACTTCACTGAGCACTGGGCTGCCTAGCAAGTTTACTATTGCAGACAGAGCAAGACATCCCCACCATTAAAACGGGGCAGGGGAGGAAGGGAAGACCATCCGTACGTGTTGGGCCCACACTCTGCGCCTGGCACTATGAGAGGTTGAATCTGCTCTCTTTTGTCCTCACGGCCGCTCTGGCAAGGGCACAGGGTTGGTAAAGGGTGGAACTTTGATAACTCCAGCACCCAGATCCACCCCAGGCCTGTCAGATGTCAGGCTGCCTTTCTGTAATTGCCTGGGGGCAACAAAGGAACACCTAGTCAAGGTAAAAGATTTGATTTAAAAATTAGTAGTCTTTTATTTTAAAACCCAATTTTCATATTTTTTGCATGGTGCAGATGTGGGTCTGTGCTTTATTCTTCCCCACCTGCAACATTTAAATGCCGCAGCCTGGGCACGGACTGCAGGTCCAGCTGGCCATCTCCGGGGCAACCCTGCAGATGCAACTCTCTTGATAATACCCCATTTCCCCCTTCAGAAAAAATGCCTGCTTTGCCTGGGAGTCAGGCGCTGCTTCTAAGCTTATAGAGTGATTGACACCATTAAATAAAAAGTCAGTTGTGGAGCTGTCTGGAAAGGGTGGCAGCCAAGGAGATGGGCCCCCAAAGGGCTGGCTGAAGACTTTTTTTTGCCTCCTGAAGGATCCCAGGCAGCTGCCACGGTCTCACCTCCATAACTCAAAGGAGCACCACCAGCTGCAGGCCAGGTGGGAGAGCACAGTGAGCCCTGAATGCTGGCTTCCCGTCAGTGTCTCCTGGGAACTTCACCACTGTTGCTGGGGTCCAAGTCACGGGGTGGGCGGGTGGGGGTCTGACTTACTTGGTTTGGACTGCAGTCTGGTATGGGGATTGGTTAGAATTCCCACGTTTCTAATGTGCAGCCTAGGTGGGAACCACTGGGCTGGTGTTTGATCATACTAACCCGAGAGAGCCAGAAAAACATAAATAATAGTCAGCGAGCTAGTCAGGGTTCTGGGGAAAAGGTAGAGCCCCAAGGGACTTCTGCTGATTGGCAGTGCGGGGTGAGGTGCCAAGGTGGAGCAATGGTTTTGGAGCCAAGCAAACAGATATTTGAATCCTAGCTCCAGCCCTTTGCCCGCTGTGTGACAGAGGCCAAGTCACTTAATTGTTCGGAGCCTTAGTTTCCTCGTCTGTAAAATGGGGGTGGCGATACTGCTTCCCTCTCGGGGCTGTTTTAAGAACCAGCTGTACTGGGCCGCTGCCTGGCATGTAGATACTCAGGAGATGATGCCTATGACTTAACAAACAGCTGCACCTGGGATTAACCTGCAGGAGGTCTGAAGAGAAGATACTCTGTGGGCTGTCAGGCCCCTTCACAGGGGACTCACTGGGAGGGTGGGATTCATACCTCCTCGGGGAGGAGCTGTGCAAGCCAAATGAAGCTAAGTGTGATGTGGGAGGCAGTCGGGTCGGCATCTAGGGTAACTCCACCTTTTGTTCTCCACCTCCGGGCCCTTGGCCACTTCCAAGTTCAGCCTCAGGAGGACGTGCATATTTAGAGGGAGAGTCCAAATGCATTTGGCCACAACTCTACCTCCCAAGGTGGGTGGCAATCAGATTGGATTGTGTCATCTGAGATTGTGTCACCCCAAGTAGCTCTGCCCAAGACAGGTCTGTCCACCCAGGGACCCACGCCTACCCACTCCCTCCTACTTCAAACCATGATGTTCTCAGGGGAGCCAGGCCCTAGAGGGGCAGCCAGCCCTGGCATCTGTCACCTGTGCTGTATAAAATTGTGCAAACCCAGTTAGAAGAAACAGACCTTTGGGATCTGTGACAGTGTCCCAAGGCAGAGGAGATGGGGAAATTCATGCGCTGAGCAGGCCAGCATGAAAGACCCTCCTTTCAATGTGATTATTTCTCCTTTTCATCCTCTCCCCTTTAACATCTATAGAGCTGATGGAGCCCTTTCACAGACATTACTTTTCATGATGTTCAAAACAGCCCTGAGGCAGGTGACAGCAGAGACTAAGATTACCGGGACTCACCAGTAAGAAAACAGAAGCTCACCAGGTCCCATGACTTGCTCACAGAACTCATCAGAGGCAGCCCCAGGACTTGACTCCACGTCTGGACCAGAACCCACTTCTCTTCCCCGTGCTGTGTCCTCTGGCCTCCTACAAACCGACTGTGCAATGCGTGGGGAGGTGGCTGGTTTGATCCTCGATTCTAAAACCGTGGTTTGGACAACACACCATTCCTTCTTTTCTGGGCCTCTCTCCTGTTCTCACTTGCGGAACAGCAAAGCCATCTGCCCGAGGAGACCTCAACTCAAACCCCTTACAAGGTCTATGTCCCACAGCACACGCTTTCATCTCACCCAGTTTCGTATTAAAAAACTAAAGAAATGAAGGTAGTACAAGGCACTTTGCAGAGAGAGTTTATAAGTTGCTTGTCCAAAGTGGGAAATGTTAAATTCCAGCCAAAGAAGACACTGGTATCCTCTTAATACCAGAGGCATGCCCCGTATTGACAAACCATTTGGCCTTCTGGGTCTTGGGGAAGTTTCCAATACAAAGAGTAAATGAACTTGAACTAATAGAAAAATAGCCCCTTTACAGAACCCAGTTCTTACCAGCTGAGAATTCTCTCTTACCCTTGGCATGAAGCACTGATGTTGGGGCCATTAGGGAAAAAAAAAACAACAACAAAAAACTCAAGGGAATGAAATGCAGCCAGCACAGTATTACAAGAAGGGGATGTGGAAGCAAGTGCAGTCACCCCCAAAGAACTCATACCAGGAGAGACCTGTTCATCTGTTACCGGGCACTCTCTGGCCAGCCTGCCTTGCACAAGGTTTCCATAAGGAGCGGGGCAGCCAGCCTGTAGACACCCCCAACCCCCACCCCCAATCCTCTCTCAAAGCCAGCATGGAAAGCCTGCTTGTGGAGGGGAAGACAAAAGGTAGCACTTTTTTTTTTAAACCAGGGACGGACACTCACAGGTGCAGTCTATACAAACCCAAAGTCGTTCTTGTCCCAGAACCGGGCTCTCTAAGAGCCCTTCTCGGGTACAAAGTCCTTTCCACAGTGAGGACGCTGATGAACCAGCCCTTGGGAAGGCCAGCTGCCGGGATACAAATGGATGCATGTGAGGTTCTCAGGCCTCATGCTTTTATAATGATATTCTTGTGTAGTATTGCATTTGTAGTCATTCACATCTAATTACAGGCAAAGAGGGCATGGTGCCTTCACCGAGGGCACCCAGGTGGGCTCTGAGTCCGGAGGCACCAAGGCCAGGTGCCCTGCCATCATGGCACCCTGCCCCCCACCATTCATGCCCATGGACCCGCATTCCTGGGGCAGCAGAATATGGAATTCAGAATCAGGCTGCTTCACAGGTTCTACACTTTGACAGAAGAATGGAGTCAGGCAGAGATTTTGGTTTCTGGGTCCCTTTTAAAGCCGGGGGAGACACTGAAACCAAGGTGAGGAATGAAGGAGGCAGCCTTCCACGCACCATGAAGCCCACAGGCCTTCAATGGGAACAACGTGGTAGGAAACGCAACCAAAATCCCTGTCATCAGTTACCTCTCTGCCTAGATTTACTCACGCCACTTTAAAACTCTTCTTGTCACCACAGGATATTTTAATTTCCTGAAACAGTGGCACTTCCAGATTCAGCTCACACTGAGCTCCACAGTCGGGACACTGCTCTTCCCAACCCTTGCCCCAAGTCCAGGCGACACCAACCCACTCACCATTTCTCGGTCCCGCCACACTCTCTCAGGTCCCTTGGATGTTGGATCTTTCAACATGGAATTTTACTTTCCTCCCCGTCCAGCCACTGAAGTCACACTCAAGAGTGAAGACCTGGCTGACTCTCTGCTTCTGGGAAACCTCCAGAGAGTTAGTTCTCGCCTGGGGCTTCCCAGCACACCCTGGGGCAGAAGTCGCCCCTGCATGGCCGTGCCACCGCCCTGTCCCTGCATGCCTGGCTCTGGGATGATTGCACATCTCCGTGACCAGCTACACCTCCAGTTCTTCCATCCAGAGCAGGCACTGGGTCTCGCTCGGCTGGAATGTTTAGTGTGTAACATGTGTTTAGTTCAGTATTTAAAATGAATGAAAAGCCCAAACACACTGTAAAAGGGAAAAAAATCCCCACTGTTGGTCACAAGGCTCTAGATCTGGGGAAATGAAGCAGCTTGCTTCTGAGTGCAAAGGGCTGATGGGCAGGTTTCGGGAAGAGGCTGTCCCTGGGCAGATAAGTGGGGAGTAACCTGGAAGCTAATGATGGGTGCAGACAGTGGGGTGAGGAGTGGGGGAGGATGAAGATCCCCACCCCAGATGAACAGGGCAAGCTGCTACAGGAAAGAGCAGCCCATCCAGCCTGGCAGATAGCTCACACCCCCCATTTCCCACCCCAGGAAACCTGAGGACAACCCAAGGGAAAGCCATGCGGGCCAGCAGGCTTCCCAACCGGTTTATTCTGCTCTAATGAGATGGCAGAGGTAGTGGGCAGGCAGCAGGCCACAGAAGCATCTGACCTTGAATTAATAGCAAGGCTCTGGCTGGCTGAAAAATGTCTCCATTCCCTAGTCTCTCAGTGGGCCAAATTTCACTTCTGGCATATCTGGTATTGATTGTAAAGGAGGTTGTGGTGAGTTACCAAAGGAAGTGGAAAAATCCCCCTGGGTTCAGAGAAATGCCATGCCCAGACTTGGGTCACCTCAAGTATTTCATAGGCCAGAGCTGAAGATGCACCTTGGGCTTTGGGGAAATGGGAAAAATTCACAAGGGCCAGATGGGTTGAAGCTCCTTAAGCTCAGGGGGACACAAAGCTCCTGCCCTGCCTCTCGCCACCCTCTGAGAGGCTGCATCCCCCTCCAGCCTGTGGTGTGATGCGCCCTCCACACCAGCAGAGACCCGACACAGCAGCAAGCCAGCCAGTGAGCTCTCCGTTCTGGCCACATGCCTCCTGTCTAACCAAGGGTGCTTTTTGGAAATAGAATATATAGCTATGCACAATCCTGGAAAAAGACATCCTGAAGGGCTTGGATGTGTGTCCCGTCTTCCTAAGGGTTGTCCTGCGTGGCAAGTGTGAACTGGCCACCATGCCCTGGGGACTATACTTGTAGCCGCTTAAATGGTGCCGGGAAGGGCTAGAGCACAGGGTGACGTGCAGAAAAGCACCGAGGGAAAGAAAGGAAGAGTTACTTGCTCAACAGGCTGTGACTATGTGTGACAACAAAAGCCCTTGGAGCGCTAGCCTCAGGCTGGGGTGCCTGAACCTCTGGGCACTGTTGAAACCTTGGACCAACTCCTGCCTCACCGATGCGGCACAAGTCATTTGCTGCCTTGAGTCCCCAGTATTGCAGTTGGTGTACAAAAACGAATCCCTAAAAATTGCATCTTCTTATAGCAACACTTACACTTGGCTGAAAGAAGTTCAGAGCAGAGTACAGTATTCCCTCACTTATTGCGGGTATTATGTTCTAGACCCCCCCACGACAGGTGAAAATCCACAAGTAGGAACCTTACATTTATTTTAGTATTTATATACATTTTAAGGCTTTATAAACCCTTCCCACACACTTATAAACCGCCCCCAGTCCCTTATTAACCTTTCCCACACTTTTATAAACACTACTTATGTTCTTAAACATGTTCTACACTCTTAAACCTACGTAACTTTAACAACATATGTATACAGTACCACAAAATCCCGCGATATAGTGAAAAATCCGTGATAAATAATTAAATATAATATTTTTAAAACTCCTGCGATACAGTGAGGCCACGATAAGTGAACCGCGATACAGAGAGGGACCGCTGTAAAACAGACTCTGGTCAAGAAGAGATGCCAGGTATTTAAACCATAGAGAGATCTTTCAACATCATGAGTCTGTGGCTCCCATCCTTGGAGGCAAACAGAAATCTCACCCACTGCCCACACTGAGCCACCCACAGTGGGCCTACAAAGGGACCAAGAGGGCCTGGGTCTTATGTGCCATCTGCCTGAGCCCGTGCCACACCCATTTCCCTGTCCAGTTCAGCCTGGAAAACACCCTGCCTTTCGTCCCAGGAGCAGCTTTCTCCATGGGGACCACTGGTGCCACCCACATTAAAGGGACGTGAGTGAGCTCTGAGTCAAAATCTGCCTCTGAACTTGCCAACCTGAGGCCAGCAAAATGGAGGGGGTCCTTGAAACCCCAGTCCAACTAGCTCCACTCACCTGGAGACATGGCATCCCCCCCCGTCCCCCCCCCCCCCCCCGCCCCCCATGCACAACCAGACCCTGCCTGGTACAGAGACAGGGCCACACAGAAGCCAGCAGTGGCAGGTCCTGTAGCCTGGGCAACACCAAAATCGCTCCTCACTTTGAAGCGTAACTTATACGTGGTCCTCTGCCCAAGGCAACAAAGACCCAAGTCCAAAGACACAAGCTCTGTACCTCCCCAAGGAGCTCATCAATTCCCACAGGCATCTGGAGACAGGGGAGAGTTGCTCCCACCAACCGGGAATCTGCCAGGACCAGCTGAGGGAGTTTCTGCGACAACATTTTTTTTTCCTTCCCTATTTTTAATAAGAAACAGAAGAAAGCTCCCAATCTGCCCAAGTTTTCCTTAGGATAAACAGACCTAAGTGCAAGGCAATACCAAGTCTGGCCGAAGTCCAAGGCAAGCAAAAACCCTGGGCTTCCCCCTTTCTGATCGTCTTAACCCTTTGGACAGGGCTAAACAACAACTGGAGCCCCTCTGAAGTGACAGATGAGGTGAGTGACGTTGCTGTGAAAAAGATGTCTGCAACCCTTGGAGTCCCAGAAAAGAAGAGCACCCCCTTTTTAACTGCAGCCCCTAGAGGTGACAGGTGCCATGCTTTACAGAGCTGCCCCTGAAGACCCAGAACGTAAATCCCCTGGCTCTTCCACAACGGTCCCATCTATCTGGGGCCCCATCTAAGGCAAAGAGAAGAGTCACCACCCTTCTGCTATATAAGGGCCACAGGAGAAGAGAGGGAAGGTCTTGGTGGCCATGGCAACCCTGAGAGCAGCAGAAGCCCATCATGATTAGCCGCCGCTCAGGGGCCGCCTGGACCACAGAACTGCAGCGGCCTTCTGTGTGCTGGAGTGGCCTCTCCAGTCCACACGGAGCTCTGATGCTAGAACTTTCTCCTCTGCCTTTCATCTGGCATTTGGAACCCCACCAACAATCCTTGTACCCTTCTCTCTGCCCACAGGCTACCCACGGAGGCTGGTACCATTCACTGGTCAAACCAAAGACAGATGCCCTTGAGTGGGAAGGCGGGAGGGGTGGGGGGTTCAGAAAGAACGATCTGAACTCCTTGTTCCCATCAGCGACTATTTAACTTCTCCCCAACACTCAAGTCCTCCCGCCTTACTGACATCTGGATTTCTCGTCACCGGAGGGGGACTGATGACTGCGTTCGGCCTCCGACCTCAGGGCATTCGGCGACTTGATCAGAACCCCTCTCTCCAAGGAGCGACATTTAGCTTTATGGAAATTCCTAAAGCCACTGGGATATGTTTTCTTGCCAGGACATCTGACAACTGGCCTATTTTTAAAGTTCCAACTAATGATCTTTTAAAAGCGTTCCATGCACAGACAAGGAGGCAAAGACAAAAAAAAAAAAAATAAATAAAAAAAGAAAAGAGAAAAAAGAAAAGAGTAATAAGGCCAATATTAGGTTTTTGTTTTTCACACAAGCCAGAATTTACCCACCCAAATAAACAGTGCTTCCTTCACAGTGGTCCCCCCTAGGAGGCCCTGCATTCACTCCACGGCAGCTGCGTTTGCTCGGGTCATTTGTGAGAAGCCCTGCCATGGAGTACCCTTTGCTGTACACACGGCGTAGTGTTAATAAGCCTTCAACTGGCCCCCGCTACTGAGTCAGGCGCAGTCTAGCCCTGGGAGCCGTGAAGTATAAAACAAGGTCTCTCCTGGCAAGAGGCTCACTATTTGGGGGGAGAAGGGAAGAAAAAGGGAACATAGTTTTTTTTTTAATGCATAACATAAGCCAGGTCCTGGGCTAACAGTTTTTGATATGTTGTGCTTAATACACACACACACACACACACACACACACACAATATCCCCTTAAATACGAAGATTGAGATTAAGAGAGCTTAAATGACTTAGCAATGTCACACAACCAGGAAACTCCAGCACTGGTTCTGGCCCAGGACTGCCCAGCTCCCAGGCTGGACCCTGCAGTGAACAGGTCATCCCTGTACGGGAGGCACAAGGCAAGGCTGGGAGGGAGGGGCAGGCTGCCCAGAGCAATGAAACTCTTTCTGGGTCGCCCAGGACCCAGGGGAGGAGCTGGCCACCTGTCCCCCTCACAGCAGCACTGGCCTCACACACGCCTCGTGTTTACACTTTCATCACGAGTTTTTGAACAGCCAGGTGAGCAGGGAGTTTCTCTAGAGAGAAAACAGGACTTTTATACCTTACTCACATAAACTGAGTAGACAGATGGGCACTCAGACACATTCATACACACACCTCACTCACGCATGAGAGAGAATAAAGTCTATTCAACTTGTCTACCTCACACGGAAGCAGAGAAAGCGGGCCTTCATCCCAATGTGTCAAAAGTAGTTTCCTGCAATAGCCAAAAGGTGGAAGCAACCCAAGTGCGCATTGACGGATGACTGGATGGACGAAACGTGCTACATCCATACAAGGGAACATTATTCAGGCTTAAAGAGGGCATTCTGACACACGCTACACCATGGATTCATCTTGAGGACACTAGGCTAATACTAAGTGAGCTAACCCAGTCATTGATGGACACATGCTGTATGATTCCACTTACAGGAGGTACCTAGAGGAGTCAAACTCATCGCAACAGGAGTAGAATGGTGACTGCTGGGAATGGGGGTGGGGGGGGTGGGGAGTTAGTGTTTAATGGGTACAACTTTCAGCTGGGAAGATGAAAAAGTCCTGGAAATGAATGGCGGTGATGGTGGCACAACCGTGTGAATGTACTTACTGCCACTCAACTATATACTTAAAAATGGTTAAAATGGCCCTGGCCGGCATGGCTCAGTGGATTGAGCACTGGCCTGTGAACCAAAGGGTCACTGGTTCGATTCCCAGTCAGGACACATGCCTGGGTTGCAGGCCAGGTCCCCAGTTGGTGGCGCATGAGAGGCAACCATACATTGATGTTTCTCTCCCTTTCTTTCTCCCTCCCTTCCGCTCTCTCTAAAAATAAATAAATAAAATCTTTTAAAAAATGGTTAAAATGGTATATTATAGGGCAAAATATAAAACCTGGTTTATTCTCTCTGGGGGTAAGGGTCTATCTATGTTCTCCTCCACAAATTAACTCCAGACACGTCTGTAAGATCAATTTCTTCTATTCTCTCCTCGATCTTGGAGCATAAGGCTTCTGACACAGCACAGGGCCAGGCGGTGGCCAAGCGTGGCTGGGGGGCTCTGCACACACAGCAAGCAGGCATTCTAAAATCCCCAGAAAATCCCCCAAATGTACATGAATGCCTTAGCCTGGGCCTAAATCAACAGCAGGAAGGGGAGGACCTAGAATTAGTAGATACCCCTTTCTCTCCCAATTTGCAAAACAGTATTTCAGCTAGTACACTTGGCCCAATATAGAGCTGAGCAAATAATTTTAGTGCGGGGACAATGAAAGGAGACTGCTAGTCCTAAGACTGATGTCTTAAAGGAAGCTATTCTCTGCCCAGTTTCCACCTGCTGCCCTGATAAATGATAACGCTCTAATGCCAAGCCTGCCACTATGCCATCTCACCAGCGGTGTGCTCTGCTTCCAAACATGTTCTGTTTCTCCCCATTGCGTTGTTGGACTTGATGCGTTTGATTTTAATGACCCCAAACCCAAAACAAACACGGAAGAGCTATGGGAACAGCACTAGATCGCATTGGCCTTGATCTTGAAGGCAGGCTTCCGTGGGTCCCTGGAGGCCCGCCCAGAGCCCACCCAGAGTCCAAAGTACTGTCTGTTCTGGGCTCCCAGGTACCTGCTGAAGCCCAAAAGGATGACCTACCAGTGGCCAGTGACAAAACGTAACAGTCCTGGATGGGAATTAGTATTTATCAAGGGCCTACTATGTACAAGGCACTATATCTTGATTTTTCACGGAGCCTTCACAACCCCGTCACTGTCAAGTTTTATAAGGGGAAGAAATTCAGCAATATGCTCAGGGAGAAGAGCTAGAATTAGACTCCAAGTCATGTGACTGTCAAGTTTTATAAGGGGAAGAAATTCAGCAATATGCTCAAGGAGAAGAGCTAGAATTAGACTCCAAGTCATGTGACTCCAAAGTCTGTACTCCTTCCATTACACTAGGCTGCCTCTCAGATTGACTTAAAAAAAAAAAAAAGAAGAGAAAAAAAAAAAAGTCCTCCTTGCCTGGTTTTTTAACTTTTTCAAGTTTTGCTGAGGTTCCAGCCTGGCCCAGCCCAACTTTCCATTTGAGTAAAAAGAACATCATCCCAACTGCTACATCCCAAGTCCCATGAAATGGCGGGAAAGTATTTCATAAACACATGTTCAAAAGCCTCTTTAAATAGGAAAAGTGGAAATCATTTTTCAAGGGGTAAACTTCTAAAGAAAGCACTTCTGTTCTGTAGCCCTGGAATCTTCAACATCAACCAGCACTGCCCCCCACCCACCAGCCCCAGGGCTGCTGAGCTGAACTTGGCCTCCTAATTCTAAATCCTCCTCCAGAGAGCCTGGGGCCTGGGCAGTAAGCATGCTGGCTATTTCTGCGCCAGCTATCAGAGGAAAGTCACATAAAACCACTACCCAGCTGGATGGAGCCTGTTGTTCAAGTTCAAGAGCTTTATCCTTCAAATATAGAATTGCCCAAATTAATGTAAATTATGCTAACTTGGAAGGAAGGAAGGAAGGAAGGAAGGAAGGAAGGAAGGAAGGAAGGAAGGAAGGAAAAGAAGAGAAAGAGGAGGACAAAAGGAAAGAAAAACTCTCCATGCAACAACGCAGCTTTGTGTAAGTATTTTTGCCAATGTGAACACCGTCTCTGGTTTCTCCTTTTCCTCTCTTCCTGACAAGCACCAACAATCAGCAAACAACAAAATTTCACCATCTGGCTTCCCCTGTCCATGGCTTTAATCTCCTCCTGGATCTGGGGGCTCTTCTCTCAGCTGAGATTCCAGACTGAAACCCCTCAGGCCTAACGGGAACAGAGCTCGGCTGGTCAGGGAACAAAGCAGGCATTTTGGTCCTAACTCTGGTTCCGCTTTTGTCTGGGGACCCAGGAGCCCTTCAAAGCAGCACTGTTACAACAGACCCTTCTGGTCAACTGTGAGCAGCGAGCCCAGAGCCCTACTTTTCTAGAAGTTGGACTAAAGCTGCTGACGGGAACGGGTAGGGCCAAGAGCCCAAACTCAGAGTGTGGAAGACACTCAGCTGAGATTGCCTTGGGCTTCTGGAAGGAGTCAGGCCCTCCATCATCCCTTCTCTTCTCCTGCCTTTTCCTGGCTGGTCTAAACTGGTCAAGGGAGGCTGAGAACCTCTACCACCCAGAGATGAGGGGACCTCTGAGGGCCACTGTTTTAGAATGTAATGTCTAGACTTGAGAACCCCTTCCAGTGTGGGTCTGTAGAGACCACTGCCTGCTGCTTTCCCAACCCTTTTAATTATGACCCATTGTAAGTAACCAAATTATAGCACGCCCTAGTACTTTCTCAAATACACACACACAAAACTGAAAACAGCAGTTTCGCAAAAACAGGACTTACCACTGCTCTGTGCAATGCATGCTAATATTTCTATTCTGTGCTGTTATATTCTATTTCATTAAGACATGGAGGCTGTAACCACCTCAGCTTACCCCCATTTGAGAGTCACGACCTATAGCGGTTCATGGCAGTCAGGCCAACCTTTCTTAGTTAACGTCACATGCTGACCTCATGGGTCAGACAGAAGGTACAACTTGGTTGATTTGAATCTTATTCCCCTTTCCTGGATAATTCAAGTTTACCCATGAAGCCCCACACTGATGCTTTGTAGACGATTCAAATGATCCGGTGGCCCTAGTCTGGTTTCCTCTCTTTGTCTTCAAGGCAGCCATAAAAGAACTCAACTCTGTGCTCAAAGAGCCATTGCTAGTAACCTTTAAGACGGCACAGAGAATATGAGAACGGTCAGAGGACTAAAGATGGGTAAATATTTGCCCAGCGTTTTGCCAAATTGGATTCTGAATGCTTCCAACTGGCAGGCACAGCACTGGATTACAGAACAAGTAATTTGTGAACATTAACAGGGAAAAGCAGAAATCACTAACAGTTGAAAAGAGTTCGTTAATCTTATTCCTTCTTTTGAGGCAGGCTATAAAACCAGGAAGGATGTCATAGAGAATGTGTTTAGGCCTCACCAAGAAATGACAGAGAAATAAAAATCTGCCCAAGAGTGTGGTTGAATACTTTTAAAGCTGTCTGAATAACTATACTCTGGAGGCTACTGATAATGGAACCTTTAAGAACTTTGAGGAATGCTTCTATGGGACCCCAGAGGGTTGCTTCCTGAGTCCAATCTCAGTCAACCTTTTAATCAGTGACTTCTTTAATTCGTGAATAGCTACACTACTAACTGATATGGAGCGCCCACAATCATAACGGATAAATGGATGCATGAGCACCCATACAGCACTTCATAGTTCTCTTAAATATTTTCACGTATCTGTCTCATTTGAGCCTCCCAAGCAGGGAGCCCAGGATCATCACACTCATTTTGAGGTTGAAACCCAGGCTTGGCCTCCAGGATGTCGCAACCTCAGCAACACTGACGCTCTGCACAGAGAAATACTTTGCTTCCCTGTGCGCTGAAGACTGGTTAACAGTCCCCTTGGCCTCTACCCACACAATGCCAGCAGCATCCCCCCTTAGAGTTGTGACAAACAAAAATGTCTCCAGACATTGCCAGATGTCCCCTAGGGTCCACATCACCCCTGGTTGAAAACCACTGGGTTAAGTGGCTTGATCCAAGGTCCAGAGTTAAACAGTTACCAGGGCAGCATTTGAACTTAATTCTCCTCGTTCTTCCTCCCCTCTCAGAAAGCTGGGAGGGATAGTGAATAGGACAAATCACAGAAATCAGAAATTAAATGATGTCGATTGAAATGCTGGGCCAAAAACCAACAGCAAAAGAGAACGAAGGTCCCTGTTTTGGTTTTAAGTATAGCGGAGTGCAAAGTAAGGCTGGCGCTGGTTTAACAGCAGTTATGTAGGACAGACTAGGGTCCATGGGTGGCGGCTCAACCTCAAGTTCATGAGCAGCAGCCCAAGCATCTCCTCACTTCCAACGCAGCCCAGCTGCCCTAGCATCACTCTGCCACCCCCTCTCCTCCCCACCTGCAGCAGCAGAACCTAGAGACCTTGCCTTTGCCCCACGAGCCCCCTGGCCTTCTGAGGAGTCAGGCATCCAGTAAATGGGCAGACAGGTGCACGAAGAACACGAGGGAACAGAGTGGGGGAGGGTGAGATGGGGAAGAAGAGGAGGGGAATGGAGGAATTATGGCAGGGGGCACAACACCACTGTGACCACCCAACATGGGGACGTCAGAGTAGGATGAGGGGGAAGAGGGAAGAAGAGGGAGAAAAGGGGCCTGGGACCAGGAAGAGGAGATGAGAAAAAGGTGAAAGGCCAACGTCTTCCAGGCCTCCTCCTCAGCCCTCCGGTATTTATTCCCACCTTAATTCTTCTTCATCCATCCATCCAGCTCCCCGTTGTTCCTCACCTGGGCACCCAGTTTAGCCCATTACCCACCTATTACTGCCCCTACTGGGGGGTCTTCGGAATTCAATATGCTTGATTAAAATCCTGGCTTCACCAAAATTCTCAGCTGTGCAATTATTTAAATTCTCTAAGCCTTAGTTTCTGTATCTGTGAAATGGGGATATTATCTACCTCATAGTTTTGCTCTGGGATCTAAGGAGAACGAGACCGGCACATGGGAAGTGCTCACCAGTACCTCGTATCTAGTTGTAATAGCGACAATGGCATGTAGGTAGTAGCCATATTCTACTCACCTAAGTGACAGCCCCACCTCTGACAAGGCCGAGGCTTAGAGAGGAACTGGCAGCCCCGGCCTTTCTTCTCTGTTTCCCAAGGGCACGTTTTCTAGTTGGAGCATGAGCTGCTGCTATTTCTCAGGGTCCCTTTGCAGACAAAGCAACCGCTAAGATGACTAACCTTCTCCGGAGATTTCACTGGCGGAGGAAAAACAACACTATGATACCTTAACATCCAGTGAGAGCTGGGACTTTTTCCTGGTTTTTTTTCGCACGGAACGAAGGTCACAGAACCTCAGAGCTGAGGCGCTGCAGAAGCGATGTGGCCCAAGCCTCCGCCTCAGGCTTGACCCCCCTGCAGCCCCCTCCTGGGGGCCAGGGGGTTCCTATAACCTCCCTCACTCCCAGGAAAACATCCCCACCATGGATCACACTCAGTGATGCCAGCTTCCTATAGGAAGAACAGATATTGTGTCCCTAATTACAAAGGGGACACAACCCTTAAGTTCATTCACATCCAGGCCTCTGAGAAGAAATCATACCAGCAACCTCTAAACAAATGGGTTCACTTTAACTTGGAGGTGTCATTATATGAGTAATAACATAATTCACGGCACCAGGACACCTGGGCAAGCGCTGACTAACAGTCGGTAGGTCCAGGAAGAAATGCACTGATTCAGGCTACGTGCCTGTTGCCACGTGGTTAACCTTTTTGAATCTGCTTTGTCATCGAAAAGTGATGGAAATAATCACCGTGAGGCATGACTAAGGCATGATGCATTTAACAGCACGGTGCAATGTTTGGCGAATATTCAACAAATGTTCTGTGTCTTTCCCTTTTCTCCACCAACAAGCAAATCTGAAAATAATCGACGAATACACAGTGCAGAAGACACGAGCACTAGAATTTCCCCCCCTTAGACAAGTGAGCGCTTTGCAAAGCAGACACAGCCCTGGGGTCAGGGAACTATTTCCTCTTCCTGTCACACACCCCCTCCAGCTGCCTGGAAGTCAGGTGAAGGACTCTCTTGGTGGCCGCAGACACTGGCAACCTGCTTCAGGGGGTGGTAGTGAAGGAGAGAGAACTCTCCGTGTTCCTCAGCACAGGAGCCAGAACTGTCCTGGTGGCAGCTGCCCCAGTTCTCTGGCTTTGCCCCATGCCAGGGCACTCAGCTAGGGTTGGCTGGTGTCTCCTGGGAGACCTCCTGGGGGCGGTGCAGGCCCGAGGGCTTAGGATACAGGGGTGCCAGGCTCCCACGCCTTCCTTCCCCAAGCCCAGCACTCAAGGGGGAAAGGAACCGCCCAAACCCAACCCTGAAGGGAAGGCAGAATTTGGGGATGTAGCCAGTCCTCTGGTACACATTATCCCCCAAAGCGCCTTTTTTTGTGTCCACAAAAGCTGAAGTACTCCCCAGCCCCCAACACCAGGGAGGGGTCCTGTCAGACTGAACAGAATAGCCAGAAAAAGATGTGCCTTTCCACCAGGATGGGAGGGGTCCCAGAGAGGAGCTAAAGCCCTTCTGGGAGGCGCTGGTCACAGCCACCAGACCCAGAGGCAGGGTGTCCTGCACCGCGCTTTCCAGACAGATGGCGTGTGGCACCGCCCGAGGCAGGATGCCACGGCAAGCTGAAAGACAGCTCTGGGTTTCTCTGCCCAACCGGTTAAATCTTGTTTTCTGTCCCCTAAATGTCATGGGTAACCGCCAAAAGGAATCACCACACTGAACAGTTCCGTAAGGACAGGTGCTCTGTTGGATTTCTCTGTTTCTGCAGCATCTACACGTCACCTGGCACAGCCTGGACTTCAGGAAACCTCTGCTGATGCCAGAGATGAGAGAGGTCTCCGACTCCTTAAGGCCCCTCAAGCGGCAGTGACCGCTTATTTCTGGGCTGAACACAGCTGACCTCGGGGCTGAGGGCTAGGGAGGCTGAATGCACAGGTGACGGAAACCCCTGTTAAATCAGTGTGCGTGCTCTGAGCCAGTAGGGGAGCAGAGCGACCTTTCAGCATCATAAGGCTGGGAAGTGTGCGCCTTTCCCTTTCATCTCGGGTCTCCGCAGGCTCAGAGCAGGGCCCCACCCAGCCGTTCTTGGAGAAGACAGAGGCTCCCCCACCTGTGGGTGGGTCAGGACTAATTCCCCCAAGCCTGGAGAAGATCAGAAAAGAAGGACCCCTCCTCTGGGTAGCCCATCCCCAAGCTAGGGAACTGCTGACCCAGGTCCAGGGAAGGAGAGAAAAGGCGGCATGAGCATGTCAGGGAAAGCTGTTCCCGATGGGGCAGCCCCTCCCCGCTAGCTCAGCTCTGGACCTGGCTCCTCACCCGGCCCGGCTCGCTCGTACTCACACGGCTGCTGAAGCTCTCCAGTAGGAGCCCTGGGCAGTGTCTGCGCAGCTGCTCTGGTCATACCCCAGGCTGCTGCCCTCTCCAACCCGGCCCCCTTATATGCTGAAAATTAAAGAGGGTTGAGCCTGGCAGCGCAGCAAAGGGCTAGAAAACCAGTATCAGACCCGTGTCAACTGGAAGCTCTCACAACAGCTGAGGAGGACCCAGGGAAGAGCTGCTGGGCAAAGAACAATGCCTTGAGTTTTCCTCTGTTCCTTGAACTCTCCATGTCCCTCTGGCCTCCTCTCACCCCCACCATCTCCCATAAAGAACAGCCTTGGCTTTCTAACATGTTGATAGTAAGAGCCTATCAGGCCAAGAGGGAGGGAAAGGTCTCCGCCAAAAGGAAAGTGCTCAGTGGCCCGTTTGTTCAGCAGGAAGGCCTCCCGGTCACAGTGGCACTGTGACGGAGTGAGCAAAGGAGCAAGGGCAGGACACCCGGAGGATGACCTCTGAGGGTCTCAGCACCGCCAGCCACGCACAGGCTGCTGACGATGCTGATTCCCTGGTCCAAGCGCCTGTACTGAGAGGCAGGGTAGAGCAGGGCAGTTAAGAGCCCAAACTCCAGAACCAGGCTGCCTGTGTTCAGACTAGAATCCT
Organism: Furipterus horrens; assembly: GCF_987537825.1. Taxonomy (NCBI): domain Eukaryota; kingdom Metazoa; phylum Chordata; class Mammalia; order Chiroptera; family Furipteridae; genus Furipterus; species Furipterus horrens. The sequence goes on from NW_028327185.1 coordinate 10,930,663, forward strand.
CTCTGACCTCAAGAAGTTACTGAACCTCTCTGTGTCTCAGCTTCCGCCTCTGCTAAATAGACATGAGAAAACTTACCTCACAGGGCCATTTATGAGGATTAAATAAGCCAAAACACGTTAGCACTCAGAACGCTGCCTGGCACATACTAAGCACTCAACAGTGAGCCATTATCACCTGTACTGTCAGCTTCTGGGCAGCCCTTACTCAGATATTCCCCATCGCGCCCAGGGCATAGCATAGCCTCCTTCATTTAAAAGCAAAAACCCTCAGTACCACTTACCACGTAGGCAAGGCGCTTCATCACCCCATCCCCACATGAACCCAGTGCAGGAAGCATTTTTACCAAAGATAAATGTTTCGCCTACAATGAGATTAGTACTTGGCCAGGCAGGGACTGACACCCAACCTCTGACTCCAGAGCTTGACCCTTCTCCCCACAGGCTGCACTGCCCGACCACTGGACACCATCCACCCTGCACAGAGCCAGAAGGGAGCAGGAGCCCGGACAGAAGTCAAGCAAGAGAGCAACAGGGGATCGCGGAAGAAATTCCCTGCGGTGTAAAGGCCTGTGTCATTTGCAGCCTTCCCTTTGTCTCTGGATTTCAGATTCCACAGGGCATTACATGGCAGCACTTAGCACCTGCCATTCTTCAGGGAGCACACCTCCAAGAACTTCAAATGCTCTTGGCATGCTGATCAGAAGCCAGCCGTGCAGGGTCTGTGTGCGGTCCCTGCTGTACGAGCCAGAAGCCCTGCTTTTGCAAGAAGTGTCACCGTGACAGAACAGGAAGCACAATCCCAAAGGAGTTCCTTTAAGACTCAGCGGGTTCTAGCATCTCGCTCACAACAGCCCTACTTCAAAAATTTGACTTTCCCCGTTTTCTCCAAGGATCTCATGCCTTAAGCGCCACAGATCCACAGAGACCTACTCAGTAAGTTGTCAGCATGGCAGGGAGTGGGAGCTGCTGACGGGGCACTCAGTCATCCACGTGGTTCTGATGAGAGGGCTCAATGGCATGACTAACTGAATCCTTCTAACTGACCTCACAGCATCAGCACCATCAACACCCCCTGATTCTGCAGAACAAGTGGTACCAAATAGCCATTTCCTGCTCCCCAACTGCTCCTTTATCAGAACTCTTCCTCCTCCTTCCTCCCCTGCACAGAAAGGATCAGAACAAGCAGGAAATGCTTGCCTAAGACCAGAGAAAATGCCAGGGGACATAACGAGACAAAAAAAAAAAAAAAAGACATCAGGTATTTGTTGAGCAGGGCAATTATTTCCCCAACAGAAAGATCCACTTGATGGCTCCCCTTGTTTCTTCACAGTGAGGTTCCCAGACAGAATTCCCTTTGGTTGGGCTGCCCATATCCTTCATAGGGCCGCACTGTTAAAAAGGCAGGAGGCAATCATTAGGCTCCAAGAAATGCACAAAATACAACTCCTTGATCCCTTTACTGGGCAGGTGGTATGACGGTCAATCGACAGGATGCCTTCCCCACTTGGCCAGTCTAGAACCCTCTACGACTAAAGTGGGTAGAACTGGGAAGCCGGGACCATGTGCTAAGAACACGAAAGGAAATTTACGGAAAGACGACCACCCGGAGTGAAGGGATACCACGTACATATAGTGGTTTCTTTGGCCCCTGGTTATTTTTTTAACTAATCGGTAGCTGTTCCCTGCCCCAGCTCCCTCACTGTCAAGCAACTGGAAGTTTGAATCATTCTATTCCTTTTTAATTAAACATTTTTTCCTCCGATAATCTACACTGACCCTATCGAGGAAAAATCTGAGCTGATGTAACTGCAGGAGGTAGTTTATTTTCACAACAGTAAAGAGATCTACGCCAAATACGCCCTGCATTTCAGCAGCTTCAACACCGAGGTCTGACCAGCACCAGAGGTTCTGCTTGACATGCCAAGGGCCAAGTGTGCACGTGAAGTGGAGAACATGACCGTGAGGAATGTTCTCAGTGGGTGCACGGAGAAAAGGTGCAGGTGTGGCTAGAAACACGAATTGCACAAGAAGTCCTATGCCGTAAGTCTGCTGAGCCTCCCCTGAAACCAGCGAAGGCCTGCACCGGGGACCCAGGGGACCCGGCCTGATCTCATTTCTCACTGCAGTTGTTTACAAGCAACGACCAGACGGCGGTCCTTCCGGCCCGCCCGGTCCGCACCACCCCGACATCGGCGGGTTGAAGAAGGGGAGCCGGCTCGGCAGGGAGGGGGTGGGGGCTCTTCCTCCCCGCGGTTTCTCCCCCAGCCCGAGTCCCCAGCAAGGGCGCCTCCCGCGTACGCCCCGCCCGCCGCCCACGCGCGGAAGCCACCCGCGGGGAGGGGGCCGCCTCCCGGCATGCGCCGCGCCGGCCGACCACGTGACGGGGCGGAGCCCGGGAGGCGGAGGTTGTGCGCGCCGGGCCGGCAGGGGCTGGGAGCTCTCCCGTGCGTCTCCTTCGCCCCCTCTAAGTGGGAAGTGGCGCGGCGTCTCGTTACCGAAGGAGTCCCAGTGCTGCCTGCCGCTCCGCGGTCTCGGGAGAAGGGATCTAAACCTCGGTTTCCTCTTCTGTGAACTGGGCGGCGTACAGACGTCTGTAGAAGGGGTAGAAGAGCTCTTCTGTAGGGGTCTTGGGAGCCCTGAAACGGACAGGCTGGGCCTGCTGCCTAATTTACTAAGAGTCAGCAATGATTTGTAGTTGGTATTTTTATGGCACGCTAACCAGATTTTTCTGAAGTATCTGTACCATCAATGCTTATGTTAATTAGCTTAGCTCCGTTTTCCCTACTGCCCAGTATGCCACATTCAGCCTGACTGAAATGTCAAAACTATTAGCTCTTAGGTCTTCATCCCTCTCGCCCCCAGGAACAACAAGTTTTGGTCCCAATATTAACTCTGTACAAAGACTGATTACCCACCCCTCTACCCTATCCCCACCCTGCAAAGGACTTCATTTCTCAGACAACACTGTGCCTAACTCCATAGAGACCTCGGAGGGGGTACTGGGGTACTGGTTATATACCCAGAGCCGTCCGACCTAAGCCTGTACTTGCTTAGACCTCAAACAATGAGAGGGCCGGCTCCAATACTATTTGTTCAGACCCCAGAGAACTTCTGTGATTCAGTCTCAGGCTGAATTCAACATACTTGGCTCTATGATCAAAAGGGGCTGGTTGCTAAACTAATGAGTGGCAGACACATGAACAGGACAAGTACTTCAGAGACACCTGTTTGGCATGTCATAAAATACCAATCACAAATTACTAATTCTTATTAAATTAAACCCAATTTAACTGTACATGACTAAGGAAATTATTATGACTTGCCCTTTTAACAATTATATAATCTTGGCTAGCTGCATCACAACACCCACCATAACTGGTTGAATTTCCTGTGCAAACGTCTTGTGTGTGCTGATGAAGACGTATGAGGCTGGAGAAAACCCCAGCTGGTCTCTTCCCTGGGTCACTATGAAAAATCAACACTCAGGCGACAATGAAAACTGTCCTTCTGGAAGACTTTCTGGGGAGTGCAACGTTTTCTCACACTGGAGAAACAGAAAGACCACGAAAAAAGCACTGGAGATAAAAATGACATGGGGGAAGAGAGCTCACAGTGGCTTGAAACAAAGCAGTGCATCATTCTGGCAACTTGACAGCCAGGCTTTTTTCCGGGATCATCAGCTACTTAAACAAGTAAGTGATGGACAGTTAACAAGGCAGGGCCCGGCCCAGCAGTAAGGGGCTTTTACCTCTACAGCTGCTAGGGGAGAAGCTGTGGCTTCACACAGCTTTAACTTCATCTGAAACCTTGAGCCGGAATGAACTTTCTTAAACTGCTAAGACTCCTTTGCACAAACTCCTCATAAAACTTAGAACTGGAAGAAAGACCTTCTGGCAAAATTGTGTTGTATGCTTTTAAAAAGAACAGCTCTCACTTGGCCCTAAGTGTTCAGTGTTCTGGGATGAATTCCAGAATAGGCAGATAACAAGAATAGCACCTTTACCTGTGGTAGAACTGGGTCTGTAGGTTCCCACACTCAGGTCATTGTCCCATACAGCAAAACTGTCCTAAGATTTTGTAAAATATTTAGGAGCTAATTCCTTTACCACTCTCACCACGTTTTACAGAAACATTTTGGTACCCAGAGGAAGGGAGGAGATTCCTGGAACATAAAATTCAGGTTGACGATTCTGATCTCCCCCTCCTGCTCCCAGCCATGTCAACTTCCCAGGTCAAACCTGTGAACACAGATGCACACACATACCTTCAACCTCCTGCGTAAGACTTGTATCTGTGACTGCCTCCACCCCATTCGAGGAGGCGGGGCTGGCCTCCACAGCTGGTGGTTGTGGGCATCTCCCCTCCGGCTAAAGTCAAATTACCCTGGGAACTTCTTCTTGACCCCTGAGAATGGATCTTGGAGGCCCAAAAGTCATTCCTTCCAACTCCCTCTCAGGCAGGTCATTTGAGGAAAGAGAAAAGTTCCTGGGAACTGATGCAAAGCCTCTTAACCGAGCAAGCCTGGAGATGCTGGAAAAGCACTCTAATCAACCAGAAGACATTTTCTCTTTTTGAATCCCAAGCACCCATCTGCTCACAAAAACAACAACTCCACCAACCCTCTCTCATGTTCCAACCTGCTAAAGGCTAAGGGGTCAGTAAGCAAAGGCTGATAGCCACTGGCAGTTGTCAGAAACATCTGGGCAGGCTTCCCCTCCTTGTGACATGAAGGTCAAAAATGTATTCGTAACCCATCTCCCCCTCACACAGCCCTCCCCCACAACCCCCATGAAACCAGAAAGATTTCAATAGTTTTGGTCAGAATCTTAAAAGAATAAGATGAAGGGAAAAAACATGGTATCACAAAGTTGAACTCAATCCTGAAAAATAACAAACAATAAAAAACAAATGAAAATAGCTGATAGTAAAACCCTTGGATGGGACCTCTGTTTCCTCCACTTCATCCCTAGGTTCCTTGATGGGAAACTTTCTAGAACTTGGCCTTTCTGAGCTGAAAGGGACCTCAGGGATCAGGAAGTCTTTGGATTCTAAACCTGCAGACTGTGGACTGGAGTTGTGATGGACTTCTAGCCATAAATGTCCTGGAAGGACACCCAAATTGGTTTGTGAAATGTATATTTCCCCCAGGGAGGAGGTGCACTACTTCCAACCACTTACCAAAATGGCACAAGACCCAAAAAGGGGTTATAAACCACTGATCTGGTCTGGCTCTTGGCTTTTACAGATACGCTCCAGAAAACTCAATTGAGTGCTCCAGGTGACAGAGCAAATTATATGTCACCTTTTAAAGCTGGTCGGGGCCCGTGGGAGGAGGAGGACGCCACATGAGCTAACAGGCCTTCACCCCTTCTAATTATAAGGATTCCGTGAAGTCTCCAGCCGCCACTCTGTCTGGCTTTCGGGGCCTGGGAGTGTCGGTCACCTCTCTGTTGTCAAGGTGTGCAGATGGCCAGGGGACTGAGGTTGGCTGGAAATGGCCAGTGGCCAGCTAGCTAGCACCCAGGCACCAGCTTGTAGCCAAATTGCTTCCTGGGCATTCAAAAAGGGGTTTTTACAAAACCCAATCTTCATGGGGTATGAGGCACAGTTTAGCCCTCAAAGGACTCATCGCAGAAGTTTGTTGCATTAAGAAAAATTAGTAAAAACCATTGCCCTCAAGTACCAGATGATCCCTATATCCAGGCCAGGGCAATTAAGAACAATTTCACAAGGGGCATAAAAAATGTCTATTAGTAAGCTGCAATGAAAACATTGTTGCAAAATGAAGTACATTTTAAGATAAAAACCACAGAAGAGAGAAATATTTGCAATTAACAACGGGCAGCTTACTGTATAAAAGTGCTCTCAGCGGGTACTGTCCTTACATTCAATTCCATGGTTGCTCCATGGGAATACAGGCAGCTTACATGGGAATAACTAAAGGTTCTCATCACAAGGAAACATGCAGAATCCCACTTGAAAACTAAAGAATTACAAGTAAAAACTTGAAGGGACAATCAGACAATACTAAACTTCAAAGAATACCCAACGGTGGCAGAGAAGCAGGAGCGTTTAGACTTTGCGAATGTCCCTATAGTTGGTTTAATCTTTCCAGAGAGCAAGGTGGGGACCATGACACAACTGTGCGTTCTTCTTGGGTTCTGATGATAATCTCACTGAGGGGAATATTGCCTAGGGAAGTTACTAACGGGACAGGAGAAAGGGTAATTTTTACGAAAATGCTCACTGCTGCGCATAGTAACAACTACAATTCAATAAAAGCATGATGGCAGGAGTTATGTAGCGGCCCAATGCTCAGGCTCAGAAATCAGACTGCCAGCTGTTTCTAGATACTCTGTGCCTCAGTTTCCTCATCTGAAAGTGGGGTGGTGTGAGGATTATGTAAAATAATCCAGGTAATGCTTTGAGGACAGTGCCTGGAACATAATAAATACTTGATAAAAGTTAGGTGCTAGTATCATGACACATTTATTTAAAATGACACACAGATGACCTATGTCAATTCATGAAAATGAAAATGTGGGATGACATTGCAATGACCAAATCAAAGGATAAAATTAGTTCAATCGGATTACAATTATGTAACTCAATATGAGGCAGCTGATCAATCAGCTGAGTGAGTCAATCACTTGTCTGGTCATGGTTTTCATTAGAGTTTTTTCCTCTGTAATGTTTAAGGTTATGTTAAAAAATCAAAAAGAACAAAGAAAAAATAAGCCATCATTGCCTCAAACCCTTTGTAGGATGAGGTCGGGAACACAGCGAGGGACCTGACTATGTTTGGGAGTTTGTATTGCCCCTGACAGAACTCAGTAACATGTGCGCTTCATCGTGCTATTCCAGGAATAAATATTTTAAGTCACTCTCCTGCCAGAGACTGACCTATGCATGAGCATGTGACACATGGAGGCAATGAGACATAGGGGATGTCTGCTGGGTGTCTTCTGAGAAAGAAGCCTTGGACGTGAGGAAGGCCCAGCTCTCTTTCTCCTCCGCAGGACACTGTGTATCCACACAGGACACTTGGACCTGCCAGGCAGTGATCCCGAGGAGAGAGAAGTCAACACGCTGTGAGGCCGGGCAGGCTGGCACAAGGGACACAGGCCCTTGAGTGACTTTGCCGCACGATGAACTACTCAACACTGAGCTGCCTATTCTGGGACTTATTATTGAAGGTGAAATAATACATTTTCTTTCCTGTTCAAGGCAGTGGAGTGGCCGTTTTCTGCGTCTTGTAGCTGAGGGCGTCTTAACTAATGAGGAAGGAGCTTGAGCAGCCCCTGATGGGGGCCTGGCGAACCCTCAAATCCCTGCAACTTCTGATTCTGCCAGGATTCCTCACTGTACCCCATCCTGGGAGGTAGCCTAGTGGAGGTGGAAGAAGAAAGGGACCTGGCATTTCCATCCCCTTGTACAAAAGAGCCCTACTCAGGCCTAAGGACAACTCAGATGGCACAGCAAATAGGTGACAGCACTGGGCAGCAGAGCCCCAGACGTCTGGCCCCTTAACAGGGGACTCCAGAGGCTTCCTGGCCACGGCGGGTCTCTCATTTCTGGGTTCACATATTTCACAAAGGCTCTGACAAAACTGCCCTCTGGAGCAGGGCTGCCAGGAAAAAGTACAGGACACTCAGTTAAGTTTGAATTCCAGATAAACAACAAGGAACTTTTTAGAATAACGATACCCTTCATGTGAGGCTCCGAGCCCTTGCCTCTCTCCGCCAGGCACCAGCCTAAGGACAAAGGCCTCTGCCTGCACACTGGAAAGAGATGGCCTCCCTGACCCCTGGGTGTGTCTGGCCCAGAAGTAGGAGGGTGGCCAGTGTCTGGCCTCCCGAGGTCTCCGATGAGTCCAGGAAGGTCTGGGGTGCATTTTATAGTAACAGACAAGAAGAGGTGGACACTTAAAATGCAAGGGTGGGGCAGGTGTGACTGCGGTCCTGAGAGGTCTGGAAACTATGCAGCAGACCGTGGGAGGAGGCTGGGGAGGGAGGGAGCATGGTGGTTCCTGACAGCCAACTCTCCCCCCACCCCCCAAGAACTTCTTAGGTGAAGCAGAAGAGATGATATGTCCCCAATCTACCTTGCTTCAATATGGCTCCAGGACTTTGTGGACAAATGGTGAAGAGTGGCAGCAGGCAGGGCCCTGGCCTGTCCATTGCCTATAGATTCACCTTATCTGGGGTCACTTGGGGCTAATGATCTTTCTCCAGCAGGCCACGTCTTACAGCACAGTCCCCCAGGCCAAGGACAAGATCTGTTTAACTTGCTTGGTGTGGCACTATCTACCTGCTCACAAACAATCCCTTAGCAAAGCTGGCCGACGGGAGTGGAGCCTCATTTCCTAGAACCCCACTTTCTGGTTTCTGCCTGGTACCCCTGCAGGGCCCTGGCCAGGGTCAGCACCAGCCCAGACTCAGCCCCTGTTGGTCAAACAGCAGGAAGAAAGGCCATGAAAGGCAGTAAAATATAAATCTTTTCCCCTTTCTTCCACTGTCTCTCTATCAACCTGATACAGTGTTGCTCATCTGCTACTTAACGTCTCTGGGCCAGTGCAGACCCTCCCAGGACCCAGGAGCCTCACCCCATGGCTCTGGACACTCAAGGGGGCTGCGGCTTCCCTCCAGCAGCCATAAGTCAAGGGCGGGGAGGTTTCCTTTTCCCACAGGCTCACCTGAGGATGGGAGCGTGCAGAGGCATTGCCATGTCCATGTGGGACAGGGATCCAGGGACATGGTACCCAGGTCAAGAGTGAGCATGAGGCTCATTTCCCACCGAGTTGTCCCTTTGAGGCCCAGCCTGAGGTGGGGATGGCACTTACTCTACCTTGTGATACCGGGCCACGGACATTGGCCCTTCGTGATGGGCCCTAAGGCCAAAGATGCGAAATGACCTGCCTGTGCCAGACAGTCACAAACAATGAGAACTGTCCTACCCCAAATGCCAGTAATGCCCTGTTTGATAAACCGCACAGGAAAATTTCGAGTAACCATGCAAAACTACCCATCTGGACTGCCTGTCGTTTGCTATGGAGGTAACAAGCGCCAACAGAAATCCCACAGGAGCATTGCCCATCGTCCTCAAGGTTGCAGCTGAACCTTACTAGGGTGTCTGCCTTCACACCACCATTTCCATCCCTAACCCAGGGGCCCCACGTATAAAGGCAAGAAGGGGGAGAAAGGGCATTCATGGCAAGCTGGGAGCATGCCGGTCCCCCAGGTCTGTTAGAGGGAGCTCACCAGTGTGACGTTGGTCACTTTTCCAGGCCCCCTTAGTTCTCTCCCTCTTCCCAAGCAAGCCCTGCACCAGGCCTCCTTGGGAACATGTTCAGTTTTTCAGAAAGGGTGCCCGGCCTGCCCCCCGCCCCCCAGGGTCTGGGAGAAGGGCTTCAGGAAATCTCCGCGGTGGAGTACAGTAAGCTACCAGGGTGGAAACTTAGCAAGAGTGAGATAATAGTCTTGGTTTATATATAGCACCTGTGTCTTCCGGAGACCTCAAAGCTCGGGGTAAGAGCGGGGTTTAACCTCCTTCCTACCACCCGAGGCGTGGGCAAGGCTCACTTGGAAACAGCCCTTCTGGGAGCCCTGCTACTCCCTACCCCCAGCAGACGGGAGGCTCTTGCTGCGGCCTGTCCCCTGCTCCCGGGTCAGTGGGGGCACAATCCCAGTCCTAGCGTAAGGGAAGGGTAAGCACGCACTCACGGCCTCCCCTCACCATGTGGGCGACTGAGAAAGAAGGTGATGACAACTGAGCTACAAGAGCCACGCAAGTGGCCTCCGTTTCCAGAACAAACTCCCAGGGCTGGTGCATTAGCAGACGCGCCCTGCTCAGCGGAACGCCACATGCCCGTTCCCCAGCTGAGAAAAGAAAGGCGCTGAGGGAACAGCAGTCATGGTGCAGGGAGCACTGGACTGGGAGGCAGGAGAGCTGGCCCTGCGCCTGCGCTCAGCAGCCTGTCACCGTCGGGCCCCCCTGTCTGTCCCGGCCTGTGAGCGCCAGGCTGACTCCGCTCTCACAGTATCTGGTTCTGCAGAGCCTGCTGAAGTCTAAGAGGACTCTGTCAGCCCCACTGCCCTCAGAGTGAGAAGAGAAGAGTACAGGCTGGCGGGGGGTGGGGGGTGGTGAATCACCGAGCACCCCGGAGTGCCCGACGGAGGGAGGGAACACACACGACCAGGCTGAGGCAGCCATCAGCAAACCACAGGATGGATGGTCATTAACGCTCACCCATCTGCATAGCCTTTTGCTGAAGCCCTCCCCTCGGAGGCACATGCATGCATACATATCCCTATACCCACATGCATGCACATGCACACACACATACACCTGCACACACGTTCCAGCAAGACCCTAGAGGTGAGGAGACTCTGGGCTTAGCGGGTTGCTTCGGGTTCCTCTCGTTCGTCCCCAGACTAATTCTGTTACTAATTCTGTCTCCCATTCAGTCAGTGCCTGCGCCCACCCTACCCACCTGCCCCATTTCTGCCCGCCTCACTTGCCCTGGCCCTCCACACAGGACAGTGGGGAGAAAGAGTTCAGAACGACAGTGCAGCAGATCTGGAAAGAGCCCTTCATGGGGAAGGGAAGTGGCCAATGATTGCTATTTTTATTTCTATTTTTCTAAGACCTCTGTGTCCCCTCTGTCAAGGGGTGACAAGGACTGAATCCTCCCCACAGGTTTCCGGTTTTATCCCGTTTTAGATCCACAGCAGCCAGGCTCTGTCTCTATCTCCTCACCCCAGAGCCCCGGTCTGAATGAGTTTCTAACACGGAAAAAGTTCCTGAGTTTTTAAGGAATTTGTTGAGGCTTTCTAAAATCATCCAGAATGTTCTCTTGGGCTACGGATCGCATCTTGCACTGTCTTCTATCTCAGAATAGGCCCACAAATGTAGAGGTGACAAAGGACACCATCTATGTGACACGTGGCTTGGGCTTGAAAGGGGCTCTGTTTACTACAGAAGCAGCCAGGGAAAGCATTTGGGTGTTCAGATAACTGCCGCTGTCCTGAACAACTACCCCCACCTCATAAAAACAATCTACTGCGTCCAGGCCCCACTGACTTGAATGATCTCTCCCACGTCTGCTTTTAATGTCCTAACTCTAAAAATGAGGGCTTGTGACCTGGTCCTATCCCACAAGGACCTCTTGGATTTATTTAGAGAATTCAAATTTTTTAGAACCTTGATAGTCTCATTTTTGTCCTTTTGCTCATCAAGTTCTCACTGAGTTTGGCAAAAGGCCATTCTTTAAAGCCAAGCTAGGAGGCCCTCCAGGAGATGGTGACCTGTCCATGATTGTACATCCCAAGCGTGGGCCTCTGACATCTGCAGGAGACATTAGTGTGGTCCGTCAAATAGTTCCAGTTCTTCTGGGCACATGGTAGGACTTGATGCTCCTGCCGCCTTAAAGTTAGGTGAGAACATCAGACTTGCTTGAGCAATTATGTGCAGAGGTGATCTGTGCTAATTCTCTGAGATGAAGCTTTACAAGCCAGCATGAGATTTGCCATAATCTTGTTCCTTCTACCATGGTGACCAGCAAAGCTCCAGAGAGTGGCTAAGCCATCAGCCTGGGTCACAGGATGAGGACAACATGTAGCAGAGGCCATGGCTGACCCAGATCAGGTATATAGCATGGGCAAAATAAATAAATCTTTGTGGCCTTAAACCACAGATCATGGGGTTATTTGTTACTGCAACATAACCCAGCTCATCCTGACTAATACATCTTTGCTTGAAAGTAAGAATCATAGAGCTGCTGTGAGTCCAGCGATTGCTTAAAAGGAGGAAATTAAAAAAAAAAAAAAACACAGCAAGAGAGAAGGAAGTAAAAGGCCCATAACAAACCTGCCTTGTTTTCTCATGCTTTCCTGCTTTTGTGCAGGTGGGTCCTTCTCTTCCGAATATGCTTCCCCTTTCTCTACCTAGATAGGTGAATTCCTTCCAAATTAACTCAGCACCATTTCTGAGATTTTCCTTTCTTTTTAAATACATTATTTATTTATTTTTAGAGAGGGGGGAAGGAAGGGAGAAAGAGAGGAAGAGAAACATCAATGTGTGGTTGCCTCTCCCATGCCCCCAGCTGGGGACCTGGCCCGCAACCCAGGCGTGTGCCCTGACTGGGAATCAAACGGGCAACCTTTTGGTTCACAGGCTGGCATTCAATCTACTGAGCCTCACCAGCCAGGGTCTGAGATTTTTCTTCTTGACAACCTCAGATAGAGTGGTATCTGTCCTCTGTTTCCATCAGGAATTGGGTAGACTTGTCACCCTAAACACACAGATATTGCGCTGTAGCACTTACTACCTGGAAAGCCAGATTAAGTAGTGGTTACAGGACCTGCTCTAGAGTAGTGGTTTTAAAAAAAAAATTTTTTTTTTATCCTCAACCAAGGACATGCTTATTGAGAGAGTGGAGAAGGAGGGAGAGAAAGAGGGGAACAGAAACACCGATGTGAGAGAGAAACATCAATTGGCTGCCTCTCACACACACCCCAACTGGGGACTGACCGGGGACTGAGCCGACAACCTAAGTATGTGTCCTGGCTGGGAATCGAGCCGACAGCCTGAGCCACACCGGCCAGGGCTAGAGCAGTGGTTTTCAACCGGGGGTGATTTGCCCCTCAGGGGACATTTGGCCATGCCTGAAGACATTTTGGGTTGCCATTTGGCTGTTACAACCGCGAGGAGGTGCTACTAGTCAAGGATGCTGCTAAACATCCTCTAAGTGCACAGAACAGCCTCCCAAAACAAAAAAGTGATCAATAATTGTCAAGAGTGCCAAAGCTGAGAAACACTGTTCTAGAGTAAGAACTCTCGGATTCACATCCTGGTCTTCACGCTGGTATTTCAGGCACGCAACTCCTCATTCAAGGTCTGCCACTCAATAAATATGTAACGGATGTTAGATACCTTAACCTGCCCCCTCTACTGAAGTGCAAATTCCTAAAAGGTAGGGACGAGGCTTTACCTAACACAGCTCCCTGCGTGCCAGCATGACTTTGATGCGGTCGGTGCACAAAGTGTGTGGCCAGTACAGGTAAGGGGCCCACCCCTTCCTGAAAGCTAGCTAGTTACAAAGAGCAGCTAAAACCCTCTGCCTGGCCCCCCAAAAGGCAAAGTTTGTGCATTTAATAACGCCTCTGCTAATTGTAGCATGAAATATTTTATTACTTCTGGTTCATTGCAAACACAAGTATAGTAACTCTTAGTTAACCAGAATATTTAAGAAATGAGATCAACATACATACAACATCCGGGAATAATGCAAGTTCATGGAAAATAAATTTTATAGCAGTGATGCTATCTGCAGAAGTGACTTGAATCAAAATGAACTGCCCACCAATAGCTCTATTACATTTTATTTATTCAACCTCAAACCAAATACCAATATTAATTTTAATTGGAACCAAGAATGTAACAAGAGTTTTTATTTTTCTTTTAACTCTACTGAACAAGTTCCAACCAGAATCAAACCTAGGTTTTCAAAAAGTTACCAAAGCAGAAAAATATTCTGAACCAACCTATCATGTGATTCAGCTACATCTTCGGTCTTGGGCCCAATCAAAGGACCGTTAAAATGTTCTGGAATATTCTAAGGGCCCACAGGGACTGTGTGGAAAGCCTGTGACCGTCTACCTTCACGAGACCATCTCCACTACCCGGGCTCAGGGGACATATGTAAAAAGTCCACATAGAAAAACAATTGCTTCTTTGTGACAGCCTGCCTGTACAAATGCACCAAAGGAGATTTTGCAAATGTTATACTTCATTACACCAAGGAAGACACAACCATGCTTTTTCATTTCTGATGACTCACTGGAATGAAGACCAAGAATGCTTATTTCAAACACTGTGAAGTCCCATGCACATCAAGCAGAAAAAACAAAATAAATACCCTCTTCAGCAGATGACATTGACCCCACTTCCCGATGGCCACCAAACCCTCCAGCAGGTCCTGAAACTGGTCACAATCCCAGGAAGTCTAGGGTGAAAGGCCGCGACTCAGTTTTAAAGGGAAAAATTATTTCAGTCCATACTTTCTTAGCAGCTTTAAACTATATACATACTTTCCCCTTTTATTTATTTATTTATTAATATCAGAAGGAAAAGTGTCCCTGGGACCTTCAGTGGAGACACTGCGGGAAGTGGGAAGGGGCCCCACAGAGAGGGGGCCCAGACAGAAGCCCGGCAAGGTGGCAGGCAGACACTCTACATTTGTCCCTTTGTTTTTCTGTTTACGTCCAGGCCCAACAACCCAGAGACAACTTTCCTTAAATACAGCACCTGTGAGTCAGCTTTGGTGGGGTCCCGTGGAGACACAGCTGGGGGTGGGGGGTGACGAGGCAGGCCCAGCTGAGAGGTTTGGGGCCAGGCAGGGACCTCAGAGGTGACCGGGCACCCTCGCCTGCAGCTTAGAGGCAAAGCTTGCACAGGGTGGGGGGGTCCAAGGTTTTGATACCCACCTGTGTTCTCACAGCACCCCTGTGGAATTACTTTTTTTAAGCCATTTCATTTCAATGAAGTGGATATACAGGTGGCAAATAAGCACATAAAAAGATGTTTGACGCCATTAGGGAAAAACAAAACCACAATGAGGCAGCCCTGCGTAACTACCACAGTGGCTAAAATAAAAACCAGCAACACCACCATGTGCTGGTGGAGCTGCGGAGAAACTGTCACTCCTACGCTGCTGGCACGGATGGACAACGGTGCCATCACGCTGGAAAACCATCTGGCAGTTTCTTAAAGAAACAAATAAATACGCAACGGCCATGGGACCCAGCAATGACACTCCTGACCATTTAGCACCAAAAAGTGAAAGCTTATGGTCACACGGAAACCTGTGCACAAATGTTCATGGCAGCTTGATTTATAAGAGCCGAATGCTGGGAACAACATAGATGTCCCCTCCTAAAAGTGACCATTCAATCAGAATCTCAGATGACAAGGCAGAGGCTGTGTCATCCAACCTCAAGCAAAGGAATCGCTGAGAACATTGGGTCACTCCACCTGCGACTGAATTCGCCTCGTGACGGGTCGCTCATCATCCCCCGTGGGCAGTTTCATGGTACTCACATGGAGGCCACCTTGAGGTGGTAACACAGTCGTGATGCCCTCTAAAGAGATGCCCTGGCATTCTGAGAGCTTACAGCCTTTAGTCTCAGCTCAGCCCACTGGGCAAGGCCGAGAAACTTCCTCTGGAGGTAAAGAACCCCGAGACAACCATCTGTTGAAAGCCTGGCCCCCTGCCCACCAGCTCCCTTGGAATAAACTTTCTCCCTTTGCAAGGTGATGCACTCAGCCCCAGTGCAGGTGCTAATGGTATGTTTGAAATAGAAACCCACTACAGGCTTTCACCTGGGTCATTTAAAGGGTCCAGAATCCAGCAAGCGCCAAGAAATGAAGAGGCCCTGATGCACTCTCTGGGTGACCTGCGGAAACTGGACACGCGCAGACCTGTGCTCTCTACCTGCTGAGACCCCCGGCCTGCAGGTGGCACTGACCCTCCTCCTTCCAGCAGGAGGAGGCAGGTGGAGTCCCCAGGGCCTGGGTCTGGGGACAAATGACTGGACGCCCTCCCCTCTCTCCATTGTCATGGGCTCACTGTCCAGCTCTGTCTGCAGTGGTGAGGAGCTTTAATTTTTCGCTGCCCTTTTGGGTTAGGAATTCTCCGCTTTCCTTGCCATTAGACCAGGGGGCCGCCAGGCATGTTCAGAAGCTCACTTCGCTGTGGTTCCCCGTCTCCCAAGTCTGTGTTTTTGTACAAAGACCCATTCATTTAGAAGGAAAAGAATCCTCTCTTAGTTCTGTGAATAGAAAACTGATCTTGACCACACTAAAATGCTACTCCAAGGCAACTATGTGAAGACAATGCCTTTGCCCCCCGCAGAAGTAATATGTCCAAGGCAACAAGCCCCCCTGATTTGCTCAGCCATCTCCAAGGCCCCCATCTTCCTCTGCCTTCAGTACAATTAGTCCCCATCCTCCTAAAGCAGGAGCCCAGAACTAAAGTCAATACCGCTCTGCACAGAGCTCCGCCACCTTCCTCTGCTCTCCAGGTGACAGGGGACAGGTGGCAGAGAGGAAGGGGCAGGGGTCCCAGCCTGGCCACTGACCACCTGCACTCCTGGGACTGGCACCCTCATCTGTCAGACCCTCAGTCTGCTCGGTGCAGAAGGAGGAAAATAAGACACACTTTGCAAAAATGACATGAACTGATGTATGGCACATGTCTGGCACATATCAGATACTTCAGAAATCACAGCTGCTATTATCTTATCATTCTTGTGTAGTCTAAGATGGCTCAGCCATTTTAACAGCTGCACCACAGCTTAAGCAGGCTGCAGTTTTGGTCACATAACTTCCAGTGAATTTCTGAAGAAATACTGATGAGCCCGGCCCCCTCCATGGACCCTCCATGTGTGCGGAGGAATTAAAAAACCTCAATTCAGGACTCACGTTATTTTACAGAACGTGGTCACGGGGGTCATGCGGAACTATGTTCTGAGGTTCTTGAAATCTTCTTTCCAAAGTCAGTGTCACATGTCCACAAATCACAGTCGGAAACCAGGCTAATGGTCCCCAGCAGCGTGCCACCTGGGACACTCAGGGCACTTCCCTCCAGGCTGACCCAAATCCACCGTTAGGGCCCCTGCAACTCTTGGGTGCGACTTTCTTCTGCCTTCCCCTGGGGATGTGGTATTTGAGGCCAATGGTCACAGGCCAAAAAATCTAGGCCAGTCCAGAATGCCAAAGAAAGGATGCCAGGAAGAACCCCTGGACCTGGAGGACTTTGTCAGCTTCTCGGTGTGAGCCAGCAGCCCGCAGTGGGGCGGGCAGGGCCTCTCGGACAGAGCAGGCGGCTTACCGTACAGTCTGATGCCACAACGTAAACAGCATCCAGACGCTGCTCCCTGCGGCCTGAGCCCAGGATCGAAACCAATTACGTTCTGTGTATATTTCCAGGTTGGGGCAATAAGGGAGTTACTGTCCCATGTACTCCCCGTTCAGACCGCCTCTGAGGTCAAGGCTGCCACATGCTAACAAGTTCTTTTGGTGGTTTGGTTCCTCCCAGATGTCAGCGCCCCCATCCTTGCGAGGGGCAGGAGGCTGGAGTTGGAGGTGTTA
Organism: Furipterus horrens; assembly: GCF_987537825.1. NCBI lineage: Eukaryota > Metazoa > Chordata > Mammalia > Chiroptera > Furipteridae > Furipterus > Furipterus horrens. The sequence goes on from NW_028327185.1 coordinate 10,947,814, forward strand.
GTGTATGCCAGGCCCGAGGCCCAAATCTCAAGAACAGTGCATGGCCCAGAGCCGTCCCACAAAGGAGCCTCTTGCTCAGGGCCTGGACACCTAACAGTCACGCTGGGGTGCCGGAAGGCTAGGCATTCAGGGAAGATGTGAACCCCAAGGGTTAACACTGCAGGCTACCTGCCCCGTACTATAGCCAAGAAGGAAAGAGGGATTTCCACATCACACGTCAAACGCCTAGCAAAGGAGAAGCCCATGTTTGGCAGGCAAGGTGCCCGGGGCTGTGGTGACGTCTGGCCCAGGAACAGATTAGCTGCTCTGGAGGAACCTGTCACCACACAGCCCCACATCCTGTCAAGACTGCACAGGACCCCCTGGCCTTCCTCGGACTCCAAAGTGAGCTGGTCCGTTCGGGGTCAATCCAGCTGGGCCCAGCCACCTGACTGGGCTTTCCCGCCATACTGCCATCGCGGCCTCGAGGAACAGTCCAGAAGGCCAAGTCTGGCCCAGGCTCCCAGCAGAGGGCAAAGGGCGGCCAGTGACTCAGGAAGAGCTGGAAGGCTCTCCTTTGCTCACTTGAGAGAGAGGGTGGGGGCAACATGGGCTGCAGAGACGCCCCCACCCCAGCCTGGCCCTTGAGGCCTCCACTGGGTGTGCTGTGAAAGCAAGCATCTCCTGAATCCGAGGAAGACCCTCTTTTAATAAACATATGCCTGGCCTGGACCAGATACAGCACAGGGAAGCGATGTGGGCCACTGAGACACACACTCGTTCAAAGTCCCCCTGGCAAGCAGAGCCACAGCTGTACAAAGTCATGGTGACATATATATATTTCATTCTCCCTCTGATGAGCCATGGTGGCTCTAAAAGATGCACCAAGAAAGCAGAGGGGTTGGGAGGGGAGAGGAGGGATGGAGACTTCCACGTCCCCCAAAGCTGGGCTGCTGGGCCTGGATGACCTCAGCCACTTTCCACCTCCAAACAGAACAGAGAGGCTGGGGAAGGAGGGGCGGGGGGCCGCATGTAACCTGACACCCCTCACAGCCGCTGAATACAGTGGATTGTTTTTAAACTTCAAGTTCTGAGCCCTGGTAACAAAGTAGGGCCTCTCCTGCAACTGAGAAACCTCCTTGGAAAAATAAATCCTGCTGCCTATTTTGTCATCATCGTGGACAGGGAGCTGCACTGGGAGGAGGTGAGTCAGTGAAGGCAAGTCAGTGTAACACCCGGGGGAGGGCCGCCCCCCCGCACCCCACCCCCCTGGGACGCGGGGCTCCCTCCATCCACGCCTGCTCCTTGCCAGGTCCTTGAGCTGCATGATCTCATTTCATTTTCATAATAGCCCATGAGAGAGGGTCATTATCCTCGGGTTAGAGGCGAGGAAACTCGGGCTCAGAGAGGTGGGTCCCTGCCAAGGTCTGGGATCAAGGGAGAGTGTGAACTCAGGTCTGGCTGGCCCCAGGCAGCCCCCCAGCCCCACCTCCAGAGGACAGCCCATCTCCCTTCTTTGCTCATCAGGACAATCTTCCTCTAGCACATTCTTCCTACGAAACTCAGCGTCAGGCCCCACTTGTTCTTCAATGGAAGAAGGTGACCCACCAGCACATGGGACTCCCCGAGGTATTACCCTTCACTATCACCGAGACAAAGAGAATAGTGGAAGTTGGGGGCTCAGTTCCTAGGGGGAGGAATGAGAGTTTGGGTGACTGAAGCCCACTGAGTTTAGTTACTGTTTATTGAGCATTTAGAACGCCCAGACACCACACTAGGTCTCTCACACACTAACTACCTCCTTTCGGGCTCACAACCCGAAGGCGGGTATTATTAGTCCTATTTTACAGATGTTGAAACCGAGGGGCAGAATGGTAAGGCATTTCTCTACGGTCACACAGTCAGGACATGGTCGAGTTTAGACTCAAACCCAGTAAAAGCTCAAGACTTTGCTGAATTCCTCTCTTTCACTTCCCAGGACACAGAAAACCACCACATGGTCCAGGAAGAATCAATGCTCCCATTGAATGTCCTCGAGCTCTAGGTGGGATGCAGTCTCCTCTCAGTTATTCAGGAGCTGAGAGCCCTGTTCCAGAAACGTCAGCCCTCAGCTTTGTGGCTCCCTGCTTGCTCCAGTCTTCCCTGTTGTCCATCATTTGCATTGTCACCTACAAGTTAGCAAATCACAGGGGCAGGAAGCTTCATCCACAGTCCACATGGTCAGGGTGACCACTGAGGCAGGAGCAAGTACACCGAGCTGCAGAAGTGGCACCAGGACGGAATCCGGGATGTCCGTGGACTCAGCCCTGCTCCCCACCCACACTGTGCTGTCCGCGTCAGTACGGGCCCTGCTGGGCATGTAAAGGTTGGCTTTGACACGGTTCTTACCCATTTCTCGTTCAGCAATGCAGAGGCGGGACTACCCTGCAGGGGCACAGTGCTTGTCCTTGTGCACCCGCTTTTGGAAAGCTTTGAAAGCAACACCAGAGCACTCATAATGAAAACTCATCTGGCCCTGGATGGTGTGGCTCAGTTGGTTGGAGCTCCGTCGGTCACGGGTTTGCCTAGCTTTCAGGTCCGGTCCTGGGTGGCCCAGGTGGGCACATATGATCTCCAGCCAGGCTTGTTGGGGGTGGGGGGTGGGGCACAACTGATCAATGATTCTCTTTTACATCTATGTTTCTCTCTCTTCCTTCCTCTCTCTCTAAAAGCAATGAAGAAAATGTCCTTTGGTGAGGATTTAAAAAACAAACAAACAACTAATTTGGCCAGGAAAGAATACACATTCTCTCAAAAGGACTCTACGAAGACTATCTCATTTGAGACTCATAAAGACCATGTTTAGTAGGAAGACTTCAGCAATATACCCATTTTACAGATGGAGAAACCAAAGCCTATAGAGACCGACTCTAAGAGTCACTAGTCTTCCCAGCTCATTGCACTCCCAGAGTGGGCCCAGCAAAGTTCTCAGGGGAGGCTCCAGTCTCCTCAATGACTTGGAACTACCCAAATGCTCAATACTCACAAGTGCTTAACCCTATGATGACCACGATGATGGTGTCGAAGAGCAGGAAAAGATTTCAATGGCCTCATAAAGACGAAACTATCAACTACAGTGCATTCAAAAGGTCCCTTACATCAGCCGATTTTAATGTCTGTAAGGAGCTTTCAATAGTTTCTCAAACCTGAACGCTGTCTTCCTAACCTCCCAGCTTTAACATCCAGCAACCAATTTCCCTGCCCCCGGCTCAGCAATTGGGGTCTCAGGATTTGCTACCCCAACAAAAGCTCCCAGCCATTTTCGAAACTATTGGCTATGGGTAGACTTTCCACTTGACATTGTTAAGAGATTAAACTGTTTATCTCATTGTCAGACACAGGCCCTTTCATTTCCGGCTAGTAGATTCAGGTTAGATAAGAATTACAGAAGTGATACTCTGGGGTTCCTCTCCATCCCCTAGCCCCTGTCCTTTCCCCCCAGTTCTGAGGCCTATTGTGTTAAATCTACTGGTTAGATAGCTAATTTGCAGAAAGAAAATAGTACAGAGCCACATGCAGCAGAGGATTAGACAAACACCAGCTTCCATACCACTGTGGAAGAAGCACTTAACAGGAGATCCTGTTGAACTATAGTCTACGACCCAGTCATCAATTGCCATAGAGAAGGAGAAAACAAATTGAGCTGAGCCTGGAAAGAATGTCAGTGAAATTGGAAAAACACTTGCTGGGAACTGCCTGGGGGTACAGTGACCTCTCCTGTAATTGCCCAGGTTCTACCAACTCCCAACATACCAAGAGGGATTGCAGATTGGGCTGGTGGATGGCCAGTTACCAGGGAACCAAATCCCTCTGCCCCGTAGCAGGCTGAATACTCCCCAGAGTGTCTGAAAATATTAAGTGCTGGTAATATAAAATATATTACAGTTTCCTCTTGGAAAACAGTACAATCAGTTTATTCATTCTGATTAAATGGATGCAGAGGTGCAGAATGCAGAGAGTCCCTTAGGATGGGTTAAAACAAACAACTGTCGATGCCAAAAAACCCAAAGGCAAATAAATGCACCTCATTTCTGTGCTCTGATGCAGAAAGACCGATTTTATAAACGTGAGCAAACAGACCACCCTTTTGGAAGCGTTCTCCTTGGCCAGGACGGGACCATACCCTGCATTGTTGATACATATTATCATTTCTGGGTTAGGCAAACCCTAATCTTAGTCACCAGGTCAACGGAAATAATCTCAATGTCTTTGTTTCAGATGCTGTATCACTTGATTATCCCTTTCCACCCAGAATTTTACCGCAAAAGTAAAATGCTAGATTTACAGGATAACAGTGAACTTCATGAGGGAGGATCTTCTTTAGTCGAAAATGAACCATCACCACCCCAAGTTGAGTGCAAAGTTCTTTTACGTATTCTGAGACGGGGAAATAAAAACATATCCTCTCTTCCCCGCACCCTCCAGTTAAAACACAGTACTTATATATGAATTATAGAGGTTCATTCTGCTAGTTTACCATCTGTAGCTCCCACTTTTTGGTTACTTACAAAGATTATCAGGTGGTTGGGAGCCCAACAGAAGTCAAGATTTCAGGGAAAAAAAATGTAGTACATATTGACTAGTAGCCTTTAAAAAAATTTTTTTTTAATTTTATTTATTTATTTTTAGAAAGAGGGGAAGGGAGAGAGAAAGCGAGAGAGACAAACATGAATGTGTGGTTGCCTATCGCACACTTCCAACGGGGAACCCGGCCTGCAACCCAGGCATGTGCCCTGACTGGGAATCGAACCAGCAACACTTTGGTTCTCAGGCCGGTACTCAATCCACTGAGCTACACCAGCCAGGGCTTGACTAATAGCCTTTTGTTGAATGGATTTTCTTTAAGTGAGATCCAGTCAATAAAATAAAGCTCAGTGAAGGGAAAAGATCAAGTTTTTAACATGACTTAATGAAAATGTTGAGCAACATACCAGATAAGTTAGTCAACACCCTCTGTGTTGGCTTACCAGTATACTGATGATGATGATTATGATGATGATTACGAGTCATTTCTCAACAGAGAAAGCTTGGAAGGCCCTGCCTTCAAGTAGGAAACATCAGAGTGGTCTTCCCTGTATAAACTCTGCAAAAAGGTGCCATCACCGACCTTATTCCTTGAGGCCTGTATACAGTGGGTGCTTCTGCGGCAAGCTATCTGCTCATAGGTCTCTGATTTCCAGCCTAAAAATAATCCTCAACCCGGCACCTGAGCAAAGGGAAACTGTATCAGCCAACAGACTGGGTGGAAGGTAAGGCCAAGCTGCGTCCTCAGCGTTCCATGAAAGACACTTCATGACACTGTCGTGGTTCCACCGTAGCTTGTGTGTACCAGTCTTGGGCAAATTTAATTTCATTCCAGCCTTCTTGGCTGGGACGGAATCACCTGCCATGATTGTACTGGGACGAAAGTGGGACCTAAACAAAATCCTAGGATTACTACAGAGCATTTCTTCCAAGGGGCCTGACAAATTTCCCAGACAGACATTGCCTTACCAATTCTCATGATGTCTCCCAGCTCCACCGTGACCCACATTTGTGGAGCCTCTATTATAGGCCAGGTGCTGTGCTAGGTACTGAGATACACAAGGCATCACTGCACACTCACCACCCCATGAATCACACCTACGCTCCCCAGTTTTCAGAGGGCTTGCATGTCACGTGTAGACTGGGATTTCACCCCAAGTCTCTTAAACCTGAGTCCGTCACCCTTACTCCTATGGGACAAGGTCATAGGAATAAGCAATGAGCTTGCCATCTTCCAGATGGTTCGGCATTTCTTTTACAGACAGATAATGAAATATTGTCTCTTATCTATCCCTTCATTCATTCACCCACTAACAAATGTTTTAAAAACACGTACTCTGTTTCAAGCCAAGGCAGACCTCCCAAGGCAAGTAAGGAGTAAGAATGTAAGTGTGGGTCCTGTAACTATATCGAATACTTTCTGGACTTGCTTTCCTCATCTGTAAAATGTGAATATTGGAAGAAATGAGCTCTCAAGCCTTTCCCAGACCCAAATTTATATTTGTCAATTTTATAAGCTATAGAAAAGTTTTTGTTATTTTTTCAAATAGCAAAAACAGAGGCCTCACTGCCTAATGAGGGCATATATATTTATGGTGTCTTTCAGCCAAGAAGACATGATTTGTCTTTAAAATAACAATCCCACCCCTGGAAAAATGAAATACCAGGTGTCTGGAAGGACCACAGTGAGACCCATGGTTGGTGGCAGAGCTGTAGCAAGTCAAGTCTGACTCTAGGGTCATGTGACCAGGTCAATGGATGGATGCTTCCAGACCTCAGGCTGCCCTCCACAGGCAGGTAGACTGGGCCCGCTGGTCTGGGGGAAGGCTGCAAGTCCGGGTGTTTCTTCTCCACAATGTTGAGACCGCTTATGACACCCCTGTTCGCAGAGGAACTGGGTACACAAAATCCCAAACATCCAGATAACAAAATGGCAGTCGGCACGCTAAATAAAGGGCTTTTCATATTTCCAAAGAATTCACAGTTGGGTTTGGTGTGATTTTGTAAACAATGAGCTCCCCTCATTCATGAGAATTACATCTATGCCAATTCTACCAGGAAAAGAAATCATCGCAAGCACACTGGTCACAGATTTGAGGGCACAATGTACATAACCTGGCACATCAAGGTCTCATCTCCTATCAAGGTGTGACCACGACAGGATTTAGAAGAGTTTCTGAGTTCATTCAGTTTCCTGCTGATTACCTGAAGTCTACTGAGTTTTTTCTATCAAGATGTAAAATTCTTTCCATTAAATACTTCAAAAATTCTACCTGTAGATAACAAAATCTGACAAAATAAAATAAGCCCAAATAATGTTATCAGTGCTCCTAGGAATATAAATAAACTACCCAGAACTAATCTAATCTGTAACTACATGTAACAGGTGTGTGCCAACAAAATCAGAAACATGACTCTGGCTCCGTGACAATTCAGCACTCATAAACAGAAGTCCTGCAAATGATGTATCTTGTACCTGAAATACATTTTTCTCAAAGCAGAAACTGACTGGTTTGCCTTATAAAATCTAAAGGCTAGCTGAGTCTTGAGCTGTGTTTTTGTGATGCCTAAACATCAACCTTTTTCTCTATTCCTGCCCCCCTTTATTTGAAAGAATTTTCAGCTGGCTGACTTACTTTTTATCTTTGATACAAAACAAAAGACCTTTGAAGTGATGTTTTGGCCTTGTGTAGGCAAAGCCTTGGTTTCCAAACTGCAATGTCTGAGGATGCCACGCCCTCAAATAAAAGCATTTTCTACTTTTTAGGTGAATGTCCTGGCATCCTACCAGCCCTGCCTCTAATATCAGTCTAATAATTAACGAGACTCTTGAGTATCATACTGATGACTTACTTTGATGATGCTTTTTTACAATGTGAAATCACAAGGAACCCACCTGCCAGTAAAGAGAGAAGCAGATCCATCAATGGATCTAAAGTAAAAGTACAAAATTAAATGTGCCCAGTTTCAGCCTCAGTGCCCAAGGTCTACACCAAAGGAATCTTATCACACTTCCAGACAGCCTGAAGTGTCATATACATCAAGTTTTAAATCAAATGTCTAGAATTATATAGTCACACAGACTTAGAGCAAGACAGACGCCTGTGAGATCACCCTCACATGACAATGACATTTTAAAAGGAGGAAACTGAGCCAGAGAGCAGAGCCCATGAGCATGTCCTTGGGTCCCGTTATCTTTATCGAGTCTTGGGTTGTTTGTTCCTAAACAGGTTAGAGTAACACCTAGATCCTCACATAAGCGACTCGGGGTCCTCCCGGGTCTGAAAGGTGCTGAGGCCTTGCCAGAAAGGTCCTCTCCACATACCTGACAAAGAAGGGGGCCCCATCTCAAAAACTGCACATTCAATCTGAACTCAGATCTCACATCCAGATCAGGGCCTTCAACATTCCCATCCCGAAAATAATTTTCTACTTAAAAGTACTCACCACTCCATTCATTTTTAAAAAGTAATCCACTAAGACTTTTAAATTTTTATTTGGTTTACCCACAAATAAAAATTTTATACTTTCAAAACCGCATACAACCCTTATAAACTGTTTGATTTTTTTAGTATATGCATGAGTTAGTTTTTCACTAAGTAAAGACCACAAAGATGGGTATTAGACTTATTGGGGTGATCACTTTGTAAGTTATATAAATGTCTACTCGCTGCTTTGTACCCCTGAAACTAATATAATATTGTATGTCAACCATAATTGAAAAATAAAGAAACAAAACTAGTCAATATAAATTTCTTTTTTAAAAGGGCAGAAGAAAACTCCAACGGGCCTTAAAAAGTAGTAAGCACCAAAAAGCCAAAGATTCTATACTACACTTCTTCATATATTTGCCCCCCCCCCCCCACAGGTAACTTGGCCAATGTTTTGGAGTTTTTTGTACCCATAATAAAGAACAATTTTGGAACAAATCAATAATACCTACTTTTTAAAGTAATATGCACACATATTTTAATACAGTACTTTAAGCCTGGTGTTTCAATGGCTCAGGTAACTCTTAAATAGGATACCAGAGGAAAATAAAGAACTGCTGATTAATTTTGAGTTATTTTAAAGAACCAAAAAGAGCACACCATCCTTGCTCAGTACAATCTGCTCCTATTCAGATCCCTGTGAAGAATAAATGTGCCCAAATTTAAGCCACTGAACACAAGGCATGTAATATAATTCTTCCGAGCAAATTTCAAGCGTCCAAGCCTTTATAAACAGACATCAGTTGCAAAACCTTATATCTGTCGGGCTCATCAGAAGACACAGGAAAGGCCTAAAGCACTTTGCATGTTTCTGAGGGGTCTTTATAGCTCTTTCCCATGGGAGCAAATGACCAGAGTGGGCCTTCTCACTCCATTTCCTTCCAGTAAAAAGGCCTTTGCTAATTTGCATAATCTAAACAGTGAAGTAATTTTCAGAGTGCATTTCCAAATGGCTTGCTTTTCATGGAGCTTTTAACTGGAGGAAGGCCCTTTGAGTTCCCCCAACTCTGAGGAGCAGGGAGCCCAGGGAGACCAGACAGAAGGAGGGCTGAGAAAGCGCCAGGCTTCAGGCTTCTCTGGGCTGTCACTGTCACCTCGGCCTGCACAGGGCCTCTCACAGTCATTCCCCCGCAGCACGTGAGCACGTGTGCCTATCGTGCACGTGTGAAAGGTTTCACGCTCAGGAAAGGCAGAGCAGCATCAACACCCCTGAGGGCCAGGGGTTGGAAAGCTGAATGTGCAGTTTCAAACCTGCGTGTGTGTGTGTGTGTGTGTGTGAACATGAGTGAGGTGTGTGAATCTGTGTGAGCATATGTGAGGGCGTGTGTGGGTGAGGGTATGTGAGTGGAATGTGAGCACATGGGAGGGTGTGGGAGTGTGAACGTGTGTGAGGGCTTGTGCATCCAGAGTGCAGTATAAAAACAAGCAGCTCGATTGGCTGGGTGTCATCCCGCAAAGCAAAAGGTTGCAGGTTCGACCCCCACTCAGGGTGTGTATGACAGGCAACCGATCAATATTTTTCTCCCTCCTTTTCTCCATTCCTCCCCGTCTCCCTAAAAATAAATAAATAAATATTTAAAAACAAGTTGCAAAGGCCAGGGAAGAGAAGAGGGTATTGGTATTGTAGCGCCTCAGACAGAGCTGGCTCGGGTTTTATCTATAAAACACTGAAAAGCCCTGCCTAAAGGCCCAGCCAATCAAGATGTCTGGCCTTCTGTAGACAAAATATCAGTATCAGGCAATCAAGAGATTTTTGACCCAATGAGCAGATGTTATGATGTCACAAGTAAGTCTCCACCATAACAATCCGTACAAAAGAAAACAGCTTCCCCTGCAAATACTCAACCAAAAGCTCAGACGTCCCCAGGATCGTGTAATTTCCAGTTGGTTACCCACCCTCCCCACCAACACTCACCATCAGCTTCACGTGATTCAGAGAGCAACCCTGGCAGGGGAGTTTTCCCTGGCCCTGCTCTGTGGGGTCTGGAAACCTGTTTAAAGGTGGGAAGGAGGGAGGCTGGACAATGGGTAGGTCTCATTTCTCCCTCTGGACCTGGTAGCTACCTTGAAAATACCACTCAGCCCTCTTGTTTCTCAGTCAGCGTCCCTCTGGCAAATGAAAAAGGACAGGGATCATCTGTCACTATTTATCTCCCCTTTAACTCACTTTCAGGCGAGGGCCCTTTTCAAACATCCAGAGGCACACACTGTTTTGAGAACTAGCCAATAGGAGATGCTAATCCACCACTAGAAAGGATGAATGGAAAGTTGGAGAACAAGTTAAAGCACCTTGGCTGTGTCCCTGAGGCTTCAGGGTTTAAAAGGCAAATGGGAGGAGTGAACGGAGGACCATCTCCTTTGCTGGGCTTTTAACTGTAGGCAGGAAGGCAGAGGAAGCTGGGCCCCATCTTCAGAGAGAAGCACCTGTCCTTTACTGCCACCCTCTTCCAAGTGGACTGTCCCTCTTCTAATGGTGGTGTGCCCGTGCCTGAGGCCCTGTCCTGACTGGGGCCAGATTTTGTGTACATATTTGCCTCCCCATCATCAGAGTTCCATGAAAAGAAATGCCTAGCCTTCAAAACTCCAGACTGTGATTTCTGAAGTGGGAGTAAGAGAGAAACAAGCTTTCAGGTCCAAAATACCTTAGACAAGGATGTAGAGTAGAAATCCAAAGTTCTCAGTTGCTGCGGTTTAAGTCATTGAGGTACAACAAATAGCACTGGATATTCAAGATCAAATTGCAAGGCTACCCACTACAATAAAACGCAGACTTTCCCCAAGGGAGCGCAAGAACCCCTTGCACGCTGAACCAGGAAATTCCCCATACTCTGGAAAAGCTAAGAGAAAGTCCAGACCTTTTCAGAAGCGCTAGCTTCAACTCTTAACGTCTTCCGTAAGACACTCTAACATCCTAAGAGTGAAAACAGCCAAGGGCTGAGATTAACCACAACAGAAATAAACTCTTGTCTACGGCCACAGCGAACACAAGATGTCAGTATGATGAAATATACCTGTACCAGTCAACAAGCACATCCATTAGGTGGTGTCTACCCTAGAGATATCACCCAGGTCCCTATCTCAGGCGATTTGACATAATGCAACATTCTGTGATTAAAGAAATGCAAAGCATGGTTCTCATTTTAATTCATACAGCAAACTGTATCTTATTTATGCCCAGCCCCCGAATATTGCAATGTCCTGACTTCACGTACTGAGGCTAAGTGGTTCTTCACCCAACAGGCTGGCCACAACCACATCTACAGGTTTCAGGACCCTGTCAGAGAATCACACCCCTCCTTTTCCTGGCCTCTTAGTATAGAGGATGAGTTAATTCAATGATGTCCCTGTCGGTTTTCCTCTATCTAAAAGGACCGCAAGGTTTAAGTGATTCACCAGAGACAAAGCTACCCTTAGCAGCTCTGTTCACTATCTGTGGGGATTAATCAGGAAGGTTTTGGTAACATTCATGAATACCATCTTCCCAAGAAGTGAGTGATGACCTACCAGAGGTACCATAAAATTGTGTTTTAAAAGATGTACATGGAAAAAGCAATTGAAGAAACTTGGGTTCACTGCCCAAGCTACAAAGCGCATGGGCAGAGCCTAAGCACCTGCTCAGCAAACACATCTGGAGAGAATAAATTGTGACTGTCCCAGAGCCTCTGTCAAGAGTCTTCATGACTCAGGTGAAAAGTCAGAAAAATGGGACACGGAGGGCATGAAAGCATTTCTAGAAAAATCTCAGGACAATACTTACCACTCTGGGCTTCTGCTGGTCCAGGGTATGGAGGAAGGCAGAATTGGGATCCAGGCAGCGCTCAGGGTCACTGGAGATGTCCTCTTCTGAGTCCTCATAGGAGGAGGAGAAGCCAGTGGAGGAGGCCGAAGAAGAGGACAGTTTCCTCAGGGGAAGGATGCCCAGCGGGCTGCCCTGTGCCTCCTCCAAGACCCCGTCTTCCTGGGCGCCCATGTCTGTAACTATGACGGCAGGTATATTGCTGGGGCTGCAGGCCTCCCTCAGGGAAGGCTTGTCCCTCTGATCTGGAGAGAGCAGCTCTAGGCTGGGGCAGGTGGCTGTGTCCTTTGGTGGGCTTCCCCAAGTCCCCTGGGATTGTACTCCAGTGCCACACGTCCAGGCCAGACGGGCTTCCTCCATGGGAGCCAGCCAATCCTTGGAGCTCCCAGGCTGCACACTTGCACTGTCCCCAAGAAGGCACTGAGGTTCTTTCATATCTTTTGCTGCTTCCCAACAGGGCAAAGGTTCCAGCATTCCGCCTGCAGGAGTTCCAGCCTCCACCTCTCCCGCGCCTGGCTGTGCTGAGCCGCTGCCCGCATGCAAGCCCAGCGTCAAAGATTCTTCATCCACTCTGTTGGAGCGCTGCAGAGGCTCCGAGACCACCGGGGCCCCGCTGTGGGTCACCTCGGGCCCTACGGAGCCCAGCTCTCCTGCAGGCCCGAATTGGCTCTCAGCCTCAGAGGGCTTTGGGCTTTGCTCGTCCACAGTCCTCTCCTCTGGCACTTCACCCGATTTAGGTTCCCTGGAGCCTGGCCTGCCACTGGGCAGATTTCCTTTCCCCACCTTCCCAGGGTGGTCTCCACCGCGAGACCCGCCCTTCTCTGGGGCTGGGCTTGTCTCACTGCCCAAAGACTGCCCCTGACTCTCCGACAGGGCCGGGGGCCTCTCAAACAGCTCAGAGAGGGCAGGGTCGTACGGCTGATGTGGCCCAGTGGATGCAGCTCTCACTGCCACTTCTGTGGCCATCGCCGAGTTCGCTTCAACCAGCCCCATTGAGGGAGCTTGGCAGCTCAGAGTTTCCAAAGAAGGGGAGACCTTTTTGTCAATTTCCATAGCTACGGGTGAGCCACAGTGGGGTCTGGCAGGGACACCTTTCTCAATTCTCACGGAAGCAGGTGAACCCTGAGTCCCTGAGCCCGACGGGGAAGCCAGGCAGGGAAAAGGTGCCACTCCCTCCTTGTCCTTGGAGAGGCTTGGGCTGCGCGTCCAGGCGCTCCTCCCGAAGTCCGTCTCTGAGGTCTCTGGACATTGCTCCCCCCAGGACTTGGTCCTCCGTTCCTCGCTCTGAGCCAGGACCCTTCCTGGGGGCTGACTGCTGCTGCGGAAGGGACACGGGGAGGGCGAACGCGCCCTGCCCAGACGCGGGCTGCGAGGCACTTGAATGGCGGAGATCTGCGCCTGGATGTGCGCCTCGAACATGCCCACTTTCTGGTTGACCTGCACGTTCTGCAACTCGCGCTGCAGGATTCGCAGCTTCCTCTGGGCCTCCTCCGGCCCTGGGGGGGAGAGGGGACCGGCGGTCACCACCTGCTGCCCGTCCCCTCTCCGGCGACCCGCCCAACTCGGGCTGCCCACGCTGCTGCTGCTGCTGCCGCCACTGCCGCTGCTGCTATTCAGCCTGCTCCGGCCACTCCGCCAGCTCCGGGGGCTCCCGGGCTCCTCGGGCAACAAGGACTCGGTTGGGGGGAAGAGGAAGGAGGAGCCTCTACCGGGGCTGAATACGCTGCCGGGGCTCAACACGGCGCTCCCGGGTGGCGGGGGTGTCTCGCTGCTGCTGGCCCGCGGGGCGCCGCCGCTCTTCACCTGGTTGGCGCTATTCATGATCACCAGGCTGTTGAATGCATAGCAGTACACAGCCATAGTACTGGGTCCCGCGCTGCCCGCCGCCGCCGCGGCTCCCGCTCCGGCTCTGCAGCCCGCGCCGCCTCCTCCCGCAGCTCCTGGCTCAGCCCCGGAGGCCTGGAGGCTGGGGCTCCGCGCGCAGACGTAGCGGCATGGCCTGGGCGGCGGGCGAGGGGCAAGACCTCGGGCTCAGCACCCGCCCAAAGGTCCATAAACAACAGCGCCGCTGTGGAGACACAAGGAGAAAAGTCAGGACCCCAGAGGGCCGGTGTGGGGAAAGCGGAGCGGACGCCTCGACCTGCGGAACCCCCATCTGTCGGGGGTCGGGGGCCACTGGACCTCTCGCCCACTGACAGGGATTGCGCGAGGACACACACCCTCGGGGCGTCAGTGGCCAGCACGGCGGTGGTGTGCCTTTCCCGAGTGCACTCCCACCCCTCACCCTAGGTTTTGATGCGTATGGAGCTGCCTTCAAATTCCAAATTCGAAGACTCCTCTCGAGCCACGCAGAGGGGGAACAATGTAAAACTACTTGGTTCCTAAGTGTGCTGTGTGCGGGCGCGGCTGACTCCAAGAGTGAGGACACCCATCCACCCTCTCCGGGTCTCCGGCCTGAGCACACTGGTTATATTGGGTAAAACGGGACTCCTCCACCCCTGGATTTCAGGATCTCCCCATCCACCCTCTCTCTGGTCATCGGGGACCGACTCAGAGCGAACATTGGGAGGGAGCTCCCTACCCCACGCTGCTGCCTGCGCCCCGGTCTGGGAGGACCCTGCGTGCCTGGCGTTTACCTTCCCGACCGATCCTTGTCTTAGTGCTGTGTTTCTCGGCCTACGAAGGTCTGGGCTCACAGGGGGGCCGCAGCCGAGGCATTTTTCAGCACCAGCTTTGTCGCTTGTCCCCTAACAATTGTGTTTTGTGAGTGTGGGCGCGCCTGCGCGCGCGCCCGGGCCGAAGATCTGCATGTCCCCCGTACCGGAACCAATACTCGCTGCCCACTGCCATCGTCCCCTGTGGAGGGGCGTGTGTTTGTATCCACACACGGACAGCGAGTCGGCCTCGCGAGTCAGTGCGGGAGGACGCAGCTGCCTCTGCGGGCTCCGGGACCCCCGCCCACTCTGGGGAACTCCAGGGCGTGCGTGGCTGCAGCCGCGCCGGAGCCCAGGCTCTGCAAATCTCCCAGGGGCCTGATACCGAAAGCCCCGGGCAGCACGGCCAAGTACAGGGCTTCTCCGCACCCTGGCACCTTTGCCCAGCGCCCACGGAGCCACCAGGCCGCCCGCGCCGGGGGACGCCTGGAGCGCGCCAGGGAAGGCGGCGCAGAGCCCGCGGCCCGGAAGGCAAGCAGGAGAAACACGGACAACTTGCCTCTCTCTGCTCTCCCCGCACCCCGACTCCCCGGCACCCTCCCATATAAAACCCCTTTCCCGGTCTCCCCAGCCCACCTCTGTGCGCTTTTTTCCAAACCCGGAATGTGCAGATTGTCCCCAGAACTGGAAGTGAGGGGAGACAGGGTTCAGAAGCGAAAGCCATTAAAAAGCCGCCAAACTTACCTGCAATTTCTCCGATTCCAGGGTCCTGTGCAGACTACATGGCCCAAGAACAAGATGGCTTTAAAAGTTACAAAGCTCATTAAATGATTTCCTCTCCGAGCTATGGAAGACAAAAAAGGAATGCGAAAGGAGCACAGCGCTCCTGGGCTGGGACCCGGCGATTCCCGTGGCGGCGCGGGCGGGCCCTGCACGTCCTTCTTGGTGGTGAAGATACAACCCCAGTCCCTGTCGGCTCTGGGCTACTTCAGTGTTTGTTCAATATGCGATTAAAAAAAAAAAAAGTTGAGGCGGGGTGTCGGGGGGGGGGGCGGTGGAGGAGGGAGGAGGGTGAAAGGCGGGGGTTTGGGGGAGGAAAGCAGGAAGGAAGTTGTGAGCCTGTCTGGGGTTGAACTCAGCGGAACAAGTTTTTCTTTTCTTCTTTTTTTTTTTTTTTTCTATTGCTTGGCAAGACCGAGGGAGGGAAACACTTAAAAAAAAAAAGTTTCCATTGTTGCTAACCAAAAAAAAAAAAAAAAAAAAAAAAAAAGTCTTTTAACTTTTGCGGGTTAAAGATATACGATCCGTTTTCCACCCCTCCGTCGAGCCTTGCTGATGTCTAGCTTTATGAAACTTTTTGAAAAACGTTTTTAATAAAGTTTTAAGCAAAGCAAATAATGGGGATCTTTTGTAGCATTTAAGACGAGCTAAAATCCTACTTAAATGGCTTGTGTTCTTGTACACAAACATGCAAATTTAAGAAAGGGACGTTGTGGGCACCTCGTTGCAAAGTTGCAGATTTTAGATGCATTACACTAATGTTTTGGAAGACTGGCTGGGCTGTGAGCTGTAATGGTTTTGCAGCGCAATTGCTAGTTGTATAAACAGGCCTTTATGTTGCGCCTTTATCTGTTGCTAAAGGCACACAGCAACTGTGACATCGGCATATTTTCATACTTCTCAAAGTGATTTTTTTAAAAAAGGGTAGCGCTGGAACCAAAAAAGGCCAGGGCCCCCTTGCTCAGACCTTTGTAGCTCATTTTCAAGAGCTCCCACCCCATCAGCAAAAAGGGTAAAAGTGCATTGACCTGGAAGGACTGGACTGGGGGTCCCACCCCATTGAAACCCTGGTGCTGCAAGTGGGTTTTGCCTAATTCTCTGAATCCTAAACTACAGCATTTAGTGAAAAGGGAAAGCAGAGTTACCTGGCTCAGGAGATTTAATAATCTAAATCCTGAACCAGTCCTCATATCACCATGAGCTAGAATTTAAATGAAAATTTTGACTTTGCTGGTAGCATACCCATCTCTTGCTTATTTAATACTATTTAAAGTGTGGAAAGCAACCTGCTGCTCAATCAGAAAAAAAAAAAAACAACAACAAAAAACTCATGTTCAATCTGAAACCAAGAGGACTCCTAGCCAAGAATTCCTGGGAATCAGACATGTCCAGTACTTAAAAAAAAAATTTTTTTTAAAGGCCATGAAAGGATTGAGTCTTAATTCCTCTCCCACCCCCAATGGGCTCAATAAAAAGAGCCCAGTGTACATTCGGGTGTTGACTCAGGATCTGGATAGTTGTGAAGAAAAGCCAACCCTATCCTTGCCCCTAATTCAGTTCTCTAGTAGCAAGAAAGGGGAGCTGCCAGTCCCCAGGAAACCCACTCCATGGAGTTTATTTCTGACTATTCCAAGAGGTGCAAACACCATGTTAAATGTCATGTTGGAAGCAACCGGACGACCTGACAGTACATACAGTGAACACAGGAACTCACTCAGCTTCCCAGCCCTGGGAGATTTCCTCGTCACCTAACAGATATCACAGGCCTTTCCTGGAATTAAGAAATTTAGGCTTCCTGAATGTACAATCAGCCTGAAGAATTCTTGCTCACAAGGCAGGCGGCAGCTGGTCAGGTTCCACATAGGGGAGGGATTCCTGCCTTGGTTGGGCTAGAGGTAGAGCTAGGTGATAACTCTACCAGCCTAAAATTCTAACTGTGCCACCGAGAATGACAGGGATTGGGGAAAAGATGGAGCAATACCCGTATCTGGAAGCCAGCATAGTTGGCTTGCCTCCTGAAGCAGAATCTAGTTATCTTTCATGAATTTTAAGTGAATATAAGAAAAAAGTTACAGAGCATTCATTATTAGCCAGGCACTGTGCTAAGCATATTATAAATATTTATACATTTTAATCCTCATAATAATCTAATAAAGTAGGTACTGTTATTATCCTCGTTTTACAGGTAGGGGAGTTAAAGCACAAAACTGAGTAATTTGCCCCAAATTCCACAGCAGGTAAGTGGCAAGGCTGGGATTTGAATCTGGGAAGTCTGGGTACAGAATCTATGTTTATCGCAATCTCTCCATATTCTATACTAATTATCTAAAACTGTAGGGACAGTTTGCCTAAGTTTTCAGGGTTCTCATCTTCCCACTTTTAAAGTGGAATTTAAAAAATCATAGCTATGAAATAAGCATAGAAGGGAACTTCCTCAACTTGATAAAGGACACCTCCGAGGAACTAACCTAGAACTAACAACATCCTTAATGGCGAAGGAGTGAACACTGGTCTGCTCTGATCAGGAACAAGGTAAGAATATCTGCTGTTGCCACTCCCATTCAGCATTGCACTG